>NC_045611.1:43167727-43470204 GCF_009762305.2 Zalophus californianus
GGCTCTGTGCCAAGGTCTGGTGATCGTTTAAGTCTCACAGTGACTCCATGAGATGGCGGGGGGAGGCAGGTACGTGTCTGAGGCCACTCTGCACGACGACAAGGACTGCAGGCCTGTCCCTGGTGTCTTCACACTTAGATGCAAGGTCCCGTCCCCTGCAGGACCCTACCATGGCCTGTCCAGGTTGAGGCCATCTGGACCCCTGTCTTGCCAGTGAGGAAATGGGCTTAGAGGCCAAGTCTCTGGTCTTCTAAATTGATGGTTTGGGACAGAGGACTGGAGGGAGGGGTCGGATGGAGGCGGGAGGGACCACAAGTGGCAAAGAACAGAGCCATCCTCTCCTCTAGCAATGTGATCATGGCAGGTTACCCACTCTGGGCCTCCGTTTGCCATACCTGTTAATTGGGAATAGTGGTAATGCCCACCCTGTAGGAAGAATTACCACAGTTAATGTTAGTAAAGTGCTTAGAACAGCATCAAGCCCACAGTAGGTGCTCAGTGAACACCAGCTTGTCGGGCTGTGAGTAGGTGCCCTTGCCCAGTGCCTAAGGCCTGTCCTCACTACCTCCACCTGTCACCCGCTGCTAGGGGGAGGGCTCGGTACAGCAAGAGAGTTATTTTCTGCAGGGCAATTTCACAGCCCAGGAGGTGTTGGCACAGAGGCTCAGGCCACAAAGTGTCCAGTGTCCCTGGCTTCCTATTCCTCTGCCCCGAGCCTGCCCCACACCCTGGTTCCTCTTGCTTGACCCAGGACTGGGTCAAGGGGATTCTGGAACTTCACGGCACCCAGAACTGGAGGCCAGGACCTGAGCAGCCAGCCTGAAGTCTCCCTCCCACCCTGGTCCTAACAGCCCAGAGCCCACATCCCCAACTTCTCCACCCGGCATTGCTGGGGCAGGATTCCGGATCTACCTGAGGCCAGCTACATGACCCTAGGCAAGGGAGTGAGGAGCTCTCAGCCTCAGTTTCCTCTTCTGTAAAATGGGGATAATAATAGAACTTGCTGCCAATATTGGGGGAGGGGAGAAATGGATCCAGCGTATCAGAAGGGCTCTAGCATTGGCATTTATTCACTTTATCGAGCACCTATAATGTGCCAGGCACAGTTCCAGGTGCTGGGAACACAGTGGTGTGCAGGACACTGTCCTCACCTGGGGGCATCTTCTAGTCCAGGGTTGGAGGGCCAGGCGGTGGAAGATCTATATAAAGGAAGAGTATAATGTCAGGTAGTGACAACTGCGGTAGAAAAAAAACGAAACGAGTAAAGTCGGTCAAGTAAGGGACAGGGGAGGCAGTTTCCTGGGAATGGACAGACGACCTGATGAAGGTGACATTGGAGCCAAGAGCTGCGGGAGAAGAAGAAGTGAGCCTTTTGGTCACCAGGGGGAAGAGTGGTTCAGGCAGAGGGAAGAGCAAAGAAGGCAAAGACCCTGAGGCAGGAATAAGTTTGGTGCCCTGGGAACGGAAGCAGGGGCCTGAACAGTGGTGGTGGTTGGGGGTGGTGGTAGCATCAGAGACCAAGGACCCTCCTCCTGAAACATGGTACCCCCCACCCCCAGAGCAGCGTCTCTGGTTTAGATCCAGCAGCCCCCACCTGCTTGGGTGGAGTCTGAAGTATTCTAGGTGGCCCTAGCCTGACCCCCCCCCACCTCATGCCCACTTGGCTTCCAGCACAGTGACCTCCAGGCCCCGATATCAGGGATCTGAAGGAGAGGTCACTTGGACGTCCCAGCCGAGTCCCCCTCCATCCCATGAGGATGACCTCCATGAATTGAAGTCGGAAGCCCTGCCCCCCAACTCCCTCTAAGCCCTTCCGTGACTCTGGGGGTGACCTTTCCCAGACTCCGATGCCGGGGGTCCCCAGAGTCGGGAGGGGTCGGGGACACCCAGGCCATCCGCCCATGCCCAGAAGCCGCGGTCCCTGCGCCACCCGGAGAGGCCGGTGCAGCGGGCGCCTCCCGGGCCGCTGCGGCAAAGGCTGGGCGGCCGCGCCCTCCCCCCGCGGTGATTCATCCCGCCCCCTCCCGCTCCCTCCTCCCTCCCCGGGCCGCCGCCGCCGCCGCCGCCGCCGCCGCCACCGCCGCCGCCGCCGCCGCTGCAGTGCGCAGGAGACCGCGGCCCGCGCCCCAGCGCGCCCGAGCCGGAGCGGGGCCGGGGTCGGTGCACCTGGCGAATGTGCCCGGCTGCGCGCGCCAGCGCAACAGCCCGAGCAGCGGCCGCCGCCCGCGCGGCGGGGATGCCCGGACGCCGGGCCCCGGGGCTGGGCCCCCGGCGGTAACCGGAGCGGGGGGGCCGCGCCCCCCCTCCGCCCCCCCCTCTTCGCTGGTCCCAGAGCCGCAGCTGCTGCGCCCGCGCGCTCCCGGGGACATTCTAACCACCGCCCGGGCCCTCTGCCTCTTGCCCCGCTATTAATACCGGCTGCCCGGGAGGGGGGCGCAGCGCGCGCAGCGCAGCCATGGGGACACTGCTGGCCTTGGTGGTCGGCGCGGCACTGGGTGAGTGCGCGGGGGCGGGGGGGGGTGGCGCGGTGGGGAGGGGGGGCACGGCCCGGGCAGCGGCCCGGCGGCGGGGTGCACGCGCGGGACCCGGGACGGCGGGGCGAGGGCCGCCCCCGGCCCACTCCCCGGCCCGGCTAAGTCCGCTTCCGAAGTTGTGAGCGCGGGGAGCCGGGCGGGGGAGGGCGGTGGGCGGTGCGGGTGGGCGAGCGCGGGCGGGGGCCGGGCTGGCACAGCTCGGCGGCTGCGGGCGCCCAGCCGGGGGCGAGGAAACGCGGAGTCAGCTGCTCCCGGAGCCCCGCAGGCTGCAATGTGACACCCACAGCCGCGGGAGGGGGTGGGGGAAGGCGGCGCCCGGAGACTGGGACAGGGGAGACCGAGAGACAGGGAGCGATGGGGACGCAAGGGAAGGCGCGAGAGGCGCGGCGATTCGGAGTACTCCGGAGTGCTCCGCCGAGACTGGGGATCGGGAGTAACCGGGAGGAAGGAGACGGAGAGGGTTGTAGAGGGTGCCAGAGAGAGGCCGAGAAGCGAGTTAGAGAACGGAGCGCTGGAGAGACAAACTTGAGAGAGGCAGGAGAGATGGTAGACACTGGGAGAGGTGGAGTTTAAAAGGGACAGGGAAAGGTGGAGAGAGGCCGTCTGAGCCTGAAAAGAGGACACAAAGTGGTGGACCCTTCCGAGAGACTCCCTAAGATATAAAGTAGAGGAGACAGACACAGAGGTGCTCAAGGAGTTAGAAAGAGCAACGGAGGAGGGCACGGAGTTCCCAGAATTCAGAGAGGGAGAGACTCGGGGACAAGGAAACAGCCCCGGAGCTGGAGCCGGAGAGGCGCAGCATTAGCTGGTGAGCGCTGGGCCTTGGGAAGGGGGTGGCAGGTAAGAATATGGAGGAGGCGTGCAAGGGGACTGGAATCCAGCGGGGGTGCAAAGTCCCTGAGGCTGCAAAGAGCTCAGTGAATTTCAGGAAGCTGCTAAGAGGTGGGAGAGGGGTCTGGAGCTGAGGAGCCTGGGGACAGAGGGGCCAGGGGCCAGAGAAGCTGGGTAGAGGGTGGGTGGCCAGAGAGCTGGGCTGGAGTGTGCGGCTGCCCCGGTTCCAGCGCCCACCCGCCCCTCTGAGGTTTTGCCTTCTCCCAACCCATTCCCTGGGGCTGGCTGGTTTTGCAGAGCCGTCATGGGGGGAAATGACTCCGCCACGTTGAACTTCTAACACATCTGGAATTCTAGTCCCAGCACCTAAATGCTGCAGTACCGTGGGCAAGGGGACTTCTTAAGAAGGGGTACATGTGTATCTACTTGGGTACGGAGCAAAGACTCTGAGTGACTGCCCACAGTGACAGCCCTATGTTGTTTGGCGGGGAGGGGCTTCCTGCGTGGCAGGCCCCCGGCTGGGGCCTTACTTCACTTGTGGAATCTGCCCAGCAACCCCTGGAAGCAGAGATGGCCGTTTCCCTCACCTCACAGAGGGAAACTGAGGCCAGAGGTGAGGAGGGACTTGCCAAGGACACACAGCAAGTGGCAGGGGCAGGCTGAACGTCTGGTTCTGTCCGTTTGTAAACATTGTTGAGGGGAAACAGATGGTTTCTGAGAGGGCCGAGAGCCAATGGCCAGGAAGCCTGGCATTGCCCGGGGTGCTGGGCGCCCCTGCTCCACCTGAGCCTGCTGTCCCTGCAGTGTCCTCAGCCTGGGGGGGCTGCGTGGAGGTGGACTCAGAGACCGAGGCCGTGTACGGGATGACCTTCAAAATTCTGTGCATCTCCTGCAAGCGCCGCAGCGAGACCACCGCCGAGACCTTCACAGAGTGGACCTTCCGCCAGAAGGGCACGGAGGAGTTTGTCAAGGTGGGGGGGGGGGGCGCCCGGCACAGGTGCGGGGTGGCGGGCTCCTGTGTGGGACGCCGTGGCAGGCAGCAGGCGGGAGGGGTTGTCCCTTCATTTCTGATAATGTGCTATTCGTGATGACCTGGATTCAGATTCCAGTTCCACCCCTGACCAGCTGGTGACCTTGGGCAAGGCACTGGCCCTCTCTGAGCCTCAGTTTGCTCCTCTCTAAAGATGGGGTGGTGGCAGTCTCCAGCTCGTAGGCTTGGGGGAGGGTTGATCCAGTTGTTGCCCCTGGCACGCGGTTGGCACAAAGATTTAGTAGCGGCAAGTCATCATGGAAGAAAAAAAGCAGCGCTTTTCTGCCCTTCCGTATGCTATATGTATTTTGAACTACACACATGCGAGGGCACCATAAACTCGTAGGGCCTCCCGGAGCATTGGGGTCTGCCGTGGCTGAGATTGGACTCCTGTGTCCCGGGCTGAGGAGTGTGCCCAGTGAGAATGAAAACCAGGAAGGCTGAATGGGGGCCCGGGGGTGCAGGGTGGAGGGGCGCCTGAGGAATATGTGTTTGAGTCTGCGTGTGTGCGTGGCCCAGGGACGCAGTCAGGGTTAGGGGCAGGCCAGGGCACGATCCTGGCCCCTCTGTGCCCTCCCTGCCTGAGGTTGTGGTGCCCACGTGTGTGTCTGCTGTCTCTCTGAGTGTCAGGGCAAGGGACAGAAGAGTCTGGACGGGGGGGGGGGGGTGGGGGGGAACGGGCGCAGGCGGTGACCCGCCCAACTGCCCCCCAGATCCTGCGCTATGAGAACGAGGTGCTGCAGCTGGAGGAGGATGAGCGTTTCGAGGGCCGCGTGGTATGGAACGGCAGCCGGGGCACCAAGGACCTGCAGGACCTGTCCATCTTCATCACCAACGTCACCTACAACCACTCCGGCGACTACGAGTGCCACGTCTACCGCCTGCTCTTCTTTGAGAACTATGAGCACAACACCAGCGTCGTCAAAAAGATCCACCTTGAGGTGGTGGACAAAGGTGAGTCCGGCCCTGCCTGCCCGCTCACCCCTGTTGCCCACCGGAGCCAGATGGTGGGACAGATGGCAGGTCGGGGACAGCCTGGCTCCTCGCCTGGGCCAGGCAAACACCCACGGCAGCAGGGGGAGCTGCACCTCCTTCCCCAGCCCCAGCTCTGGGTTTCCTTTCCTTTCAACCCGCGGGGAGGCCCCAGCAGACCTCTCCCCTGAAAGTTCTGGGTGCGGAACTCTGCCACCTGTGCTGTGGGACGTCCTGCGGGGGCCTTCCTGTCTCTGAGGAAGGGCTGTCCCGTGGGAAACAGGATGATAATGGTATCCACCTCTCACGGCGGTGTGAGGACCCAGCAGCGGGCTGGGTGTCGGCTGCCCACGTAGTGGGGATGACAGTGGAGGTGCCGACTGTCCGGTGGCCTCAGCCCCTCCTCCCTTGGTCACCCTGGCGGAAGAGATAAGAGTGCGTCCCCTAGAGCAGAGCTCCTCAAATTCCACTGTGCTCCTGAGCGTCCTGGGAGTCTTGCTAATGCTCAGACCCTGACTCAGCAGAGCCGGGGTGGGGCCCCGGCCGCATTTTCTAACAGGCTCTCAGCGAAGCCAATGCTGCCGGTGTGGGGTCGCACCGAACAGCAAGGATCTAAGGCGTTTGGGGACATTTCATCATTTTGGCTCCAGCTGCCTTGGATCCCTTCTCTGAACCATCTTCCGACGGGTGTAAATTGGAATTTTCCAGGGCCCGAGGGCCCATTGGCTTAGAGTCAGGACACTCTCCCCGAGCTTGAGCCACCAAAGAGCCATGGCAAATACGGCCCGTGGGGCCCACAGCGAACGCGCATTATCAGGGCACCGTGCATTGTCCTTCCTTTCCCCAAGGGGGGTGCAGACCCTCACTGAACCTCCCCACCCACCCTCCTGGCTAGGGGCCGCTACTCGCCCCACTTTACAGATGGGGAAACCCAGGCTCAGGGAGGTAAGATCACGTGGCCGGGATCGCAGAGCTGGGACCTGGATTTGAACCCAGCCAAGCACGTGTGACTGCCGTTTCTGTTCTTGGCGTGATTCACTACACCCTGCCGTCAGCCAGAACCTGTGGGTTTCTTTTGGATAATTAGCATTTTTACGTTTGTTATCAAACTGAACCAGCAGGATTCAGTGCAGGAGACATGTGTGAGCTCCTCTTTGGCGTAGGTCACGACGCTGGGTGGGCGGCCACCCACGGACGTAGAAGACGGAGCCCCGCCCCCTGGGGGGTGGCTGTAATAAGAAACGCCCCCAAATACCACAAAATCTGTGTCAATCCTGTCTCCCAAATCAGTGCGGAGGCGAGGGGGTCAGGAGAGCTGGGAGGTTCCCAGGTTCCCTCCGTCCCGTGGCTCTTGTGGTTTGGCCCTTGCTCGGAATGCTGTCCTCACCTGCGGGACGGAGGCTGGGGCGCGAGCATGATCTACCATATCCTACTACCTCCCAGAGCCTGTGTTCTTCACATTTACCAAAGGCAGAGCTCTTTATTTTGTCTTCCCAGAGTCTACGGGAGTATCCAACATACTCTAGTGGTTTTGTTTTTTTTTTTTTAATCACCATAGTACGGTATTTTATATTACTATATACTATACTATTTAACATTACCAAACATACAACAGTATTTTTATCATAGTCCATTATACTAGAGTGTTTGTAACATTACCCACCATGCTATAGTATTTTAGATTAATCATATTGTAGTATTTTAAGTTTTACTTGTTCAACTGTATTCATATATCGGCCAGCATACTGTAGTATTTTTAACATAACTCATCACACCACAGTATCTCTCTGATTACCCGTGGTTATTACTGTACTGTTAGCATTACCGGCCATACCGTATTCTTTTTTTTTTTTTTTTTTTTTTTTATAATCCACTATCTTACTGCATTACCCATCAGCCTAGAATGCCTCCTGGTAATACCCCAGGGAATGAATGGAGTCATTTCCAAAGGAGGGCCAGTGGGTGCTGGTGGTGAGAACCTTCCTCAGCTAGCAGAGCTGTGGAAGATGGTAGAAGCACCTGGGGGGGTCCCCCAGCAGGAGTGAGACCAGCAAATGAGGACAAGAGGGCTACTTCTATCTCGGCTATAGCCAGTATGGGTGGAGAACGTCTTAAGCGGAAGCAGCATCTGAGGCTAGTGAGAAATCCAGTCTGCAGGGGGGCAGGCTGGAGCTTCAGATCTGGGGGGCTGCCAGCTTTTAGAAGATCTGGGGGCTTTTGAAGAAATCAGAGTTCTCCCTGGAGAAGGGGCCTGTTACCCTCTGCGTGACCCCTCTGCCTCAGTTCCTCATCTGTGAAGTAGGGGAATGACAGTCCTACCTCCTGAGATGTCTGTGTGGCTTCGTGGAGACTGCATGTGACATACAGCGCCCTTTACCAAGTGTTTCTTCGGCTGCGGTAGTTTCCAGAGCAGGGAAGAGCTCAGAGCCTGCCGTCAGTTACATTTGGGGTTGAATCCTGGCTCCGAGTCCAATCCTGGCTGTGTGTGCATCCTTGCCCAGTGCCGTCCCCTTTCTGAGCCTCAGTGTCCTTGTCTGGAAAATGGGCTACAGAACCGTGCCGGTCGATCACCGTCCTCATCTGACTGGGAGAGCAGGAGATACCAGATTACCTAAATCCATCTGAGCACTGAGTTCCAGGAGCAGGGAGGAGAATTCTGAAGATGTGCACTTTTTCCAACATATATCCAACTCAGTGTGCTTCCTGAGGTCAGCTGACGTGGGAAGCCAGCACTCTCTCTATCCTTGGGGTGTTTCAGGGACTCAGGGAGACGCTCACATAAAGAACTTGGCACAGAGCCTGGCTGAAAGCAGGCATGCACCGTATGAGACGCCTTCCTATCTTTCGAATGAATGAATGACGCATGGAGCCCTCTCCCCAGCTCCTCCCGACCCAGAAGCAGGGGAGAAACATCCAGCCCTGCCGCCCTCCCTCACTGTGGCCCAGAAAGCATCGGTGCCATCTGCATGGGGCGGAGCAGCAGAGAGTACCCACTGACGGGAGGAAAGACCATGTGAGGACAGTGGGGGAAAACGAGATCCTGGCCACCAGGAAGGAGAGGCCCGGGAGTATGGGGTGGACACCTGTGAAATCCGGCCGAGGACGTCACAGCGGCCTTCGCCTCTGGTTCCCTGGCTGAGCACATCCCCCTCACAGTTTAAATTTAGGCTCAGTGAAAGGAAGCTGGCAGTGGCAAGGGCCAGTGCCGCGGAAAGGACAGAAGGTTTCCGGAAAATGTCAGTGAATAGCCAATACACTGAGGCGGTGCCGACTGCGAGCCTGTCCACGCCTGTTACGGGTATTAACTTGCTTTCTCTTCCCAGCAACCCTGTGAGAAGGCATGAGGATTATCGCCGCTGGTTTACAGAGGGCGAATTGAGGCTCGGAGAGGTGGAGTTGTTTGCCCAAAGTCGCACAGCTGATAAGAGGCAGAGTCAGGATTTGAATCCGGTCCCCAGAGCCCCTGCTCTTAACTACTATGCTCTACTGCTCCAATAATAACAGTAATAGTAGAATTAATAATAGCAAACAGGTGTTGAGGGCTACCTATATGTCAAGCCCTATCCTAAGGATTTTTGAAGCATATTTAATTTGTACAGCACTCCCAAGAAGGAGATATTGTGATTATCAGCTTTTCACAGATGGAGAAGCTCAAACCGAGAGAGGTTGAGTCACTTGCCCAAGGTTACACAGGTGGCAAGTGGCAGAGTCAGGATCTGAACCCGAGCCTTCTGGTTGCAGAGCTGCAACTCTCGGGCACCTGCAGCCTCCTGAATGACACAGATGCCCCCTCCAGCCACCCAGGGAGGCAGGTTGAGGGGGATCCCAAAGCCCACTGGACGCTGGTTATTAAGAATCACAGTGACAGAGCGCCTGGCTGGCTCAGTCGGTCAAGCGTCCCGCTCTTGATCTCAGCGTGGTGAGTTCAAGCCCCGCACTGGGCTCCATGCTGCGTGGAGAGTCTACTTTAAAACAAACCAACAAAAATCACAGTAACAATGACGACTCCAGGGAAACAGCATAGTCCCCTTTGCAGACCAGGCCCAGGGAGCCCAGGGAACCCAGGGAACCCAGGTCACTTTGCCAAGCTCACAGCACCAGCTTGGAGCGCCTCATGCCTCCCCAGCCTGGCCTTGACTGCCACCTGACCCTGCCTGGCCCTTGCAGCCAACAGAGACATGGCGTCCATCGTGTCGGAGATCATGATGTATGTGCTCATTGTGGTGTTGACCATATGGCTCGTGGCAGAGATGGTTTACTGCTACAAGAAGGTCGCCGCAGCCACGGAGGCCGCCGCACAAGAGAATGCGTGAGTGGCCCTGGTGGGGAGGGGGTCAGGCGACCCAGACACGCAGGCTTCCCAGAGGGGTATGTGTGTTGTCACGGATGGGTAGGGTCAGGACCCAGAGTCTGACCCCCCGAGGTCCCCTCCTCCCTCAGACTCAGGATTCCAGGCCCCAGCCTGAACTTCCCGCAGATCCCTAGGTGTCCAGCCTGCGGTGCCCGCCTCTCTCTAACTCTGGAACCCTGTGCACCTAGGGCAGAGACCCCAACCCTCCTAGGTTTCCCGGGGGTGGGCCAAACTGACAATGGGGTCACTCTACACCTGGCCTTTGCCCCCACAGCTCGGAATACCTGGCCATCACCTCAGAAAGCAAAGAGAACTGTACGGGTGTCCAGGTGGCTGAATAGCCCCGGTAAGGTAGGTGGGTGGGCAGGGGCTGAAGGGCCTGGGTGGGTGTCAGCCCACTAGGTCACTGACACCTGTCTCTCCCTCACCTTTAGGCCCTGGGCTCCACCTCAAGGAAGAGCCAGCCCTAATGGGGAACATCTGGGCACAGCCTGCCCCCAGGGGGGGTTGGCCATTCCTGGGCCTCCACGAGCCTCAGAGTCCTGCCAACGGAGCTGCCAGGGTGGGAGGGGGCAGAGGGCTTGGCTCACACCCCCGATCCAGCCCACTTCCTCCTGCCCCATCGCCCACCCACGCCATGCATGATGGGTAAAGCAATACTGCCGCTGCCCCCACCCCTGCTTCTGCTGCCTGTTTAGGAGGGGGGGCGGTGAGGTGGGGGCAGCGGCTCCGCACCCCTCCTTCTTGCTGATTTGCACACACTGGCCGCTTCAGATGCACACTACTGGGGCCCAGCCCCTCCCTGCCCCCCTCCTCCGCCCAGCGTGGGGGGGGTGGTTCGTGATGGGCAGGCACAGTTTGGGGCAGGGGGTTCTGGACCCACTCCGACCCAACCCCCAGAGACATTTCCCCTCCTTCCTCTGGCTGGACCTGGGGTCCCCTCTCCCTGTGATGCACTCTTGCCCCAGCCCAACCCTGCCCTCTCTCACCAGCCTTGGACTGTGGCCACTTAGAAAGGCCCATTCAGCCTCTTCTCTCTTCACACGAGTAGTTTTGTTCATGAAATAAAGATTCTTGGACTTGATTCATAGTCTCTCTCGTGAGCCCCGTCACCCTCTACACCCCCACCCAAATCCAGAAGCCTCCGTTTTCCTGGGGACCCGCCCTCTGTGCACATTCAGGAAAAGGAGGGGGAAGAAGCAGCCACTTAATTAGTGGGGACCGGGAGGGTCACTAGCTCAGCGGGCACCATGAGTGGGATGGGAGGCTGGGAGGGGGCCAGAGAGGAGTCATGGGGGCAGCAGGGAGGGAAGGTGCTATGGAGGGAAGAGAGACATCAGGCGTTTTGGTGGTTCTCTGTGTTCCTAGCAGGGTGGCTCTCTGCCGTGGTGGGAGCTGGGGAGGGGTGAGGGAGGGAGAGAAAGATGCAAATGGGGGGAGGGGCAGAGAGAGATTAGGGGCTGGCAGCACCAGCGGGGGGGGGCCCCCCCCACCGCCAGCATGAGCCCTTGTGGGAGGCTGTGACTCTGCATAGGGCCGAGCATGTGGGATGAGCCGCAGCGGTCTGGGTTTGGGTGCATGGCTGTCCACTAGCAGGTGGCTGCTGGTGACCCTTGTGTGTCTGGGTGTTTATCTGGCCCTGGGGTCTGACGTGGATCACTCTTGGCTGCTGGTGGGACAGTGTGTATCTGCCTGTGGACACTTCCGGCCACTTGGCCTGGACCTCAGCACTCGGTGCTGCCTTTTCCGGGCCAAGACCCCCATCCCCCCACCCGGTGCAGGTCTTCCAGGCTCCAGAGGTCACGGCTGCAGGCAGCAGAGAGGCTGCCAAAGCAAACCAGCCCCCGTGACTTGTAGGAAGGCAGCTGGGGGGAGGGGGCTGGGGCAGGAGTTGGCGGGGGGGGGTTGGGGGGGTGGGCTGGGGCCAGGGCTGGGGCAGGGACCAGGACTGCCTTGTTCAGGAGCTGGACTTGGGGACGGGAAATAGCAGGGGGCAGTGGTAGGCCTGGGTTCAGGCAGGGGGCTGGGGTGGGGTGGGGGGTGAGCTAGAAGGGACAGGGGTGGATAGGGAGGGAGTTAGGCCTGAGCTGGGGCCAGGTGGGGCTAAGGCAAGGGCTGGGCCAGAGGCAGGAGAAGTGGCAGGGTGGGCTTGGGGCAGCTGCGGCCCTCTATCTGGTTCCCTCCAATTCAAAAGCCCACTCTTCAGTCCTTGTAAGCACCCCCCTACCCCAGCCTGCTCTGTCTGCTCAAAGCCCCCCGTCTTCGGGCCAAACGGGTCCCTGCTCCCGCCTCCCCTCAGACTGGCACACCTGGGCCCCCTCCAGGCCGGAGGCAGGCTCCGCAGGTTGCTTGGGCCGGCCAGGTCCAGCCCTTGCAAACCCTGCCCCACCAGCCAGGTGGCCTCCCGCGCTGCCAATCCGTTTGCCCTGCCCCTCCCCGCCCCTTCCCCCGCCTCCGGCCCGGCCCCCTCCTCCTCAGGTGAGGCAGCCAGGCCTAGCAGGCCCCACGCCGCTGCCTCTGCCTCCGGGCCACCGCTGCTGCGGGGCCACCATGCCCCTGCCCAGGCCTGGAGACTGACCCGAAGAGGGCACTATCTCTCAGCTCCGCCCCCACCTGCCGGACCCCAGGGTAAGGACCGGGGCCCTCACTTCCGGGCCCAGGGCATGGGTGCCCTCGTGCCCACATCAACCTAATGCCCACGTCCCAATGGCGGGGTTCCCGGGGGCCCCAAGAGTGGGCTCTCAGACGTCTCTCCAAGGACCTCAGAGCTCTAGCCGCCTCTTGCTCAGATTCAGAGATTGGTCCCTGGGTCTCCTCTTCCCTCAGACCCAAGACTCTGGGCCCCTATGCCCCTCCTCCCACACACCCAGGAGTTCTGAGCCCCCAAATCCCTCTTTCCCCAGGACCCAGGAGTTCAGGCTCCCAGGTCTCTCTACTCCCTCAGAGCCAGGCGTTCAGACCCTCGGTCCCCTCCTCCCCCAGGCCCAGGAAAGGGGCCCCCAACCCTGCAAATCCAGGCGTCCCCTGGTTGCTGGTCAGACACTGACCCCATCCTTGAACCCAGCCTGATCTGCGTCCGTGATCACGGTGTGCCCTGGCCAGGGCCCAGTCCGTCCAGCCTCCCTGGATGGGCGCCTGGGACTGGGGGCACCAGGGCTGGGTTTGGCTCCCCCAGGCCCTGCCTCTCTGTTCATCTCCCCACAGGTCCCACCCCGGCCCAGGAGGTCAGCCGGGGAATCATTAACAAGAGGCTGTGACATGGCGGAGAAGGAGGGTGAGTCCCCTTTTCTTTGAGTCCCGACTTTGGCTTTGCCTGGCGCCCCTCCCTCTGTGCTCTGCTCCCAACCCCTCCTGGGCCCATCCCCACCCCCTTCTGAAGTCTCCTCCACCTGATTAACTATTAACCGAATTTTCTGTGGGGCAGTGCTACCATCTGCCTTCCTGCTACCCCATATGACCTTCCTGGGTCCTTGCCTCAGTTTCCCCTCACACCCCAGTGATTTCTCAGCTAACCATGGGCCTGTCCCCCACTTGGGGCTAAGGTGGGAAGACCAGCTCTCACGGTTACGGGCTCAGACTCTGGAGCTGAATGCACAGGCCTGTATTCAAATCTGCTTCCGCCACTTTTTAGCCATGTGCTCTTGTACGAGTGACGTCATTTCTCTGGGCTCCATTCCCCCCCCCCCCCCGCCGCCCCCAGGTCAAGCACAGATCCTCGGGCTACCTGCCTAGCCACACACAGGGGTTGCCGGGAGTATGGAACCCACACAAGGCATCAGTGTGGGGCTTAGCATGTGAGACACAGGCCATGAACCAGACATGACCGAGGCCGGCCAGCCTGGTGTCCCAGGGACCCAAGAACCCCACCAATTCCAGACATTCCTCCCACCTCTTTGCACTGTGGGCAAAAGAACAGAGGGAGGACTTTGGACTCGGCCGGGATGGATGGAGAGGGGAGAGATCGCAGAGGAACCGTTCCAGGAATGATGGGAGCGAGCGCCCGCCTGAGTGGCTGGCCCTGAGGGGCTCCGGACAGCCTACCTCCCTCTCAACCTCCGCCACACATGGGAGCCAGCTGGAGGGGCCCGAGCAGGGGGCAGCCTTTCCTCCCTGCCCTCTCCAGCGGGGGCTGGCTCCCTCTCTTCTTCCTGGAAGCAGGCTAGCAGGGCTTCCTTCAGTTCCAGGTGATAGCCCTTTCGAGCTGGGAAGCCCTGGGCAAGCGGCTTACCCTCTCTGGGCCTCAGTGTCCATCTGGAAAATGGAGCTGGGGTGAATGTGCCCCTCACAGGGTGGCATGAGGATTTAAAGGGCATGAGAATTAGGGGGTGCTGGTTGCGTTGGCTGAAATGAGCTGTGTGGATTACTGGCCTCCGGGGCTCTCCGCAGTCAGCAAATCACATCCCAAACTGAGCAGCTAGGGCCCAGAGCAAACGCAGGCTCCCAGTGGCTCAGGACGGGGGGCACTGTGCCCTTGCCGAGCAGGTGGCTGGCAGAGCCCGGACCCTGAGGGACGATGTTCCTCCTGGAGCTGACTGACAGGAGTCTCCAGGGCCCGGGCCCATGCCTGAATGACCCAGGGAGAAAGGCAGATCGTGCCCGGAAGGATGGCCAGAGATGGTCTGGGGACAGAGAGAACTGAGGCAGAGTGGGCTCCAGTGCATCCCCAGGCAGCTCGACCTGGTCCTGTGGCCAGTGGTCAGACCTGGACCCAGACGCCGAATGGTTCTGGTGCCATGCTTACTTGCTGGGTGACCCAGGGGATGTGGCTGCGCCTCTCTGGGCCCTCTTTCCCCATCTGCAAACCGGGGATGATGATAATGATACCTTCCTTATTCACACTAGGTGCGAGGCTGTAAGGAAAGTGCAGGCCAGGGCTAGGCGTGCGAGTCTGAGCCGGTTGTGTTAACTTCGAAGTGTGCCCAAGGCAAGGTTCTTGGTGCTCCCTGGGGACTTAGAATTGGAGGAGGTGATACCTGCTGGGCTGGCGTGCAGGGGGAGTCGGAATAGGCAGGGGGTGCCTGGCAGAGGGGAGAGCATGGACAGAGGCAGGGGCTGATGAGCTGCCAGGTGTGCAGTGGCACATGGAGAGTTCGGGTATTTCTGGAGGCCAAGTTGGAAGTGAAGCTGGGAGAGTGATGAGCTGAGCGAGCCGGAGCCTGGTCTCTCAGGACTGTTTTTGGTGATGGGCCGGCGGATGCCCCGGCAGTGCTGGGTCTCTCCACAAGATGGCGCTGGTGGTCATTCTTTGTTTCTCTTATTCTGACTTGGGTTTTTACAAGTTCTGTGGGTTTGGTTGCTTGCTTGCTGGAAGCTCTGTCAGGGGTCTGGCAATGACCCCATACGGCTGTTTGGGAATTTGGGGAAACATAGGTTCGACTCCCAAATCTCTAATGGCCATGCTTATATCCTAGAAAGCCTGGCACCACAGGGCTGAGGGTCCTAGACTCTGTCTTGGGGACACTGGGGAGTCATGAAGGATTCTAGGTAAAGGAGGGACAGGGTGGACTTGGTGCTTAGGATGATCCTCAAGCTTCCGTGTGGAAGCTGGGCCAGAGAGGAGGCTGAGCCCAGGCTTGGGTGGTGCTGGGTGCAGGGAAGGAGAGGGTGGACAGCAGGTGCTCAGGAGGCCTGCAAGCTGTGTGGGGAGGGAGGTGTCCTGCAGATGAGGAACAGTCCTGAGGATGAGGGCCTCTGAGACGGGACCTGGGGACTGGGGGGGAAGTTGAGGCCAGTATGGGACCTGGGGGTGTGTGTGAAGGACCCAGAGGTCCCAGGGGGAGGCATCTACAAGGCTGCAGGACAGAAAAGGGAAACTGAGGCTGTGGAGGTGTGTGAGACAGACTTGGGAGCAGGGGCCATGAGGGGGAGGAGGCCACGTCCCACCCTGTGAACTCCAGGTTTCAGGGAGCGGGAAGAGGGTCAGCAGATAGAGAAAGCCCCTGTTGGAAAAGTGGAAGGAAAATCGGACGCACGCGGTGTCCCAGAGGCCAGAGGAGAGACTTTCATTCGGGAAGTTGGAGTTGGGGACGCCAAAGGCTGGGGCACAGGCTGCTGACTGAGCCGGGTTTCAGAGACAAGGAGCCAAAGATGTCCCCTGTGAGAGTTTAGCTGCCAGAGGGTGGGGGCCGAAGACCTAAGGTGAGGGCGGCCCTTAGCGCCCTTGAGGAGCAGAAAGCAGCACCTCAGGGAGAAGCCAGGAATCCCGGCAAGGCTGCTGCCTCACACCCAGAGTGAGGACGCTTCCTGCCTCAGGAAAGACGTGCAGTGAGGGTGCCCCTCACACTGGGAGGACCCAGAGTAAGGACACTTCCTGTCCTACCAAGGGCATCCGCTTTAGGCGTGGAAGGAGGGCATGGAAGGAGGTCCTTCAATGCTTGCCACCCCAGCAGACGCACCAAAGGCCCTGGGCTGGGCTCGGAGTGGCCCCAAGCCCTGACAGGCACCCCCGAAAACAAAGGGACCGGGACCGGCCTCATGGCTGCAGGAGCCAAGACCTCCCACCGGCACGGGGAAGATGGCTGGCAACAGAGCTGGCGGGGCGGGTGGGAGGCCAGGGCTGGCCTGGCCCCCTGCAGCCTCTTTGGAGGGAGGGTGTATTTGTTTTCTCTTGCCTTGACAGGAACTGCTGGGCTCTCAAATTCTTAAGACACCCAGACAATGGCCGTCCCAGGAAGATCCTGGACGATGCTCCGCCCCACTCTGGGTGCTGGTCTGGCCCTGTGCCCACCAGCTGTAGACTGCGATACAGGTCGGGGAGCTGGGACTCCTGCCACCCTGGAGATGTCCTGCAGAGGCCATCCCACAATCCCTAGCCAAGGGGTTGGCTTTTAATCCCCAGGGCCCCTGTTGCCCTGGGAATAAAAACCCCTTTCCCCTCAGGCCACCCGGTCTCCCTAGCTGCTCTCAGCCTAGGTCCCTGCCTTTCCCCAAACTCATGCCATCCTGGCCATATCTGTGGTCTCTCTCTCGAACAGATCATGCTTATTCTTGCCTCAGGGCCTTTGCCTGTGCTGTCCCTTCTGCCCAGAGGGCTCTTCCTTAAGATCTTTGCGTGGATGGTTTCAGCCTTCAGGTCTCAGCTCAAAGGTCACTTCTTGGGGAGGCCTTCCCTCAGCACCCCACTCCAGAAGCCACCTGCTGCCCCCGACCTGCACTGTTTTCTTCATAGACTTTGTGGCTATCCGGGAATAATCAAGTTTGTTTACTTGTTTATGTTTTCCCCTCAACCTTACACATATGGGAATGTGAGCCCCATGAGAGCCAGCATCTCATCTGTCTTGGGATGTGTCCCCTGAGCCTAGAATGGTGCCAGGTACAGTGGATGCTCAGCAAGACAATGAATGAACAAAGCTCTTTTTACCAAGGGGAAAACTGAGGCCCGGAGAGGTGAAGGGTATTGCCCAGGAACACACAGCTCTAATGATGTAAAAGCATTTATTGAGAACTTGCTCTCTGCCAGGCATTATGGCGCGGGGAGAGGGAGCACGGCTTCTTACTTATACGCTGGGGCCCCAGCACCTCACGTGCCCCAGGGTCCAGGACTCGGCACTGCCTCCTGCTGGCTGAGTCCCCACGCACATGTCACCCCACTTCTCTGAGCCTTAGCGTTCCCTGTCCGAAAAATGGGAGTCCTCCCCCAAACGAGGACAATGCTTGGGAGAATAAGCCTGTGATAAGAGTTCGGCTACTATGATATGAGGGAACTTTAAAATATTGTTTTTAGAGGTGAGTGCTGGGTTGGGTGACCGTTAAACAGACAAGAAAGCTGAGGTTTAAAGAGGTGAGGCCACCTACCCAAGGTCCCAGGGTCAGGAGGGGTAAGGCCAATATTATTAAGAGGCTGGCAACTTTTCAAACTTAGGTTCTGAACCCCCAGAGGGTCCTGCGGGAGAGGGCTGGTTTGGGGAGATGCCCAGGGACAGAGGGGCTGGGAGGGCAGAGAGGGATGGAGTGGTGAGGACATGGCCAACAGCAGGGAAGTGAGCTGCCAAGAGGGCGGAAGGCAGGGGTCACAGCGCCCAAGAGGCTCCAAGAAGCTCTGAGAGAGGGAGCAGAAGTGAGAGGTTCAAGAGAAGGAGATAGCAAAGTGCAGCGTCACCGGGGAGGAGAGAGCCTGCAAGTGCCAGGAGGCCTGGGACGGTGGCAGCGGTCCCGGGCACACCCCTTCCCAGCTGGAAGCCTCAGGGGAGCGGGACACCTGTAGGGGAGGGCGCGGGCCCAGGGCATGGCAGCCCCGGGGGGCAGGGCAGAGCTGGCCGCGTGCCCAGACCCTGCGGCGAGGCGGACAGGCCTGGCAGTGGCCCCAGCATGGTGTCTCTTGCAGGTGGCCGGACTGTGCCATGCTGTTCCGGACCCAAGGTGGCAGCTCTCACCGCGGGGACCCTGCTGCTCCTGACAGGCATCGGGGCAGCGTCCTGGGCCATTGGTGAGAGTGGTCCCTGCGCCTCTCCCCTGCCCTGCCCTGCCCCGCAGCCCCTTGCCTGCCTGCCCTCACCTCTGCCTTCTCTGCAGTGACCTTTCTACTCAAGAGTGATCAGGAGCTGCTGTATCCGGGTGAGTAAAGCAGGCCGGGACCCTCTGGGGGAGCCCTGGAGGAAACCTGTCCCTGGTGGGAGCTCAAGAAAAAATTTCCGAGTGACTGCGTGAGCATGCGCAGAGATGCTAATAGCACTCAGATTGAGCACCTGCTGGGGACAGGGTGCCGTTCTAAGCACTCCACCTTGTCTTGTGTTTTCCAGACTCTAAATGTGTTACCCATTAGTGCCTCATGAAATCAAATTAGGGAGTCGGAAACCACATTTTAAAAAAGCACGGAAGAGAGGGGCCCCTGGGTGGCTTAGTCGGTTAAGTGTCTGCCTTGGGCTCAGGTCACGATCTCAGGGTCCTGGAATCGAATCCCGCATCGGGCTCCTTGCTCAGCGGGGCACCTGCTTCTCTCTTTCCCTCTGCTACTCCCCCTGCTCGTGCTTTCTTTCATTCTCTCTCTCTCAAATAAATAAATAAAATCTTTTAAAAAATAAAAAGCATAAAAGAGATTAGATTAGAAAAGACCACAGCGCATCTCTCTCAGCACGGGAAAGTCTTGTTAATCTTTCGTTTTGGTTCCATGAGAGCCGTGCTGTTATTCACTCCATCTTTACAGATGGGGAAACTGAGGCTCAGAGCAATACAGGGATTTGCTCCAGAAAGCACAAGTTCAGGGCTGCATCATAAAATGTAAAAATGTGTTTCTGCACTATGAGGCATGGTCAGAGCCCATTTGTGAGGTGCTATATGAATTTGGCGACCCCTTCTCATTCTCTAGGGTGGGTGGGTGGAGGGGGTACTGCTGCTATGATCCCCATTTACAGATGTGGAAAGTGAGACCAGAGAGGACACACAGCTGGAAGATGATGAGGCCAGGAATAGCTCTCAGACTGGCCCGGCAGAGCTGGGTCTGCAGGCAGCTGAGAATGAATGGCTACGCTAATAATAGATGTGGAAACTAAATGTGGAATGAATGGATGAATTTTCCCGGGTGCCCGCCCCCAGCTGCCGTTCTGTGGCCCAGCACAGCAGGAAGAAAGGGGAAGTTGGGTGATGGGATGTATTTTTCACTCCCAGGAGCCTCATCTAATTCCATAAAGGACTCAGCTCGTGCTAAGAGAAGAAATGAAAATCCGGACAAGGAAAGCCTACATCAGCGTTGGTCACCATCCCAGCACTTAGTGAGCATTTATAGGTGCCAGGTGTAGGCCTCGGGGCTTTATGGTTTCAATTCATTAAACCCTCACAAAAGCCCATTTTAATATGGGGAGACTGAGGCGCAGAAAGGTCCAGCGACTTGCCGCAGGTCTCAGAGCTAGGAAGCAGCCGCTCTGGGATTCGAACCCAGGCAGCCTAGATCTGCTCAATGCAGAATTACTGTCCTTTGCTGTTTCTCGAGAAACAGCCAAGCAACTTGCAGTAGTGACAGCTACCATCTGCTGCCCCCGTGCTGTAACCTTGGACCTATTACCATTGCCCCCCTTTTGCAGATGGGGGACACTGAGGCCCAGTGAAGTGAACTGACTTGCCCAAGACCACACACCGAAGAAGCGGCAGGCCAGAGGGATCATGTCCCAGCAGCCGCTCCGTAGCTCCGTAGCTCCGTAGCTCCCCACTGCCACTGGGCTAAAGTCTCAACCCCCTGCAGGCTCCAGGGCTCCTAGGGGGCAGACCCCTCTTCCGCCGTCACATCACGCTTGCTTCTGATGCTCTCCAGCATCCAGCCTATGGGCCATTCTCATGCCCTTGAAGGGCCCTCCTGGCCCCACGGTCTTGTCTTACCACCTCTTGCCTGCTCACACCTAGAAGCAGTTTTGAGGTTCTGCTGAGTTCTGGGGCCTCAGACCCGTCCTGCCCTGGGTCCCAACCTCCTTAGTCATAAGCTAGGGGGCCATGGGGAAGAAGGAGAGACAATGCAGTCCACTTGCTAAATGTGGCTTTGGGGTCTCACCTTCAGGCTTTAACTTTGCTGAGCAAGGCCTTCCTTCCTGCACCCCCAGGCCCCATGCTCCCCCCACCCCACGGTCATGCCTATTGCCCAGGGTAAAATTCTCCTTACACTTGACTTCTGGGGAATTTCAGGAGGGCAGGGGCACTGGGTTTGCTGCCCCAGGTGGTGTCCTGCACATGGTGGGTGCTCAGGCGGTCTTTGCTTAATGCACAAGACAAGTCACCGAGATGAACTGACTTGCCCTTGACCTCCAGCTGGAAAGTACCTAGGCCGTGATTCAGACCTCGCTCTGGCCAACGCCAGCACCCCTGCCCTTCACTTATACTTGGGTTTTCCAAAAATGATGGGAAATTACAAAACAAATGAAAACAACCCCCAAACTACATCCCCGCCTCATTTTTTCTGGGATTTTCACACCCCTAAATATATCAGACAATTCAGTAAGCAAAACCAGGTGACCCAGAACACATTTTCTTTTCTTTTTTTCTTTTTTCTTTTTTTTGCAAATAATACCAACAAGAATGAAGAGTCAAAAAGTGAGAAACAGTGGCACAGAACGTGGCTTTAAAAATAATCGGAGGGGGCATTTGATATTCCCTCCCTCTCCCTCCCCCAACACATATCCATAAAGTGATCCTTTTTTCCCCCTAAAACCTTACCGTATCTGGAACACTTGGAAGCTTTTTACCCCCCAGCTGGTGTTTCAAATCCCAAGTCTTGGTCTTGGAACTCGGGGTGGTGGGCGCCATCCGCAGGGGTGCCAGGCATCGCCTGCCCCCACCCCAGAGCAGGGGGCAAGGCAGTCAGGAAGCCTTCGCTGTGGGTAAGGAGGTCACTGGACAGGCTGTCCGGGCCAACGTGCAGAGCTTGGGGTCTGGAGTCACGCAGACCTGAATGCCAGTCGTCTCTGCTTCTCACTCACTTGGTGATGTTGGGCAGGGCACCTCGCCTCTCCAAGCTTCAGCCTCCTCCTCTGATCAGAATGGGGATGATCTTTGTGGCCTTGGGGTGGTGTGGCGAGGCCGTGCTGTTGGTGGGCAGGGAGAACGTGAGGCATAGTGCTGGGCACACGGCAGGTTCTCAGAAGACAGGGTCCTCTAGAACTGGGTCTAGAACTGCCTCCCTTGTCCGGATCAGGTGGCCAGGGGAAGACCCCTCAGCTCGGGGGAGGCCAAATTGAGTTTGCCCCAGGTCTGGTTTCCTAGAATGTGCTCTGGGGCGCCAGCAATGCAGGAGGCTCAGGAGACTAGGACCAAGGGGGTCACAGCTGGCCTTTCCCCAAACCTGCTCCCCCTGCGCCTTGCCCCATCCTGGTCAACGGCAGCTGCATCCTTCTACGGCTCAGGCCAGACACCTCAGAGTTGTCCTTGACCCCTCCCTTTGCTTCACAGCCACATGCAATCTGTCAGCTCGACCCACAAAATCTCTCCAGAATCTAAACTCTTCTCCGCCACTGCCCCCTCCCCGGCCGCGGCCGGGTCTCCATCCTCCGCAGCCTGGACTCCACAGCAGCCCCTCCCTGGGCTCCCTGCTCCTGTGGCGCCCCCTACAGTCTGCCCCTGGCCCGCAGCCAGAGGGAGCCTGTGAACTCCCCAATCGGGTCAGGGCGCTGCTGGCTCAGGGCCTCCCCTGGCTGCATCTCTCTCCCTGGAGAAGCGAAGTCCTCCCATGGACCTGGCCTTCCTCCCAGCTCATCCGCCCCTCGCTCGCTCTGCTCCAGCCTCCTTGCGGTTCCTCCCCCAGCCCCGCCCCCACCTCCACCAGCCTTGGGATCTCTGCCCTTGCAGTTCCTGTGGCCTAGTTCTCTGTTCCCTCACCTACCTTCATGACTCTCTCGACTCCCTCCCCTCCTTCAGATCTATGTTCACACCCCACCTTCCCAGAAAAGCTTTCCCTGCCCGCCTGTGGGAAATGGCAAGTTCTCCCCACACGCCAGTATGCCCCTGCCTCAGTCAAGCTGGATTTGTCTCCTTGGCTCCTTATTTTGTGACACACCGTCTATTTTGCTTACTTGTCCCTTTCGTTACCTATTTCACCTACTGGTCCTGGAGTTCCACAGAGCAGGGGTTTTGTCTGATTTGTTTATTGCCATGACAATTTGTTCATTGCCCAAAATAGAGCCTAGCACGTCCTGAGTGGTAAATGTAAATAAATAGGCCTGAGGGCTGTGACCTGCTTAGGTGTGGAAGACGGTCCTCTGGCCCTGCGTGGGGAGCAGCCTGGGAGGAGTTAAGAGGACGGGCAGTTCCCAACACAACCAGCCCCAGACGCGAGGCATCCCTCCGGCACTCTCCGAAGCCTTCCTGTATCTTCATCCCCTCTCTTCTCACAGTTTGTGATGATGTGTTTGGTTGAGGGACTTTTTCATTGCTGTCTGTCTCCCCCAGTCCTAGACTTTGGCTTGGTGAGGGCACAGCCCAGGGCTGTCTTGGTCATCTTTATGCCTCCAGCGTCACCCCCCACCGGGCTGCGTATGGAGTGTACATCCAGTTAACGCTTATGATAGGGTGAATGAATGAATGAGTGAGCCAATGAATGAATGAATACTACATTGTCAGCTTGGAGAACTGCACTTGAATATATTCAAGTCTCGGACAAGTCCTGCAGAAAAGATAGCTTTTCTTTCTTTTTTTCCTCTTTCTTTTTTTCTTTTTTGAAGACTATAGGGTATCTAAATATTTTGGCCCTCTGAGGTGTTAGTCAAGGGTCTTCGGGCTGCATAAGACAAAAGGAGAACAACTGGTTAAACAACAAGGGAACAATTCACTTACTTATCCAACCATTCTGGGGGTCTTTAAGGGTCCGAGTCCATCAAGGGGCAGACATCTCTTGGCTTTCTTCCACGTTGGCTTATTTTTCCCCCACATCGGGGCAAAGACGGCCCCCAGCAGCTCCAGCCTCACACGCCATTCTCCTGTGAGCGTGGTTGAAACGGCTTCCCCCTTCCCCGAAGGCCCGATGTCTGAGCAAAGGGCCGGACGTGCGGCGCATGCGCGGCCAGCTTAGGTAGCAGGGAGGCGACAGGAAGGTCCCCGGGGTCCCTGGCCCGCAGGCGCGCCCCGAGCTCCTATCGGCCCCCCGCGGAGACTCAGGCCTGGAGCTCTGCGGGCCGGGCTGGGGGGCGGGGCGCGGCGGGGAGGTGACCCAGGCGGCCGTCCTGTCGCCCTGCAGTGCAGGTCAGCCCGGCCGACGCCCGGCTCATGGTGTTCGACGACACGGAGGGCACGTGGCGGCTGCTGTGTTCCTCGCGCTCCAACGCCAGGGTGGCGGGCCTGGGCTGCGAGGAGATGGGCTTCCTCAGGTACCGGGTGGCCGGGGAGGGTGGGGGGGGAGACAGGGAGGGGCGGGGCGGGAGGAGCAGGCCTGACCCCTGCCTGCCCAGGGCCCTGGGCCACTCGGAGCTGGACGTGCGGACAGCGGGCGCCAACGGCACGTCGGGCTTCTTCTGCGTGGACGAGGGGAGGCTGCCGCTGGCCCGGAGGCTGCTCGAGGTCATCTCTGTGTGGTGAGGAGGACCGCGGGGCCCGGGCGCCCATCCCGCCTGCCCTCGGGGGCCCTTTCTCCCGCCTGAACTGGCCTCCCCTTTTGTTTCCGCCTCTGCCCCTTTCTGTCACAGTGACTGTCCCAGGGGCCGTTTCCTGGCTACCGTCTGCCAAGGTGAGTCCCTGCTACTCGGTACCCTCTCCCTGAGAGCCCCCCAGGGCAGGGCCATGGCCCATCGGACACCGCCCCCACCCCCAAGCCTGCCCAACACACACTGGCCATAGCCTCTTACCCACAAGGATGGAGCTGGGTCCTCTCCGACTCCCCTGGGGAGGGAGGCATGGCCATCTCCCCATAGGGTTCCAGGGATGGGACTATGTCTCCTCACTCCCCTAAGGTGGGCCCATGTTCGGCAGAACCCTCAGGTCAGGGTCTCGTCCCATCAGACACCCCCTCTCCCCCCACTGGCCATATTTTCTTAGATCCTATGAGGGTGGAGCTGTGTCCTCTGACTCCTCCAGGGTAGCAGGTCCGTGCCCCCTCAGGCCCCCAGAGCAGGGCCATGTTCCTATAGGTCCCCAGGGATGGGGCTGTGTCCTGAAGGTTCCAGGCCCTCCCGCTGCCCCTGACTCTGCCTCTGCCGCAGACTGTGGCCGTAGGAAGCTGCCTGTGGATCGCATCGTGGGAGGCCAAGACACCAGCCTGGGCAGGTGGCCGTGGCAAGTCAGTCTCCGTTACGATGGAGCACACCTCTGTGGAGGGTCCCTGCTCTCCGGAGACTGGGTGCTGACAGCAGCCCACTGCTTCCCTGAGTGAGTGTCCCCCACAGCCCTGAGCGGGGGAGGCAGGGGAGAGGCGAGCTGGGAGAGGCTGCGCCCCGGGGAAGCTGCCGCCCTTCTCTCCTATTCCCTCGTAGGCGGAACCGGGTCCTGTCTCGATGGCGAGTGTTTGCCGGCGCTGTGGCCCAGGCCTCACCGCATGGCCTGCAGCTGGGGGTGCAGGCAGTAGTCTACCACGGGGGCTATCTCCCCTTTCGAGACCCCAACAGTGAGGAAAACAGCAATGATATCGCCCTGGTCCACCTGTCCAGCCCCCTGCCCCTCACGGGTAAGTCTGGGGACTGGGCCTTGGCCTGGGGACACAGAGGCTGGAGGACAGAGGACGGAGCCATAGGACTCCATGGTGATAAGGAAAACGACCTCTAGGGGAGTTAAACGCGGAGTTCGCGTTTGCCTCAGCAGATCCACCCGGGGCTACGTGCCCAGAGGAAATGAAAATACAGGTGCACACCAGATCTTAGACACAGGTGTTCACGGCAGCTCTATTCACTTTGACAGTCAAAAGATGGAAGCAGCTCAGATGTTTGACGAATGGATAGACAAAATGCGGTAGATCCATACAGTAGGGTAATATTTGGCCGTAAGACGGAATCGTGGAGCACTGACACATGATATGTGACCGATAAACCTTGAGAACATTGTGCTAAACCAAAGAAGTCAGACACAAGAGGCCACTCTGTGATTCCATTTATATGAAATGTCCAGAATAGGCAGAGCTGGAGAGAGAGAAAGTGGATTAGTGGCTGCCAGGGGGTTGGGCTGGTGTGAGTTACGGGGTTGGGGGGGGCGGATGGGGACAGGGAGATTGGGAGGTGACAAGTAGAGAATACAGGATTTCTTTCTTGGGGTGATCAAAACGTTCTCAAATCGATGGTGGCCATAGTGGCAACTTCCTATTGCCAGGCATGCAGCTAAACTCTCTCTGTGAACCCCCTAAAGATCACCGACTCGCCCGCTGAAGGGGCTGAACTGTGTGGTGTGTGACTTGTGTTTCGGAAAACCTGCTACCAAAAAACACAAGTGAAATGAAGAAAACTTTTACTTTTTTTTATTTTTATTTTTTAAAGATTTTATTTATTTATTTGACAGAGAGAGACACAGCGAGAGAGGGAACACAAGCGGGGGGAGTGGGAGAGGGAGAAGCAGGCTTCCCGCTGAGCAGGGAGCCCGATGCGGGGCTCGATCCCAGGACCCTGGGATCACGACCCGAGCTGAAGGCAGACGCCTAACGACTGAGCCACCCAGGCACCCCCTGCTGTGGTTATTTTAAAAGAACAGAGGAGAGGGTGCACTGGGGCCCTTGAGGCTGCTGGACAGAAGCTTTGTTCCAGGCGGGGCAGGCCGGCAGGGGTTGGACCGCCTGGTCTCTCTCCCAGAATACATCCAGCCCGTGTGCCTCCCGGCTGCCGGCCAGGCCCTGGTGGATGGCAAGATCTGTACCGTAACTGGCTGGGGCAACACGCAGTACTACGGTGAGTCCTGTCTGCAGAGCCACCGTGAGGGAGACGGAACTGGGCTGGGGAAAGGCAGTCTGGCTGGAAAGGCAAATGCTTCTTGGCCCTGGGGCCCAGGGACGCTGAAGAGCCTGGGGGCGGGGGGCAGCAGGAGGGAAGGGGGCTGCGCCTGTTCCCCAGCCTCGGCCAGCCTTGCCCGCACACCCCCAGGCCAACAGGCTGGGGTACTCCAGGAGGCCCGAGTCCCCATAATCAGCAATGAGGTCTGCAACGGCCCCGACTTCTACGCGAACCAGATCAAGCCCAAGATGTTCTGTGCCGGCTACCCTGAGGGTGGCATTGACGCCTGCCAGGTGAGGGACTGTGGGGGGCAGCCCCGAGCCCCTGCCACTCCAGGGATGGAGACACAGGTCAGTGGGTGGCCGGGCTCCCTCTCTCAGGGCCAGAGGGCTCTGTGACCACAGCCCTTGGCCATCCAAGAGGGCCTCCCGGATGCCCTCTTGGCCTCCAGCCCGGCCTCCCCTCCCCACACCAGGGTGACAGCGGTGGCCCCTTCGTGTGTGAGGACAGCATCTCTCGGACGCCACGTTGGCGGCTGTGCGGCATCGTGAGCTGGGGCACCGGCTGTGCCCTGGCCCAGAAGCCGGGTGTCTACACCAAAGTCAGTGACTTCCGGGAGTGGATCTTCCAGGCCATAAAGGTGAACGTCGGGCCCAGATGGGAGCCCAGAGGGCGGGAGTGTTTGGGACTCTAATGGGGAAAGGGGAGGAGGCAGCGGTTTTCTGGTAAGCTGTGCTCAGGCCAGAAGATGGTGCCCTAGGGAACAGATGGGTTTCCAAGGGCTTGTGGGGAGGGGAGGTGAGCTGTGGGACTGGGGAAGCCTCTCAGACCTCAGAAGCCCTCAGTTGTCTTTCTCCAGACTCACTCCGAAGCCAGCGGCATGGTGACCCAGCTCTGACCTGTGGCTTCTCCTTGATGCGCACGCCTCTGGGGCCCAAGTTCACCTAGGTGGCTCCAGCCCCACCAGGGTGAACCCCACCCTGGGCCCGGAATGGGACGTTTTTCTTCTTGGGCTGAGCCCACAGGTCCAAGGATACCCTCCCTCCAGGCTCCTCTCTTCCACAGTGGCGGGCCCACTCAGCCCTGGGACCACCTGAGCCTCACCCTCCTGACCCCCATGTAAATATTGTTCTGCCATCTGGGGACCCCCATCTAGGTGCCCATGATGACAGGATGCTCTTTAAATAATAAAGATGGTTTTGATTAACATGGCCTCTGAGTTTGCAAATGTAAACAGCAATGATGACATTTGTCTGGGAGGGAAGAGAGAAATTAGGGACTGGCACAAATCAGGCAGGGAGCATTATCCTCCAATTCTCATTGGCTTAAGAGAAAAAAAAATTAATTGGTTCACTTAACTGAAAATGCCCTGGAGCATGTGGCTTCAGGTACTGCTGGATCCAGCTGCTCAAATATTTTTCATCAGGACTGCCTCATTGCCTCTCTAAAATCTGCTTTTGTACGGAGAAAAGCTTTATTTGCAAGAAGCCTCCCCTACAACCAGAGACAGAGATGTCCCCCACCCACCCGAAGGCTAGGCTGATAGGCCATGGACCACTTAGCAGCCCCAGTGGAAAGGAAATGCGTTTCTTCCAATAGCTACAGCAAGAAAGGCCCAGGCCTGGCTCTCACTGGGCAGATTTGGGTCATAGGCTCATCCCTCATCAAATCACTGTGCATGTGATGCATGGAGTCAGGGGGTTGACCATCAAGAACTATATGACTTCAGCGTAGGGGGTTCCGCAAAGGAAAAAAAGGGATGTAGATGCCCAGTGTGTGTTGGCAGGGGGAGACATTCACCATAGGCCAACACAAGAAACCGGGCCCTGTAGGGTGGAGAGAGGAGTGCCAGGCCCCATGAGCAGAGCCTGAGACCCCCTGCCCCTTCCTTCATCAGGGCTGGAGGTTGGGTCCCAGCTTCCCCTGGGACCCACTCTGTTCCCTAGAGCATCTGCAGATCTCATGGAGGCTTGACGGCCACCGGGGGTGTTTCCTGTGTTTGCCACCAGGGGGCGCTGCTGCCCCCCCAACTGGGAGAAATTGAGCGTTTTCTGCCCTAATAGTCCACGTGTTGCTGAAAACCAGCTGGTCTGCAGGAAAATGCTCACCAGAGCCTGTTTCCCATGACTTCCAGTGATAAAAATTATAGTGTGTTGCCCCTCAACTGCATGCACCCAAGCAATTTCCTAAAACATAGACACAGGAAAGTGCCTTTGAATTACAGACTGTTTGGGAAATGCTCCAAGCATCACTCCCTGGATACCAAACTCTTAGCGTGGCTGATCCCCAGCATTGCTTTGTCCTTCCGGATCCACCACCCACCCCCACCACCGTCCAGTCTCATTTGCAAGCTCCAGGCAGGTTTTCCAAACGTCTGCACGAGGCTGCACGGTCCTACCCATCCTGAGATGTTCATTTGAGACTTGGCTCATACATTGTTTTGTTAGAGTTTTGTAATTCGCTGGAAAATGAACGGTGCCTGTGTTTTATGAAGCTCAGGGATTCTGAGAGAACACGGCCCCATGGTGGGGATCCTGAACAGATACAACCATGTCTTAGAGGGCCTAAGGGGACACAGCTTACCCTGGCAGGAGGGGGCTGGTCTGAGCAGACTTGTCCCAGCTCTGCAGGGGAAAAAAGAGGGCATGGCCTGCCTTGGGGGACCTGAGAGGAGGCAGCCTTATTCTAGGGGATCTAGTGGATGTTTGGGCATTAAAAGCCAGTAACATGTCTACCGGCAACAGGTCGACCAGGGGGCCACTCTGGCATCCACCACCATTATTGCTCTCTTGGAGGCAGGGAGGCAGTTAGGGGAGACCACGATTCACTCAACAGCCATCTACCACCTTCTTGTGTTTGCCAAGGGTCTGTGAGCCTCAGTTTCTCCTCCTGCCCCCACCAATCTTGCCCCCCTCCCCAAGGAGCCACACAGGTATTAGAACCATGACGACAATCCAGAGTTGTCTTGATGTTCTGCCAGGGTCTTGGTCTTCAGGAAAGTTGACTATCCAAACTCTAAACTTCCGAGTCACTGGTGTGCATCTCCAAGCCAGAAGGATTTGGCCCACCGAATATAACCATATCAGGAGCACAAGCAAGGAAGGCTTTGCATTCACAGTCAGTGCTTCTAGCTGAGTATTCATTTGCAAATATAGAATAGCCTTCTGGATGTCAGTTGCAATGGAAAGCTCTGCACGAAGTTCCTAAGTTGGCGTCCTCCCAGTCAAGTGGAAGGAGAAACATTCAGTCTTTCACAATAGTTCTCTTACAAGGAAATTGCCACCGTGATTAACAATGATTGTGATGATCAGAAATAATTACCATGAACGTTCAAGTAGTGGTGCGAATAGGGAGTGGATTTTCGTTTCTGCAGGAAAAGTAACACTATTTAAATCCTGTGGTATCACGTGGGCAGCGGTTCCAGTTCCGTCGCTGCATAACAAACCACCGCAAACTTAGTGGTGTGCAATAGCAATCATCTTATGATGTTCGTGGATTCCGTGGCTCAGAAAGTCAAACGGGAGCAGCAGGGACTGCTTGGCTCTGCTCCGTGATATTGGGGTCCCAAGCTGGAAGATCTAAAAGATGGAGGGACTCACTAGACAGAGACGGGGTAGGGAAGCTGCTTTACTCACACGTCTGGCGCCTGGGCTGGAGCGGCTCAGAGGCTGGGCTCAGCTACCAGCTCACCAGCCTCTGAGCATGGCTGCCTCAGGACAGTGGGACTTCTCAGGGGTCTCAGGCTCCCCAGTGAGCATTTCAGCAAACACTGCCTCTTGTACCCCAGCCTCCCTTCTGCTCTACTCAGTCGGTGGAAGGTGTCACAAACCTGCCCAGACTCAGAAGAGCAGAGAGAGACAGACCCTGCCTCTCAGTCCATTGAAAAAACTCGGGGCCGTATTTTAGAACCGCCACAGAAACTCAATGACTATAGGAGCATGTTGGCCGCTGATGTAGTGGAGACACTGTCCCTCACTAAAGTGTTCAACCCGAAAGATTGGCCTGCTGTGATTGTGGTTGAGAAGATTGTGACAGTAATAAATGTTTAATACATCTTCAGATTTGTTTTTATGTTTCAGAAGTTCATCCTAGGATAGTGATATTCAGCTTTGGGCGTATCCTCATTTTAATGCTCAGCTGGTCAGCATTTGGTCAGAATGCCTATTTGTTGTCCTTGTAAATAATAATAATCCTCATAAGAGTAAGTGTATGAATGAATATTTTTTAACAATTTTTATGTGCTGGGCCCTGCTGAGAGTTTTCTGTATGTTATTCCATTATTTGCTCAAAGGCAGACATTTGAGTGTGGTTTTCTTAATTTTTACTATTCATTCAACTAGTATTTATTGAGCACCTATTATGTGCCAAGCAAGCACCGTTCTGGGCAATGGGGACACAACTGGAGAAAATTCAGATAAAATTCCTGTTCTTACGGGTTGTCTTGTGGGGGGTGGGACAGGCCAGGTATAAATACCACTGGTCCCACTTGTATTACTATTTTATTTAGATCATGTCTTTCTGCTTCTCTTTTTGTCTCTTTTTTCAACTTAGCCTTGACTTTCACAGTAATCTTTTAAAAAACTGAAGGTTTCAGGCGGCAGTGGCGTACTTTTTTCAATAGAAATAAAAAATATTAGGGGCGCCTGGGTGGCTCTGTTGGTTAAGCATCGCCCTCAGCTTGGGCCGTGATCCCGGGGTCCTGGGATCGAGCCCCATGTCCGGCTCCCTGCTCGGCGGGGAGCCTGCTTCTCCCTCTGCCTCTGCCCCTGCCCCTTCTCCTGCTCATGCTCTCTCTTTCTCAAACAAATAAATAAAATCTTAAAAAAAAAAAGAAATAACAAATATTAGATAAACAAATCAGAGTAAAATGAAGATCAGTGCTTCCTCATTCCCTCCTAGACACTCCCAGAATTCCTGCATGGGCAGCCCACGAGCCAGCCACACTTTGGGAAATGCTGCTTTAATCCTCACACAAGCCAGGAGGAGAGGTCTGTGGGGTATGCCTGTGGGACATCTTACCGGGGGGCATGTAATCTCCTCGAGGTGGCACCTGTGAGGGGGCAAAGCCGGGGCTGTGACTGGAACATCTCGGGAGAGGGGTCCGGGTCTCCCCCCGCCACCCCCTCCCTGCTGACCAGGCTTGGACACTGCTCCCTGGGGTGGGAGGGTGTTCCCAGGGCCCCATGCCAGGGTGTTCTGGGAATGCAGCTAGGAAGCCTCAACCAGAGATTCTTCAGAGTCGGGGGGAAGGTGAGGGGTCCACTCAGATCAGGGCCTAGGATAAGCACCCCTCCTCTCTCCCACCTGGTTTGACCAGGTGCCCCGGGGACCCCTACGTTGACCATGGAGTGCCCCCTGCCTAACTCAGAACGTCTTCTGCCAGGGAAGCCCCCACCGATCTCCACAGGTGGCGGCATGAGCCCCCTTTGCTGGTTCCTTATTTCCAGCTCCATGTCAATCCTTCCTTCTGTCGGTATGTCCCCCACTCATGCTCCCATATGCTCCGCTATGCATTTCTAGCACACAGTCCGCCATCATTCTCTGCAGCCGCCCCCTGTGGGCCCCTGGGCCGGCCTGCAAGCCCCTTAAACTCCCCAGGGGCACATCTTGACCACCCCTCCTCACCTGCCGGCCCAGGGCCCAGGAGGCTGCGAGTGCATCTCTAGCGCCCTGCGGAGAGCTGGGAGTGTCCAGGGGAGGAGACGCACCGCTGCGTTGTCAGCTCAGGGCAGCAGAGTCCCAATTCCCCGTCTGCGGATTGCTTGACTCACGCTCAGGCCTGCTGATGAAGTGGGGAGCCCCTCCTGGACTCTGAGTGCCTGTGGCAACCCTGCCCGTGGGGAAGGCCCTGGAAGCCACCTGTCCGCTCTCCCCACTTTACCCCACCCCCACCCACAGGCCTGGCCCAGCCCTGGCCAGTCCAGCCAGACCAGATCGGATCCTTGGGAGCTTCCTGGGCCTGCTGGATCCTTGATCCTGAGGTACAGGCTCCCCAGCCCCACCTTGGCCCCCTCCCGGGCCCCTGCCTCAGCCCTGGGTATCAGCCATTGCAGCCACCCCAGGACACGAGGTCACCGTGGCGATGCTCTGGCTGCTACTGGTGGGCGAGCAGGCATGACGCTCTGGAAGAGGACCAGCTGTGGTGGGGGACCCCCGCCCTTGGCTGACCCCCCTCCCCTCAGTCCCGCAGAATCAAGTGACCTGGAGCGAGGAGATCAGAGGTGAGGCTGGACATGCTCCCAATCTGGTGACCCCTGTCCTTGGGGACTGAGGGGACATGACCCTTCCCTGGGGGCTCTGAGAGGTCTCGATGTGCCCAGCCTCTGCCCTGTACCCCTATGGGCTGAAGCATGGGGATGAGGCCCTCCCTGCAGAGGAAGGACGATGGCTTCTCTGTGTCACGCCCAGGTCAGCCAAGGCGAGTGCCCTGACGCCCGACCATAGGTCCTTGGGCCCACCCCTGACCGCTCCTGTCTGTATCTGCTCCTTTCCTCCTCTGTCCTTCTGGGCCCTGGGCCCTGGCCCTCTCAGCCCTGACCCGATGACAACCCCCAGCCCATCTCTCCCTTTCCCGCCTCCCCCAAGTCTGCACACTCCCGCTCACACCTGAGGCGTTTCCCCGGGCGGATGGCTGCACATCAAGTGGGGGCCACGTGTGTTGCCGGCAGAATCACAGGACCTGCAGCGGACACCCAAGATCTGCCTTCTCTGCCTCTGCCTTCCCCAGAGTGTCGCCCACCCCAGGCACCCCACTCAGGCTACCTGGGACCGAATTCCCTTTTCTGGAGATGGATGGGAGTGAGGATATGGGGTGGGGGAGAAGGGCACAGTCTGGGGCTCTCCGGCCCCGCCCCCAGGGGAAAGCGTCTAATTTCTGGGCGAGTGGGAGACAGAGACAGAGGGCGAGAGCAAGACCTAAAAACAGGAGGGACGTGGGGATGGGGACAGATGGAGAGACAGAGGGGAAACGGACACAGCGAGAGAGAGCAAATGGGTGACGGAGTGTGAGGGTAAGACACAGACGGGAAAGGGACAGAGAAGGAAAGAGAGCAAGGGCAGGGAGCCAGAGAAATGGAGAGTGAGCAAAAGTGCACGAGCAGGTTGGAGGGTGAAGGGGAGGGACTGAGGCAAGAAGAGAGATAGAGAAGTAGAGAGGGGGGCGCCCGGGTGGCTCAGGCGTGGGGCGTCGGCCTGCGGCGCAGGTCAGGATCCCGGGGTCCTGGGATCGAGCCCCGCATCGGGGCCCTGCTCCGCGGGAGGCCTGCTTCTCCCTCTCCCGCTCCCCCTGCTTGTGTTCCTGCTTTCGCTGTGTCTCTGTCAAATAAATAAAATCTTTAACCAAAAAAAAAAAAAAGAACTTCATTAAAAAAGAAAGAAAGAAAGAAAGAAAAGTAGAGAGGGAGGGCAAGCGAGAGGGAGGCCCACACAGGCTGCGGGGGACGTGGCCGTGGATAGGGCGCCGGGGAGGCAGGGGAGCGGGGAGGAAGCCAGCTGGATGGGGCAGACAGAGCCCAGCTGAGGAGCAGGGCTGTGGGCTGCACTCTCTCCCGGCAGATGAACCCCTTGCAGGCGCCGCTGGCCACGGCCCGTGGTGCCTCCTGGATGCTGTTTCCCTACAGGGACACCCAGAGGACCATGGGCGTGGCCAGCAGCGGGGATTCCCTCACAATGGCCTGGGGGCCACGGCTGCCCAGGTGGGTGGGGAACCAGCAGAGGCAGCCCAGGGTCCTCAGGGTGAGGAGATGGCTGGCTGACCCTGTCCTGAATCATACCCCAGGTGGGCCTCGACAGTGGCCAGCAGAGGGACTACTCCGTCCCAGGATCCAGGACCCCCCGACATCCTGCATGGGGCAGACAACAGCAGTGTGGGCATCCCTGGGTCCTGGGCCTACCACACCGACACTTTTGTGGTCCCCAGTTGCTGTGCCTACAATGGTGAGGTGGTGGGGGCCCTCCCCCAGACCTGCCTGCTCCCAGGGCCAAGTCCACAGGCACCGGGAGCCCAGGGCCCCAGCTCTCCCCTCCTCCAGGACCAAGGGGTCTCGCCGCGCCCCCATTCCACCCTCAGACCCAGGAGTCAGGACCCCCAGTACCCTCCTCTCTCAGGACCTGGAGTCCAGGCCCCAGCCCCACTCCCTCCGCAGCCCAGGTCCCCCCTCTCTGCCTCTTTCCAGAATAGCAATCCCTGTAGCCAGCAGGGCCACTGTGGGTATCTGCACATCCTTTCCCGTGCTGCCGGGTCCCTCACAGCCCCGCCGGCCACCTGGGCCCCCAGGGCCATCTGCACACACTGTTGAGAGTCAGCTGAGATCCAGCCCTGCCACTCTGTCTGGGCCCTGCTTCCTGGCATCCGCGTGGTGCGCAGCCGGGACGTGGTGGTGAGGTCCCGAGACCCCGCAGGACCTGTGCAGGTGAATGGGGCGGGGGGCTGGGCTAGATAGTGGAGCAGGGAGGGGGCCCCCGGGGAGTGACAGACACCGTGGGAGACTGGGCAGTCACAGAGCCCGGCAAAGAGCCTGGCAGGCGGAGAGCAAACGGCAGATGGACAGGCGGACAGAAAGAGAGAGGGACAACAAGACAGACCGTCAGGCAGATGGACAGGCAGATGGACAGAGAGAGCGTCAGGTGGATGGAAAACCAGAAAGCCAGAATGATATTGGGATGAACAGGAGCAGTGACGAGACAGAAGTCAGCGAGACAGACAGACGGGTGTGTAAGTGGTGGGCAGCGGTGAACCGCACGGTGGGCTCTCCTGAGGCAGACGGGGGGTCACAGGACAGATGGGGCCTCCCCGGGTCTGGCCGTCCCCACAGGCCTCTCAGTGCTCCTCCTGAGGGGCAGCCCTCCAAGGCCCTGGCTTCACCCCCCCGCCCACCCCCCCGCCACTTCCCTGGCTGCACAACCCAGTCTCTGGCTGCCCCCTGACCCCAGCCACTGGCTGAGCCCACTGGCCATCTGACCCCCTGACCCCCTGACCCTACCACCGCTGCCCCGTGCCCTTTCCTCTCAGATTCCAGGCCCGATCTGTAATTCCTCCCGGCCTGCACCCTCCCTCCCTCCCACTCATCAGGCAAACCCCACTGCAGCCTCCCCTGTCCTCCTGCACTCGCCCCTGGGCCAGCCTCACACCTGCGATCGATGGATCACGACGTTGAAGGGCCACTTTCCACCCCCCTCCCTCCGACGCTCGCTTGCCCCCTCCCCCCAATGCCCACTCACACCTCCTTTCTCGAACCTCTGGAGCTCCCTCTGGGTCCTGGCAGCTGTGCTGATGGTGGCCTCCGCTCCTGGGTCTCACCCGGGGACTCTTCCTGTCTCTCGCCTCGGCATCTACTGGTTCTCAAAGCGGGGTCCCAGGGCGCAGCATCAGCAGCACCCGGGAACTGGCCTGAAATGCAAGCTCTTGGGTCCCACCCCCCCGGCTACCACGCTGCGGGGCCCACAGTCTGTTTCAGCCAGCCTTTGGGGTCCCTGATGCACACTACAGTTTGAGCCCCACTGGTCTGAGTCCACGCTCGGTCTGCCCCTTCCTGCGGGATCCCTCTCACCTTGTTCCGACAGGCTGTGACTTGTCCCATCTTTCAAAACCTGCCCCGATCCCTCAGCCCCTCCACCTGGTGCCCGCTTTCTTGGAAACCCTTGACAGCAAAACCACCACGGAGCTGTCTGTGCTCACTGCCCCCGGTCCCTCCCTTTTCATTCTGTGAACCCCCTTTGGTCAGGCTTTTGTCCCCCTTTAAGCTCGTGCCACCCAGACCAGTCTGGATGAAGTTCCCCGGGTCCAGGGGCCCAATCCGGGCTTTAGACACCCAACCTTCCCTCCTCCATGACCAATCCGGGCTTTAGACACCCAACCTTCCCTCCTCCGTGAAGCACTTTCTCTCTGCTTCTAGGACTCCACGCTCCTGGTTTTCCTCCTGCCTGCCCAGCTGCCACCCCCGCCCCCCCGCCCCAGCCCAAATGCTGGGTGCCCGGGACCCGGCCCACCCTCCTTCACTCCAGTCTTCACCTTTGACCTTGGGCAGTGCTTTTACATTTTCTGCTGTCGATGTCCCGAATCATTTCCCCTGCCCTCTCCAGATTCTCACCCAACACCAGAGCCTCACTCCCTTCTTCCTGCCACGTGGGTTTCTATCTGAAATGCCTCCCACTGAGAGTCTCCACGCCCCCAGAACTGAACCTGGGGGGCCCCCGGACCCCAGTGCTGCATTCTGTCCCCACAAATGAATGGGCACCTGCTTCCCCGGCCGCCCCCCTCCCCGAGGCTGGGCTGGCTGTCCACACACGATGCTCAGTCGCCCACCTGGCCATGGACACCGGCCTTGAACTATGGATCCAGGATGCGCACCTGGAAGCTGGGGTCTCTGTCACCGGAGTCTGTGTGGGCCTGGGCTGCTCCAAGCCCACTGGCAAGAGGCGGGGCCCTGAAGCTCCAAATGGTCCAGCCGCCCGGCCCGTAGGAGGGCCAGGTATGCAGGCCCCAAGGCCTGTAGGGCAGCTCTCAGAGCTGACGGGCCTCTGTCCAGCCTGGGCCTGTGGGCCCATTCGTAGACAGCTGTGTGGAGGAGCTGTGTGCAGCCAGTGAGGGCCTGTCAAACCATTGACAGCCCTGTGGGCACCTGGTGTCCCGGCTTCAGTGGTGAGCTGCAGGGAGAGAGCAAAGAGGAGTGTGGGATCTGTGCCGAGACCGCTGTGTACAGTGGCACAGGCTGTGAACTGCACAGTAACATCTGTCCCTGCTTTGGGGTCCGAGAGGACACAACCCTACTGTGTGTGTGTGTGTGTGTGTGTGTGTGTGTGTGTGCGTGTGTTGGGGGTGGTTGTTTCTGAGGAAAACACAGGACTGGGGCTCTGAGGAGTCATGACCCTGACCTGGCTCAGGGTGAGGGGTGAGGGGATTGCTCCTGAACAATCCTGCCCTGAAAACGGCCACGGGGAGACACGTGCTGATTTCTGTGAGGCAAGGTGCCCACGTGAGGGGTGCCTCTGACCCACCTCAGCCTGTGTCATGAGGGTGGCATGTTGGGATACCAGCGGTCCGGTCTGTGGTGGGGCTTGGGGGACCGGGCCTTCTGTGGTTGCCCCCAGTAGAGCCACGACCTGCCCCTAGGGGCTCGAGAGCTGAGCGCCCTCTGCCGTGAGCTGTGTGAGTGTAAGGAAGCGGGACGGCCACATCACTGTCCCCCAAGCCTGCAGTGAGGGAGCGCCAGGCCTCCGCATACTGGAGCCTGGTGTGGGGTCCCAAGAGGCAGGTGCCAGGTGACCCCCTCCATCACCGCCCAGTGGGCTTGCTGCTATGTGCCGGGTCCTGCACCTGTTGAGGGGACACGGAGGGGCGGTCTTTACAGTGTGGGTGGACGGTGTGACTGGGGCTCAGTCGATCAAGGTGGATGCCCATAGGGTAAAGGTGATGTTGGAGGCTCAGCTTCCGGGAGGGGACAGGTAAGCTTGGGCAGGGGCTGGGACCTGGGTATAGTAGATGCTCAGTCCGAGTTGAACAAATGCTACGGAGAGAGGCTTCGATACGTTCATGAACTCTTCCAACAACTATTCATCAAGCTTTGCCCTGTGCTGGGTACTGGGGAGGTAGCAGGCAAGAGAATTTGATCTTGCGGCTGTGAATCCACGTCCTTGGGACAAATGACACGTGTTCCTCCAGAGCTGGCCTGCCCTGCCCGACAGCTGCGGGACTGTGTGCCGGGAGAGATGCCAGTGTGACACAGGCTTGGGCTCAATGTCACCAGCCGTGTGCCCCCATTGAGTGTGGCTGCCCCATGGGAGGCAAGGGCAGGCTCCCCTCCTGGGCTGGGGAGCACGGGGAGCAATTCTGCCACTGCCCCCTCACACCGTGCACTGCTCCCCCACCTCCTGGGGGCCCGGGCAGAAGTGTGGGACCCCAAGGGACATCTTTGGGTGCCCCCCCTGCTCCCCTTGGGCATCTGGGCACTTGTCAGTCACCACCTTCGATGGCAGGACTGTTGAGTTCTCAGGCACCTGTTGTATCTGTCTTTGCCGAGTCTTGTGGCTCCGGTGGCTCGCTGCCCTGTTTCAGGGTAGAAGTGGGGAAAAGGAACAGGCCCAGCAGCCCCATCACGCTCATCCTTCAGATGGATACTATCCAGGTTAATGAGAACCGGGTCCACCTCCAGGGGGACAGCCCAGGCATGGCTCAGGTAAGCAGGCCACTTTGGGGGACATGTGAGTTCAAGGAATCCCAGCCCCTCGGGGAAACATTATTTTCCTTCCAATGTTTCTTCATGTTACCTCTGTCCTGATTATACTCACTTTTCTGTCTATATCCATCAGAACACATTCAGTTTAAAATAACAGAAACACCTCTCCAACCAGCTTAAGAAAGGCATTTATTGGTTTACGTAGCTGGAAAAAAAAAAAAAAAAAACCTACAGGTCTCTGGCTTCAGGCACAGCTGGATCCAGGCGCTCAAACAGTATGTCCAGAATCTGTACCCATTTCTGGGCTGTACTTTGCTCTGGCTTCCTTTTCAGGCAAGTGCTGCCCCACAAAGACGGTGGTTAGTTTAGTACACACCACTGGACAGAGGGCCTCGTTCTGAAAGGTCCCAGGGCTGCCCCTCACTGGCCCAGCCTGAGTCATGCGACCATCTCTGATGCAGTCACGTGGACGAGCCAATTTCCAGGCCTGGGTCAGGTGTGGGAAGCAAGGGTGGGGTTAACTTCCTGTGAAGTGCCTGGAGGAAGATTGGAGGGATGGCTCCCGGAGGAAATCCAGAGAAAGGAGAAAGCGCTGAGCAGGACAAAATGAGAAATGTTCTCAATGACAGTTTTGTCTTTGCCCCTGCACTTACAAATATGTCACATGTAGGGCGCCTGGGTGGCTCAGTCGGTGAGGCGTCTGCCTTCAGCTCAGGTCACGATCCCAGGGTCCTAGGATGGAGCCCCGCATCCGGTTCCTTGCTCAGTGGGGAGTCTGCTTCTCCCTCTCTCACTCCCCCTGCTTGTGCTCTCTCTCTCTCTGAAAAATGAATAAATCTTAAAAAAAAAACTATGTCACATGTATCTGAACATTTGAACACCTACTCTGCGCCAGGCAGTGCTCGACCAAACAAACATGGTCTTGTTCTCTTGAACCTTCCCTTCCTCTGCTCCTTAGGTGAATGGCGAGACGGTAACCCCCACCCCTTGCAAGCTTAGACAAGGGTTGGGGGGCAGGCTTGTATGAGGAACGGCCTCTGCTCTGGCTGCAGTCCCCTGCAGTGGCTCAGCCCCACCCTCACCCCCCCACAGGCCTATGAGGGTCACATCCGGGGGCTCTGCGGGAACTTCAGCGGTGACCCCAGTGACGACACCGAGGCCTGTGTTACCTTGGAGAAGAAGAGCCAGGCTGGGGGGGGGGGGGCGGGTGGCCATGGGCTGTCTGTCCCACCTGAGGTGACCAGGGACAGACTGTGTCAGTGGGAAGGTGCTGGCTCCCGCAGGGGCCACAGCAAAGCTAACCCGGGTCCATGAGTACCGGGCTGTGTCAGTGATCTGTGTCCCCCTGAGACTGCATCCTCCGCTTGGCCTCACAGAAGGATGTCCACCAGGGTGCAAACGTCATCCCGGGGCTCTGGAGGGGTTCTTCCATCTGTGGTGAGTCACTGCGGAGCGGGGCGGGAGCTCATCCGTGTCCCCACTGTTAGCGAACAGGAACACTTCTGTACCCCCCGAGTGCCCTCAACCCCTTCCCACGTTCCAAAGCGTGGTGTGGCAGACACTTCCAGATTCTCCGCCCAGGCCCCAGCTGGATACATGCTGCTCTGTTTGCCATCTGTTTTTTTTTTTTTAAAGATTTTATTTATTTATTTGAGAGAGAGAGAATGAGAGATAGAGAGCACAAGAGGGAAGAGGGAAGAGGGTCAGAGGGAGAAGCAGACTCCCTGCCAAGCAGGGAGCCCGATGCGGGACTCGATCCCGGGACTCCAGGATCATGACCTGAGCCGAAGGCAGTCGCTTAACCAACTGAGCCACCCAGGCGCCCTTGCTGTCTGTTTTAACACCACCTCTGGGCGGACTCTGTGATTCTTCGTGTTGTTCCTGCCACCCTGTCCAGTGGACTGATTGTCCTTTCCCATCCTTGGAAAGCCTGACCTGGGAGGCCCAGAGACGCCATGCTGAGTCCCCATGCCGCCCCACCGCTGGCTGCCGGCGGGACAGTGGGGGCACCGAGCCCCTCCAAGACAGGCCCCATGTGGAGCAGCTCTGGGGACTTCTGGCCAGCTGGTCCAGGCCCTTCGACAAGCGTGACTGGCTCAAGAACCCAAACGCAGGCTGCATCTTGTACCTGCGCCAGCAGGACCTGGGCCCGTGTCCAGCTCTGCTGCATGGCATCCCCTGCCCGAGTGGTGAGCCAGCCTGGGATACCGTGGGTGCCCCTTCACCTTCTGATGAGGACCTCACCCCCTGGGCGGCTAGGATGCTGCCTTCCCCAGCTGACTGGAACCCCTTGTCCCCAGGGAGACCCCGAGCTCTGCTCCCTGGGATGGTGACCCAAACCTCAAGCCAGAATCAGGGCTCCTCTCAGCCTCTCTCTGACTCTCCCTGCACTTGATCCTGAGTTGTCCTAGTTGCTCAGCATGGGCCGCCGTTTTAAGTTGCCAGTGGACACAGTGTTAATAAACCACGTGGAGGGAAGGTGTTTACTGGGAACCATGGTGGTTGGGGAAGCACCCATCCCTGCCTTCCCTCCCGACCTGCAACCATCCCAGGTTTTTCTGCCTCTGGTTGAGGAATCGAGGGTTTTCGGGGGTGTGGCATGTCCAGCCAATAGCTACTGTGGCTTCTGTGGGCCCCCCTGCCCCGCCCCCTGTGCCAACCTGAGCTCCTCACACCCTGCACCTGCCAGTGCACAGGGGGGCTGCTTCTGCTACAAGGGCTTTGCCTTGGAGGTGGGCCCCTGTGTGCCGCCCACTGGCCATGCCTCTTGTGACCAGAAGGGCTTGTGCCGCAGGCCTGGAGACCCGTTTGAGGGCCACCCTCATGCCTGCGGGCTCCGAGATGCTGGCCGTGCAGGGGTGTCCGGGGGTGTCTGGGTGGCTCTCCGGAGACCCCCATGTGCACAACTTCCGGGGGACCCATCGCCAGTTCCCAGAGGCCTGGCCAGGGGGGACGCCAGGATGCCACTCCCCCTTAGCTGCCTGGGTTGAGGTCAGGTAGCGGGAGCCCTGGGGGGCCACATGGGCCCACAGGTGCACATGGGCATGGCAGGATGGCATCTGTCACTGCTGGCGGGACCGTTTGGGGTGATCCAGGTGGGCATGACCCCACTCTAGTCCAGAGTCTTAGAGACCCCTGATGACTAATGAACATAAAGGACAACAGGCTGATGGAGCCCAGGGGCCTTCACTTTGGCTAGGGAGGTACTTAGAACTGGGCAGGGGGTCCCCACGCCAGTCTTGCACTATGGAGTCTGGCCACCTCAGTGCCACCCGCCATAGGCGTGCCCATGGAGCCTGCTCTGGGAGCCCAAAATCCCTGGATAAAAGGCTCTGAGCTCAATCCAGGGCCCTCAGTGACCTCGTCCCAGGCCCGTCCTCAGGGGAATGGACCATGCAGCCAATGTGCACACACCGAGCCCCATCGCCGGTGATGGGGGGACTGAGGTGGGCTGAGGAGTGGAGGGGGGTGTATGAGTATGCGAGGCCTCCTGCGGGGCTAAGAAGACAGGAGGTGGGCCTGGGCAGCCTCTCCTGGGCACCAGGTCCTGTCCAGAGACTCTGAGGCATCAACAATTCTAAATTCACACCTGGCCTCCAGAGCATTAGAAAGGTCTATGTGTCAAGGCAGGATAGAACCCAGTTCATTGAACACTTTGGCAGCTGGAAGACATGGTGTGTGGGCCTCCATTTATACTCTTGTTCTGGGTCCCACAAGTGGTGAGGGGGGGTGGACGTTGGGCCCACACAGCACAGGGTGTCGGTGAATGCTCTAACAAGCAGTGTGGGGAAGGAAGGAAGCGGGGGGTGCCGGGCCTGGAGGCCTGGGTTCGAATCCCACTATGCCATTTGCTAGCTATTGACCTTGGCCAAGTGGCTTTGGTGCCCCCATCTGGGACCTGGGGGATGATGGTACTGTGAGTTCCACGGGGCATGATTCTCTGCTCACACAGAGCACACCAAGCAATTCTCCAATTCCCTGTGGACACTGCCGGGCATCCTATCATTCGATTTAATGACACTACCTACCTGAAGAGAGCATTAGAGCCCACAGGTGACGGGCTGTCCCACAAGGCTCCCCCACCCCCACAACTTCAGCTGCAAGTAGTAGGTTGCCCACAACTTTGGTCTGACTTGGCTCCGAATTGGCGGTTTCCACGACCCCCTCCTCGGGTTTGATAATTTGCTCTGATGGCTCACAGAACTCAGGGAAACACTTACATTTACTAGTTTATTATAAAGTCTATCACAAAGGGTACAGGTGAATGGCCAGATGGAGAAGTACACAGGGCCAGGGCCAGAGGGGTCCTGAACACAGGAGCTTCCATCCCCGGGGAGCTGGGGTGGGTCATCCTCCTGGCATGTGGACATGTTCACCAACCTGGTGACTCTGTGAACCCCATACTTTAGAGATTTTTATGGAGACTTCCGCATGTAGGCATGATCGATCATTAACTTGTGTTCTGGCCCCTCTCCCTTCCCCAGCAATGGGGGTGGGACTGAAAGTTCCAAGCTTCTGGTTATAATTTGGTCTTTCTGGTGACCAGAGCCATCCCGGCGCCCACCAAGCATTGACTCATAGAACAAAAGACACTCCTACCCCCTAGGAAATCTCAAGAGATTTAGGAGCTCTGTGCCGGGGAGCTGGGGTCAAGGACCAAACCTCAGACCAAAAGATACCCCTAGCACCCCCATTACTCAGGGAATGACAAGGGTTTTAGGAGCTGTGTGCCAGGAATGGGGCAGAGACAAAATATATATTTCTTAATATGTCACAGGTGCTTATTTGTATGTGAGGACTAAGAGATGCAAATTGCCTAGGACAAGGCATTTAGTTAGGGCATAAAAGGATTTGACAAATAAATAAAACAGAACTGCAAAGTCAAACCAGCTTTCTAGCAGCACCCTGCCACCCCAGGGCAGGCAAAGGTGCAATCTTTAAAAACCCAAAGTCAGGTCACATAGGTCCCATTTTAAAGCCCTCCCATGGCTCCATCTTACTCAGACTAAAACTGTGGCCTGTGTGACCCCACAAAACTGGCCCCTCTGCCCTCACATCCTCTTCCTCACTCTGTTCCAGCCACAGTGACTTCTCCATTGTTCCCCCAACACCCCAGGCAGGCTCCCACCCCAGGGCCTTTGCACTGGCTGCTCCTCTGCTTGAAACCGTCTTCCCTAAGATGCTCACATAGCTGACCCTGACTCATCATCCTTCACATGTCAGCTCAAATGTCACTTCCTCTGGGAAGCTCTCCCTGACCACCCCCATGAAAGGAGTCCCCCCCTCCTCAGTCTCTCTCTATTATAATCTCCCATTTTCTTTCCTTCAAAGTATTTGTCAGTATCCTAAATCATCTTTTCTATTAATCACTTGTTTCCTGGCTGTCTTCCTATTGACAGCATAGGGGTTCTCCAAGGGCGGGGACTTTGTTTATTTCAGTGAAAAAAAAAAAGACAAAAATCCCAGGGAGAAAGACCATAAACCAATACTCAAGCCAGCCTCGAGTATGTCAGAGGTTCGTTCTGGAGAGGAATAAGGCAGGGAAGGAGGCTAGAGAGGACAGTGGAGGCAGGGAGGCAGGGAAGATTTGGGGCAGAGGCCTGAAGGAGGTGAGAGAGGGAGTGATGTAGACACGTGAGGGAAGAATGTCCAGGCAGAGGGCAGAGCCACTGTAGAAGTCCAGAGGTTGGAACGGGGCCTGGTGTGTGGGTGGAGCAGAGTGAGCGAGGGGCTGGGTGGGTGAACATGAGGACAGAGAGGTGACAGAGGCCAATCTCTGAGGGCTGCTCAGGCCGCGGTGAGGACTTTGGATTGTATCTGAGTGTACCAGGGGAGCCATGGAAGGGTTTGAGCAAGGGTTGGATCATGGGGGCAGAAGCCAGGGGCCCCCAGGCGCTGGTGTCTGGGCAGGGCTACCTGACGCACCTGGGCGTCTGTTCTGCTCTGTGCCGGGGGAGCAGGTCCCAGATCGGCCTGCCCCTGCCTCTGGCTGGGGTCATGCGCTGGGCCTTCTCCACATCCTCAGCCAACCCAGTCCAGGTGACCTCTGGCCTCTCCGTGGCCTTTCACAAATCCCGTGCCCTCTGGGGCCTCAGTGGGGATTTTCACATGGATGTCTTGGATGATTTCACTGGGTCCAATGGTATATGCTTCTCTGATGCCCATGGCTCAGTCACGGGCTTAGCACCCTCTCCGGTGCCCACCAGACAAGGCAGCCCTATGTCGGACCTTCTGGAGACTGCCGGGCACCCACGACAGGCCCCACAGGGCCTGCAATGAGCACATGGAGCCTCTGGTCCACATGGAGAACTGTGTCCATGACCTCTGTGCCGTGGGGAGCTTGCAAGAAGTTTTGTACGCCATGCTGAGGAGCTGCACCCAGGAATGCCAGGGACATGGCCTCCCCGCACAGCCCTGGTGGCCTGCAGTGAGTGGTGTCACCATGGGGGTCCTTTCTCAAGCCCAATCTCACTGGGCGGCCCAGTACCACCTCCAGGATGTCCTCCTAGGTCAATGCCACCCAAGTTGAGTCACTGCATGCCCTGCTGGATAACTGTCCCCCTTAGGACCCTCCCAGCTGAAAATGCTTCAGTAATAATGACAGTTGGAACCGAGGACTATCAGATCAGCCAGCATAGTCTAGGTCTTGCTGCAATAACAAACCAACCTGACATGTCCGGTGGCCCAGCATGGCCAAAGATGATTCCCTCTCCTACAAATTCCACAGTATTCAGGGCATCGTTCAAGTCCACATTCCATCCTGTGATGCCACCCCTGGTAACATGTGCACCCCACTCTTCAGTCCTTCACCTCAGAAGTCACACTTCTGGCTCCTAGGACTTCGGCCAGAACTAGTCACGGTCCTGCCTATTTGCAAGGGGGGCTGGGACAGGGAAGCACGTGGGCATTTAGTGGTTGTCAGTCACTCTCCCCAGTGCATTAGCTCATTCAATCCCCATAACAATCTGCCAAAGGAAGTGTTATTATGACTTTTGTTTTATGGGTGAGGAGACTGAGGCACGGGGACATTAGGGAAGTAGTGCAAGGTCACCCGGAGAGTCAGCAGGATGTGTGTGGCTTTGATTCCTGCTGCCCTTAGGATGAAGCACAAGCCCTTGGCTGAGTACTTGACATGCATGTAGACCAGCGCCCACTCCTGACCCTTGTCTGTTGCCCTGGGCCTCTTTTTACACTTTGGATCCTGAAGGGTATGCATTTCCCACACTCTCCAGCCAGTTTCCTGCTGCCAGCCACTCCTTCTAGTCTCAGAAACCCACATGCCAGTGGGGTCAGGAATGCAAATGGCTGATGTGGGCTGGGGGAGACCAGTGTGTGTCCTGCCTGTAGGGATTGGCACTGCTCTCCCGATAATTCTTGCCAAGTGGGAATGTGGGCTCATTGGGGTCAAATAGCTTTATTCCAAATCCCAACTCTGTCACTCAGTAGTGTGTGAATTTAAGCAAGTCACTGAACATCTCTGGACCTCAGTTTCCTTATCTGTAAATGGGATGATGAAAGTCTCTCTCTCGTGAGATTGTTGCAAGGTATAAACAAGATGGCGTGGGGAAAGCAAGCTCCTGGGAACTGCTCAATTATCGGTCATTCTTTCCATTGATGAGTGATGATGACCTCGCATAGTTTCCAGCTAACTCAGGTTTTTTCAGTGAATTCAAGAAGAAAATATTGAGTATTGTAAGAGATAACACCTAGAAGGAGCAGGGCCTAGCATATAGTGGGTGCTCAGGAAATGTTATCTAAGACAATCCTTATCACCGTCATCACCACCACCATCTTCACCATCATCAACACCATCATCATCATCATCATCACCATCATCATCACCATCATCACCACCATTACCACCATCACCATCATTACCACCATCATCACCATCACCATCACCATCATTACCACCATCATCACCATCATCACCACCATCCTCACCATCACCATCATCATCACCACCATCATCACCATCATCACCATCATCACTACCATTATCACCATCACCATCAACATCAACATCATCCTCACCATCACCATCACCACCATCATCACCATCACCATCACCACCACCATCCTCACCCTCACCACCGTCACCACCACCATCACCATCATCACCACCCTCACCATCACCATCATCACTCTCACCACCACCATCATCACCACCATCACCACCATCACCACCTTCATTGTCATTATCACCATCACCACCACCACCATCATCACCACCATCACAATACCTCCTGATGATACCTCCACATTCCCTACCTTGCCCTTATGACCCGTCCTTGGCCTCCAACCTGCCCTCTACTCCCTCAGTCCTCTTCTGGTTGGAAATATTCCAGAACGGTAATGCTCGGCTAATTGTTAACTCCCATCTGTGTTCCTCCAGAGCTGGCCTGCCCTCCCTACAGCCATTATAAGCTCTGAGGCTCCCTGCCCGACAGCTGCCTGACACCATGCCAGGAGGGCTGCCACTGTGACATGGGCTTCGTGCTCAGGGGCCCTGACTGCATGCCCCTCATCTAGTGTGGCTGTTCCTTGGGTGGCAGGTACCACCTGGTCAGGGAGGTTTTTTTTGGGCTGGGGAGCACAGAGAGCAATTCTGCCACTTTCCAACCATGCCGTGCACACACTGTTCCCCCTGCTCCCACAGGCCTGGGCAGAAGTGTGGGAGCCTGAGAGGCATCTTCGGGTGTCACCCACTCTCCCCTGGCACCTGCCAGGCATCTGGGCACTCACACATCTCCACCTTCGATGGGAGGGCTCCCAGGCACCTCTGCTTCTGTCTTTGCCAAGTCCTGTGGCTTCTCTGGCTCACTGCCCCTTTTTCCAGGTGAAACTTGTGAAGGAGAGCTCGTCCTTCTCAAAGATGTCTATCCAGGCAAACGGTCTGAGATCTGTCCACAGAGAGAAAGACATGACCTGGCCAGGGTAAGCACTTATTGGCTTCTAGAGATACTTGGACTGATTAAAGCTAAGAGAAATGCTTTGGCTCAAATGAAATAAAAATCATGTGACATATCCCAGTGAAAGTGCAGTGATTCTGGGTCTACAGAATTTCTCTGTGTACTAGTTTGATTGTTATTGTTTACAAATAACAGGACACCTCACTAAAATTAACTCGAGCAAGTCAAATTTTTAGATTCATAACTGAAAATTCCAGAGGGAGATCAGGCATGATTTGATCAGGGTGCTGATTCTATTTCTCAGCATTTCTCTTGGCTTGTCCTCTCTGGTGTTAGCTTTGTCCTCCAGTTGGCTATTCCTAAGGTGGCAAAATGACTGCAATTTCCAGGTCCCAAATGTGCATTTCCCACTATTTAAAGCAAAACCCCAATCTTTTCTTCCCTCAATTACTAAGCAAAATTCCGTGCCTCACTTTGATTAGACCTCACTGGACCAATCGTTGTGGCCCAAAGATTATCTTAGCCTATCTGGTTCTACCTTCAGGAGTTGTAGGTGGGAGAAACCGCCCCCCCCCAACCCTCACAGTTGCTCATTGCAGGGAGAAGGGTAAAATGGGAGCCCACCCCATTGGGGTGGGTTCACGTTCCCAAACCAGTATTTCTTGTTGCAACAATCAAAGGATGTAAATGCCCTAGAAAACCTCCGTTCTGAGACCTGAAAATTTTATCTGGAACCCAGAGGGGTGGATGTGTTTTCCACGCCTGAGGGCCCCTGCCTACAAGAGTTCCATTGTTGGCTGTTGGAAAACACACAGCCCTGCCCCTTTCACCCCACCCCCTTCCAGGAAGGGAACCAGCTTTCAGAATTAGTCACAGGCCGCCAGCCTCCCACACAACAACCTCATTGAAGCCAAAGGGCAATGCAGCAGGGTGAGTGCTATTCTTAGCCTAATTTACAGATGGGAAAACTGAGGCCCAGAGAGGGAGACTGGCTTGCCTGAAGTCACAGAGTGAGAAAGGGGTGGAGCTAGGATGTGAACTTAGGCTCTCTGGCTCCAAGTTCCTTCCCTCTCCACCTGTGGGTTTACTTTGTACCTCCAAAGTGTGATCTACTTTGGGAGAGTAAGGTACTTGATTCGTCTGTTATGAAGCCTGGGATATAGTCACTCTCAAGAATGGTTTTCATTCAGTCACTCAACAAATATTTCTTGGGCACCTACTATATGCCAGACTCTTGTGCTTGGCACTGGGGACACAGAAGGGATGAAAGAGCTAAGGTCCCTCCCTCCTAGAGCTGACATTCCAGAGGTGAAAGAGATAATAAATATAATCAGTAAGTGTGTAATCATACACTATGTCAGGAGGTGGTAGGTGCTAATGCTACAGGGAAAAAAAGAGAGAGAGAGAGAGAGAGAATCGGGTGGGGGGAGGTTTCCAGGTGGAAGATGTAGTTTTGAATCCAATGGCCAAGGAAAGCCTCATTAAGAAGGTGATGTTTGAGCAAAGCCCTGAAGAAAGGAGGTGAGGGAGGAACCCATGTGCGCACCTGTGAGGAGAGTGTCTCCGCTAGAGGAAACGCCAAGTGGCAATGTCTGGAGGCTGGAAAGGCGCCTGCTGTGCTGGAGGACCAGCAGCGAGGCCGGTGTGGCTCGAGCGAGTGAGCAAGTGGGTGAGCGGTTGAGGGGGAGGAGATGATGACGTCAGAGAAGTGACAGGGGACCAGCCAGAGGAGTGACTTACAGGTCGTGGGTCATGGTGAGGACTTTGCTTCTGCCAGGAGAGAGGTGCAGCCAGGGGAGGGCTCTGAGCCAGCGGGGCCCTGCCCTGACTCAGGGGTTCACGGTCTCCCTCCAGCTGCAGGGCAGACAAGGGAGCAGGGAGCCTGGGAAGCAGATGCTGTGGGGTCCAGGACGGGGAAGATGCAGAACAAGCCAGGAGGCAGGCAGTGGGGGAGAAGTGGTTGGTTCTGGAAATATTTGTTGTGGTCTAATTCTCTTTTCTAACCTGCTGTCTGTTCACGGGACCCTCAAATTTATGTGGGGTCCTGTTGTCCTTTTGTCACTACCCCCCCACACACACATAAACGGGTATGGAGCCAGACGACCTGGCTTGGCATCCCAACCTTGACCCTTCATTAACTGTGCGCCTGACACTAAGTGACAGCCCCTCTGTGCCATGCTTGCCCCCACCGGGTGAGTCATGCCTGCCCAGTGCAGCCCAGTAGAGGATCATTCGTTGAAAACAGAGTGAGACAGTCAGCGATAGTTGGTAAATGACTCAGGGATGCGCAAGGGTGTGGAGTTGGTTCTGCCGGGCACGGCACCGCCTTCTTAGACACTGAGGTGCAGGGGGGAAGAGAATGGGAATGCTGGGACGTCAGCGGCCCCTCTGCCAGCAAGCTGCTGGGTCAGTGCCTCCCCACAGCCACCGGCGCCAGCCAAGCTCTTAGAACTGCAGACTCATCTCCCTGCCTCTATAGCCAGGCGGGAGGCTGCCAGCGCCCGTTCCAGCCCCAGAGCCCCAGGGGCCCCCCCGGTGGACGGGGCTGGGCAGCCAGGAGAGGGTGAGGCACCCCCAGCGGGGGAGGGCCGGAGCTGGGCACCCAGGGGTCAGGGGCGACGCAACCCATCCAAGCGAAGGAAGAGGAAGACACTGTGGGAGGGCGATAAAACAACACAAGCTTGTATCCATGAAGAAGGAAATATATACAATATTTCATATGTACCACATGCCATATACATAAATACATAATTTTTTTAAGTCCAATTAAATTCTGTTTACTTAACAATTTATCCAGTTCTGAATTTACCTTTTCCTCCATTCTTTTGCCATCGTTTTTTTTATCTCGCAGGGAATTATTTTGTGTTAAGTTTAATTTGAAATGTTTGATTCCTTTTCCGCAACTTTGCGTTTGAATTTTTGTCATGACAGGAAAGTTACGTAAAGAATACAACGAACCCAAATACCCTTCACGGAGATCCTCCGATTCTTACTATTTTGTCTCATCTGCTTTCGCTCCATCTATCTGTACCCTAGGTATTGTTTTTTTCTGAGTGTCTTGCCTCGCAGGCATCTCCTGCCCATCTTTGAGCAGGCAGGCACCGTGAAAGACTCGGTCTTCTCCACTGGTAGTTGCCCATCAAAGCCGTTTTGGGGAGGGAGTCACAAAACATGACCAAGTCTTTCCTTAATTGTGCCTTTCCCCTCACCGTGGGCAGACTCGGTATGACAGTCCTGGGGTCTTTCCTGCGTAAACCCTGCCCGATCCATCCTGGGCTGCATCCGTCCAAGGTCTGCGCTGTGATGGAGGGCCCAAAGGCGGAAGCAGGTGTGACACGGGAGGTGTCCCTGTCCCATATTCCCTCCCATGAAGCCTCAAACCAGGGGGAGATGGCCCTGCCCCTCCAGCCACTGCTGCCAAGTGGGAACATGGGCCCAGTTAGGCTGTGTCTTCCTCATAAACTAGAAATGCTGCTTAGTATGTTGGAAACATCCCAATGCTTAAATGCTGGCGACTATTAATTTTTGCAACACTTTGTGAACCAAAGGACACATGTACAATAGTTGGGTTTTGGCCCTCCTGAACATCAGAAGCAAATGGCAAAACCAAAATTAATAAATCTGAGTCAGTGACGACCTAACACCCTATGGCTTTGATTTCGTACTTCAATTTGGCATTCCTGAAAACATTGTGATGTTCAGAAGCTATCTGTGGTTTTGGTTTTTCTCATCTTGCGAGAATTCCTAGGATCCTGAGAAATCACAGCTGATCACAGCGTCAGCCGATTCTTTAGGGCCAAATGATGTCAAAAGCAAAATGAAGGGGAAATATTTCAAATGACTTTATTATCTATATAATATAATAACATGTATAACATATATTCACATACAAAAGATTATATATACATACATTTATATACAGGGAGAAAGAGAGAAGGAGAGAGACTTCAGATATGATTGAAGTCAAATAGGCCTAGAAGACACCCCAAAAGAATAGAATGCAAACAGCTGCCCCCACGACTCCTAAAAACCTTCCCCAAGTGTCAGTATGCACAACTTGGCACATCCACGTGGGGGTCTCAAATCCTGCCTCTCTGGGCCAGAAGCCCCATCCCCAGGCCAACACACACATGGATGACACATTCTGGTCCAGCCGCAGGGGGAAGTTATGGTTGGCCTGGGTTGGGTCAAAGCCCCATTAATGTCTGTATATCTAAATGCAAGGCTACCGTAATTAAAGATTCAGGAAATGAAGTTGGCAGAAGTTGGTCCCCCAGACTGAAACCAGCCCTTAGATGTAGTTTGTTGGACTTGCGTAATTTTTTAAAACTGCATATTTAAAAAAAAAAATCTAGCCAACTTTTTTTAAAGTAATCTCTGCACCCAATGTGGGGCTCAAACCCACGACCCCGAGATCAAGAGTCGCATGCCCCACCGACTGAGCCAGCCAGGAGCCCCCCGAACCAACTTTTAATATTGGGAATTCTGTACAAAGATTCAGGTTTCTGGCATCGGCTGAAAATGTAGCAGCAATTGGCTGGGATTGTGTAGAGACTATCCTTTAATTACGTTTTTTTCAAAGTTGGACATTTTCAGAATATAAAATTCAAAAGGTACAAGAGGGAGTCTCCCTCCACCCCATCCCCCAGCCTCTCATTCCTCCTCCCCACAAGCCGAGTATCCAAAGATACTTCATTCATGAACAAGTGTATGCATATACATTCTTTTCCGCCTCACAGGTGTACTTTTATACATCTTGCTTTGTCCCCGTAACAAGATGTCTGGGAGATACTTATGTCTCTGTCCACATGAGCTCACCTCAGTCGTTTTGGTAGGTGCCTTTTTTTTTTAAGATTTTATTTATTTATTTGAGAGAGAGAATGAGAGATAGAGAGCACGAGAGGGGAGAGGGTCAGAGGGAGAAGCAGACTCCCTGCTGAGCAGGGAGCCCGATGCGGGACTCGATCCCGGGACTCCAGGCTCATGACCTGAGCTGAAGGCAGTCGCTTAACCAACGGAGCCACCCAGGCGCCCCTGGTGCTTGCCTTTTAAACAGAACAATAGTTCTCCCGTTTGCCCAGTTGCCAGCACGCCTTAGGGTCTCATGCTTGCCCTGCTTCACGCATTCACAATTCTTGCCTGGCCCCTTTGGCGTCTGAGTTTGCAACCTCTGGCACAGGCAAAGGACAGCCTAGCCACGGAGCGGTCACCCCTTCTCGCTCTCTGAAGCCTGCAGTTCCCGAACTTCCCAGCAGAGGGAGAAAACACTCAACCGCCAAGAGCACCAAAGGGGTCTTCCCAGGGGCATTGTAATCTTGAAATGTCTGGGCAAGGGATGCATGCTATCTTTCCAGAGACAAAGACCCCCCCTTAGCTGGACTGGGATCCTCCCTTCCAGGCCTCGCTTAACTCTGTTTGCCTCCCCCTAAACCTCCCACTTTGAGCCCCACCCTGAGTGCCCGCTCCGCGGCTTGTAGGGACTGGCCCCTTCCTAATGGGAGCAGGGTGGGGTGGGGAGGCTTTGTCCTAGTCTAGGGCCCGGGATTGAAAAACTGCCTGAGGGAGCTACATAAAGAAAGCATGTATTTGGGCGTGCCTTCCTTGCTTCCCCATCCTTTCCTGCTAGGAAGTGGGGAGTCCTTTCTCCCTGTCCCCAGCAGACAACCCCCAGCAGTCTTGACCTCGGAAACCCCCTTTACCCATCCTGCACTCCACACTCTCCCTGGCCTGCAGCCCTCCGCCCCACCCCCGAGATGGTGTTGGGGGTCGCCTGGAGTCCAGCTGGTGGCCAGAGCAGAGCCACCCCTTTCCTGGCCCTGCCCCTCCCCATGACCCCAATCCTTCGCCAGCCACTCAAAGGCGCCTTGTTCTCCATCCAGCCCCCAGACAAAAGTCCCTCTGTCTAAAAAAGCAAAATTGGGGGGAGGGGGCACCCCAACGAGGACCATGTGGGAGCCTACACAGACCCCAGCCAGAAGGAATGCCATGAGGAGGAGGGTCCGGGGGGGGGGGGGGGGGGGGAGGGAGGGGAAGGGAGCCTCGCACAGTGCAATGATCTTATCCGGAGTGGGAGGCAGCCTCCACCCCAACGCCCACTGCATAGACCCGGGCATCTGGCTCCCAGCACCCTTGGGAAGAGCCTGAGCTAAGAAGGTTCCGCTTGATGCTCAGAAACCAGTTCCCAATCTCTCCAGGGCGTGATGGGCACGTGGGAGAGAGGTCATGGTCTAAAGCCCAACAGCCCTCACCCCTCCACTCTTACCCCTGTGCACCCCCACTCCCACCTCATGACCTTGGTCATATCAGCCTCTTCTGCTGACCCTCAAACTGTCAAGAAGCAACAAGTGGTCCGGAAGGGGACCTTAGATGTCCCACAATTGCCACCAAGACCTCCAAGAGGAACATACAATCCAAGTAAAAGAAACTAGACTATTACACCAATGCATTGCTTTTCCCCACCATTTTGCCAGGCAGAAGCTTGGCTGTTAAAGACCCCAACCTTCTTCTGTCTGAGTCCTTTTCACGGGGGCAAGAGATTGAAGAAGGCCCCCTCCCCTGATGTGAGGAGCCGAATTCCATGCTCCCTCTGGCTACCTGAGGCTGCTGTGGCCTTGGGGACCTCAGGGAGCTCCCTGCCATTAGTGGCTGGGAAGAAGGGGTGGTAACTGTCTCTTTAAGAGCAGGAATGGGGTGAGAGAGCCCCTGAGCTTTAGGGAGTCCGACTTGTTCTCTACCTGCCCAGGTTTGCCTAGGGCGTGGCAGCTGCAAATAAAGGCAGGACACAGGCTTAGCAGTCTCATTCTCTCCCTTCTCTCCCGGAACTTTCCAAGCGGCCTGGGGAGCCACACAGGTGAGCCGCAGGGGTCCCTTACCCCCAACATCCTCTTGGCTCTGCCTCCAAACTACCCTTGCCCCTCTCTCCACTGATCTCTGTTAAAGACACTAGAACTTGCTCCCTTTAAGGATCTTTTCTGGGGGGCAGGGGCGCAGGAGATTAGAGAAAGCACCTTCCATTAATGTGATTGTCCCCCATCATTCTCCCTTCAGGGGGCTGGGTGAGCTGGCTCGGATGAGCCCACAAGTGGGATTGGGGTGACTGGGTAGGTCTGGGGCGTCTGAGTGCAACAGGAACATCTGGACTGGGGGCATCTGGGTGGAGAGGGTTGGAGAGGGGTGCCTGGGTGGATGGGGGTATCTAGGTGGATCAAAGGTGGATTGAGGGTATCAGAGTGGATGGTGGGTGACTGGGCGGATTTGGGGTGTCTAGGGATTGAGGATGTATGGGTCCTGGAGACCTCTTGGAAAAGGGGATGGTGGCTTCCCGGGGAGGCTGTAAAATGGGGAGTTGGGTAGGAAATTTCAGAGACATGGGGGAGTCATTCTGCACAGGCTTGAGGGCCCTGGCTGCCATCACAGAAGAACAGAGGGGATAGCAGGGGGCAGATGGTGGAAACGGCCCTCACATAGGTGTTGGGACCGGCAGGGCGGGGAAGGAGCCCAGACGGGTGGGCAGAGCCTCCATCTGCAGGCTGTCTTCCTCTCCAAGCCTTCACACCAACGTCAGTCCCCGGGAGCAGCTCAGGAGCCCCTTCCAACAACAGCCTGGGTGGGGAAGGTGAGGGCAGATGCCCACACACCAGCTCCCAGCGGCCTGCACTGCGGGAGAGCCGGGCTGGAAATGTTGCCCCCGGGGCTGGGGCCACGGCTGAGTGATGCTGAGATCACTCGTAGGTCTCCCCTCGGCCAGGGATGCTGGGAGATGCCCTGGCGATGGGGAGTAATGGAGCCCTCGAAGCCAGGGGGACTCAGTGAATTCCACAGAAAGAGGCTTCAGAACTGGGGCTCTGGGTCCCCGGGGACAACATACAGCATTAAGCTGAGTTAGCAGGGGCTATGGGGCTGTGATAGCAACATGGGGTAACCACAGCTTCATCAAGCTGCAGAGATTATATGAGTGAATAAGTGCAAAGAACTGTGACCAGTGCCTGGCAAGAGGTAAACGCTCATTGGGCACTAGCTCTTATAACTGGGGTATCATCTTGGGGTAACAAAGCCTCACGAGGCAGCTTTAGACAATAGGTGGTCCTTCTCCAGACCTGCGCCTGGAACCACCGGGCTGTCCTGCCCACACACCCACTCCAGCTCTTCTCCCCAAATCTGTGGGGTCCTGAATGCCTTAGTAATGCTCCCCAAAGCTCTAGGCCCCCTTCCTGCAAGAAATGGATGCATTTGAGTCCACCATGTGGGATTAACAACTGAGAGGTTGCCCAGGACCTGAATGGGCACAGGGAGAGGGAGGAGTCTGTGAGAACATGCAAGAAACAGAAAGGAACGCGGGGTGGGTGTGACAGGGAGGGTGCGGAGAGAGACGGGGTCACCGTCTTCCGCGGTGGAGAGCAGTCGGGTGACAGAGCAGGGAATGTCGAATGGCTTAGTGAGGGCACGTGCTGTGCCATGGGGGGGTGTGACATGGGCAAAGACACAGCAAGGGCATTGGCCAGTGCCCAGCACAGGGTCGGGCGGAGGACAGGCCAGCTCTTGCTGTCAACATCTTGACAGTGTGTGCTGGTGGCAGTGGGGCAGGGGCTGGGGGAGGGCCGGGGACACACAGAGACAGGGGCTTATCTCAGGCACTCGGGATGGGGGGAGGGTGGGCTGATACCAGACCAGGAAGGAGATGGAGGGGTTCTTCTTGCTGGACAGGCCTATCTGGGGAAAGAGGAAATAATGGCTTCCAGGAGGAGCTTGGCAGGAGCAGGGGCAGATGCGGGGGCAAGGGCTAGGCCAGGGGTAGGGGTAGGGGGCTGGGGTAGGGACGGGGCAGAGGTAGGGGCTGGGGTAGAGGCAGGGGCAGGGGTAGGGGTAGGGGGTTGGGGCAGGGGTAGGGACAGGGGCTGGGGCAGGGGCAGGGGTAGGGGTAGGGGGTTGGGACAGGGGCTGGGGCAGGGGCAGAGGCAGGGCAGAAACGAGGGGTTGCGGGGGTCAGAAGTTGGGGCTAGGGCTGCAGCCCAGTGACTCCTCCCTGCTCTGGCCCCCGAGCCCTGCCCCAGCCTCTAGTTCTCTCCTCCCCACACCCTGCTCTGAGCAGCCTGAGGAGCCAGTCTGAGGTCTGCAGAGTCTGGGCAGGGCGGGCAGGCTCTGAGCTGTCTCCAAGAGACACACCCGAGAACCCGGGCCTCCTGCCACCTGGCTCCCTCCATCCCCTTTCCCAAAACACCCCGAGGCCCTGAGAGTCCTGAGCGACAAAGAGCCACTGCAGAACCAGGCTGCTTTAAATCCTACTCTCTGACGTGGTGACCTTTTGCACCCATTTTCAGCTTTCAGAGCCTGTTTCCCCATCTGTAAGCTGGGGCTAACAGCAGGTAGCACCTCCCTCATTTTGTCGCCAGGGCCATTCACGTAAAGCCCCAAGTCTGTGTCGAGTGAGTGATTCCTGTGACTCCTCTCCAAGTCTGCGTTGTCACCCCCCCACACACACACTTGGCGGCTCCTTCTCATCTCCCAGCCAGGCCTCTCTCTGCCCTGGGGCAAGCTGTGTATCCTGGGCAGGAGCAGAGTGGGAGAGGATGGGAACCCAGAGGCACCGGTCTGGCACCGCCAGGCCCGCTAAAGCTGGACCCTCCCCACCCACCCCTACCTTTCAGGCCAGCTGGCTGACATGCAAGAGGTGACACTGAGCCTGTTCATCCTCCTGGCAGGTGAGTGCCTGTGTCCCGTAATGCCTTTTCCCCAGACCCCTCCACTGAGTGGTGGCCCAGCCGCACATGTCTCTCTCTCTCTCTCTCGTGCTTTCCGCCTCCCCTGTGCGGCGGTGACTACCTGGACGGCATCTCCTTGAGGGTCACAAGTGTCGCCCTTCTGGTTTCAAGGTGCACACACAAAGACAGGACCCCTTACAGCAGCGTCTCACACAGCTAGTCACCCCCTTGAGGTGTCCTTGATGAGAGGGCTCAGGCCCAGGGCTGTGTCTTCATCACCTCCCTAGCACTGTATTACGAGAGGTAACTGGGAGCTTCGCGGAGGCAGCAGTTATGCAAATCCTTTGTACCTCAGTTTCCCCAGCTGTAAAAATACGGACAATACTAGTAAGTACTTAGTAGTCCCTGCGAGGATTGCACAAGTTAGTATTTGAAAAGTGGTTAGAAAAGGGCCAGGTACAGACTAAGCACTATTTGCTTGTGCTTTAAATATAATTAAAACTTATTAATCGCCCTTTAACAAACAAAGAACAGAGCTTAGGCCCAGACCTCAGGTAGCCCACTGCTTCTGGCCAGAATGTAATCCTAATCCTTTGCTTTTATTGTATGGTTTTGTTTTGTTTTGTTTTGTTTTTATGCCTTACATCAGGCAAGGCTGGCATTCCATTCAGGGTAGTGAGACAGAGCTGCATTTTTAAAGACCGTGTATTAAGTTTATAGCTAGTAATTTGCTCTGAAAGAAAGCGGTGAGCAAATACCAGAACCGGTGGGGTGTGGACGAGGCTCTGAGAATGACTGAGAACTGGTACCATCTGTCATCTTGCCAAGAATGTTGTTCGGTTTCTGCAGGAGGGAGGATTAGCCAGGTGTCTGGAAACATCAGGCCGAAGAGTCGTCCCGAGCCACCCAGATTAAAACCTATTTCGGGAGGCAAAATGCGGGCGGGCCCGTGGGGCTCACAGGTGTGGGGCAGCGGGGGATGGCCACACCTCCAGGTTTGGGGCTGGATCCCGGTGCCCTCAGGAGGCGGGGACCAGTCCACTGGGGGCCCCTGAAGCTCTGTGGCCCTGCCGGCCGGCTTTGCTGAGGCCAGCACGCCATCTCCCTCTTCCTGCTTCTCCCAGCAGGCCTGCCTGCCTTGGACGCCAACGACCCAGAAGGTGAGTCCGACTCCTCCATCACGCGCACCCCCAAAGTCTCCCCCGCACCCTTGCCTCCTGGCCGTTGTCCTGGATTCACATGCTTTTTTCCTTTCTTTGCAGATAAAAACAGTCCTTTCTACTATGGTGAGAGCTTGTGTCCCTCTTTGGCCGCGCCCCACCCGCACCCCCTGCTGCCATTCTGTGTCAGGGTTCCCACACGGCTTGGGTGGGGGTCCGATGTGGGCGAAACAGGGGCGAGGATAGGAAGGGGCAAGGATGGGGAGACATTGAACAGTCATCACAGCGGAATAAAGGAACGAGCCACGCCGGTCTGGCCCCTGGACAGGTTCTCTTCCGGCAGGATAGGTGCACACAGGAAGCCGGGACAGTTCCCAAGAAGCCGTTGTTATGGTTCAAATCAGCTGCTGGGAGGAGGCTCGCTTTGCAAAAACTGCCCGGAGGAACGGAGCTATTGGGTGGCCTTCTTGCTGGCGCTCAGACACAGCAAACACGCTCCAAACCCCCGGACCTTTATACCTTCCGATCCCCCTGCCACGGCCCCCCTGCACCCACTCGGGGCTCTGCTCAGAGAGGCCTTCCCTGACCAGTCTCTCTAAAAGAGCTGCCCTCTGACTTTTTGTTCCCTGGCTCTGCTTATTTGTCTTCAGAATGCTTATCTCCACCTGACCTTCCACCAAACCTCTTATCGCTTGTTTGTGTGTAAAGGAGAAAGCACAGGAGGGCTGGGGGGCTGTCTGTTCTCTCAGCTCTGTATCCCCAGCTCCCTGCCCATCATAAGGTGCCCGATACCTACCTGTCGAATAGATGGAGGTTTGGACGGGGAGGACACAGGCAGGCACTGATGGCCTCATCTGGGTTTCTCCTAGACTGGCGCAGACTCCGGATCGGCGGGCTCGTCTGCGCCGCGGTTCTGTGCACCATCGGCATCATCGTCCTCATGAGTGAGTGGGGACACTGGTGGCTGAGCTGGTAGGGCAGGGCTGTGGGTCCCCTCCCCCAACCATCCCCTCTCCCCTGACAGGTGGGAAATGCAAATGCAAGTTCAGCCAGAAACCCAGGTAAGATGGGTTCCCTGTGTGCCTGCCTCCTACCGAACAGACACCTTTCACTGGTGAAAGAGCTAAATCTCGCAGAAAGAGGCCTCCCGGTTCTGCCGCGGAGAATTCCTGCCACTGAGATTTCCCAGGTTTATTCTTCAGAGCTGATAATCTTCAGGGGGTCCCAAATCCTGAAAAGCTTTGGTCCCATTCCAGGAAAAATAGCCAGGAAGCTCTGTCAGGGCAAGCTGAGAATCTTCTAGCCTTGAGGGAGAGGACAAGGGGGATGGGCACACATCTCACCACTTTTCCCTCCCTAGCCACCATCCAGGGGACGCCCCACCTCTCATCACCACAGGTAAGCCAGGAACAGAATGGGGATGCAGGGAACACGGGGTGTGAGGGGTGGGCGCGTGCAAGTGTGCATGCCTGTGTGTGCACGCGCCTGGGGGAGAAAACTTCATCCGCTCCCACAAGCTGACCCATCATCTCTCCCAGGCTCTGCCCAGAACTGTTGAGGACGGATCAGCCGAAAGGACACAGAGGTCCCTTCTCTTCCTCCAAGGAGCTCTGCACAGGAGTCCGGATTCCAGGATGGAATTCTCCCTCCTCCCCTCAGAGCACCTTGCCAGGGCCTCACTTTACCTCTCACTGGAGGGGTCTTTTTGTTCAATTTTTTTTTTTTTTCTAAACATGGATCTTGCCTCCTTATTCTTCTTCTAAAAACTGATTGCCTCAAGACTCCCTATGTGTACATCAGGGTGGGCTTTTGAGGACTAGAAGGTGGATACACACTGGCAGCTGACACAGAAGCCGGCAGCTGAATCTCTGTTGGGAAAAGCCCCAGGCCTGCTGGGTGGCCTGAGGTCCGCCCTCTGCCTCCAAGGCTAGGGGGACCACAAGTGCAATTTTTAAAATTTTCTAGTAGCCAAATGGCGGACACTTCGGGGAGTGAAAGAGAGCTCTAACCAGATGGAATGCCGGGACATTCGAGGGGACACTGAGACCATCCCAGGGAAGCAAGGACGTGGATCTTCCTACCATGATATGAGTAGTCAGATAGATTATGATTTCAGTAGTCAGACCCCATGACTCTCCCACTTACCCCGAGACCCCACTTTATTATAGAAAACCCTTCCTAATACCCAACTGTCCTTGTGAGACCTTCAAATAATTCCACAGGACACTCCTAATTATATAGAGTGGCCACATGGTGTGAGAACCTCTAAGGAGCCTCAAACTCCATTGAGACTCCCCAGTACCCTGTAAGATCTCCAAAATGCCCCCAAGGGCCACCCCGTAAAATGCCTAAAACCCTTTAATTAAAGCACCCAAAACTATCTCCTACAATGCCCTGAGACATGACCCCAAGAAGAGACCCATAATAAACCAGCGACTTGTCCCCTAATAATGCCTTTATATCCCTCGAACATCCCATGAGCCGCCCCCCGCCACCCGCCGCCAATCCATGAGCCCACACTCATGGGGCAAGCGAAAGCGCACCAGGGCAGCCAAAATGCACCTCCCTGTAATACTGCTCCTGGGACACCACTCCTCCCCCCATGTCACTCATGAAACACCCTCAACATCGAGCGGGACAGGTGCACAGCGCGTTTATTGAGCTCATACACTTTCCGTCCTCTCCCCTGACCCTCACTGGAGACGCGCAGCCGGGGCTCCCCGCAACAGCTCCTGCTCGCCCACCTGTTTCCCGCGCACGCGCAAGAGGGCCACCACACTGGGCTTCCGCCTGGGCTGCAGGCATGCGCACAAGCAGCAGAGGAAGTTAGCAAGCCCGGCAGGGAGGCCGGCCCAGCGACTGATGACGTCACGGAGGCGGGCGCTAAAAGCGATTGGCCGATGGAGTTTAGAGGGACGGGGGAGCTATCTCTTCCTCAGTACTTTCACAGGGAGCAGGAGGGGTGGGAGTGGGTTGAGGGGGGCACTTCCAGACCTCACGGAGTTCTGCACATTACCCCCATCATGACTTCTGTATCCCGGCTCCTTGCAAGTGCCCCAGCCCGAGCCCCCAAGTCATCCTTAGTCAGGGCATGTGCCCCTAGCCGAGATGTTGCTTATGACTTGAAGGACAGCTCTTGCCTTGAGCTTGGCCTGTGGTCAGTACCTCACAGGGACCATCAGCCAGAGTAGGGCCAGGAGCCCAAGTGGGTGTCCAGCGGCCTGGGCCTCCCTGGGCCACTGCCCCCTTCCCTCCAAGCCATAGCCAAGGTCCCGTGGGGTCTCAGGCACTGAGGTCTAACTCGTGATGCTGGTAGATCTGTGTGGGGCCCTTGAAGCAAGCAGCGAAGAGGAAGCGTCTGCCGGCCAAGGTGATGGGGGCAAAGGCACGAGGGGCCACCAGGGCTGGGGGTCCCAGCTCCTGCAGAGGCTCCAGGAGCCCCTTGTCAGGCTCAAAGCGGAAGACCTGGCTGAAGGCGAAGTCACTGCCCAGGATGGCCAGCTGGTCCCTGGCGATGAGCAGTGGCTGAAAGACGTGGGCACCACGTGAGGGAAGCTGCTGCAGCGGGCGGAACATGGAGCCATCCCAGCGCATGACCTGTGAAGTGTGGCGACTAGTTAGGGCCTGGGGTCCAGGAGGGCCAGGCCTGCCGGTAGTCCTCTGGGCTTCAGAGCACCTGGAACAGCTTGGAGACAGGCCTGTAGGTCCCCAAATGCCTGCAGCTTTCCTGCCTTCATACCTGTCACCATCCTGCTGCCCAGGCCCCAGACTTGAAGTCATTCTTGGCTCTTCTCTCTCCCTCACACTCCACATGGAATCAGTCAGTTTTACCTACAGTGGTATCTGTTTGTCCCATCTCCTCTGGCCGCACTCTGCCCAGCCACAGTCACCTCCCTCCGGGACGGTAGGCTCTGCCCTGGGCTCCCCCACTCCCATCCCTGCACCCACAGTCTGCTCCCCACACACATGACCCGTGAACACCTGAGTCAGACCACTGCCTTCTAGGCTCAGAGCACTCCGCTTGGCTGTTCCTCACCCCAGAATAAGAATGCTGGTGGGGGTGGGCCGTCAGCCTTGGGGTCCAGAGTGTGGTGGCTGTGGCCAAATGTAAGTCTCAGAGTGTGTCAGAGTTACAGAGCTGGAGGGTGGGGCCCAGTGTCAGTGTTGAGGGGATAGGAAGTGGCTTATGGTCAGCCAGCCTGGAGGAGTCACAGTGGTCTTGGGGTCAGTGGAGGGGTGGCCAGAGTTCAAAGATCAGTACATTAGGTGGGGTCAGAGCTCGAAGGTCAGCCTGTGAGGTCAGGTCAGAGTGTAGAGGCCCGTGTGCAAAGGTGGGGTCAGCGCTGAAAGACCAGCCCACACGAGGGGGGAGTCTGCGGCAGGTCAGTCTGGCTTGTGGCCTCCACCGCCTGCCCCACCTGACTGGGCCGGGCCTCACCATGGAGTCCCCGATGTAACGCGTCAGGCACAGGAACACATCCCCACCAGCCTGGAAATGGCGTGTGGCATAGACGTCCTCGGCCTCGGGGATGTCCGTGCGCCTCTCGAAGCGGCCCCCGAGCCAGTGGAAGAGCACGGGCCGCTGGGAGGCGGAGGCCAGCAGCAGATGGGGCCGGCCGTCCAGCTCCAGGGCCTCGGCGTCCGTGTCCCGGTGCCAGGCGTGCAGGCTCTGGCGGGGGTAGAAGCCGGGCCCGTCCTGGCACAGCAGCGTGGTGCTGCCTGCCTTGGAGGCGTCGGCCACCACGAAGCAGGGCCGCCCGTCCAGCCACAGGAGCTCGGCATCGTTGGGCCGCAGCAGCCGCCGTGGGGCCAGGGCCTGCGTGGGGGCCAGGCGCAGGCCGGGGCTGGGCCGGGCCCACAGCTGCGAGCCCCCCCACAGGCGGGCGGCCAGCATGAAGAGGCGCGGGCCCAGCACCAGCGGCTTGCAGGACACCACCGAGGGCGCTGTGTGTGGGGGGGGGGGTCGGGGAGCCGGAGGGCAGGTTAGGCCGCGGGGCAGGTAAGGTCCACCAGGCAGGCTCTTGGGCAGGCAGGGGGATGGAAAGTCGGGGCGGGGGGAGGGCTCACCGGACAGCTCTTCCTCAGGCCGGAAGCGCTGCAGGCTGTAGTCCCAGGTGAGGATCAGGCAGCGGCCCGCAAAAGGCTGTGCCAGGACGACATGGGGCTCCCCCTGGTAGGAGAAAGACTCCACGCCCAGCGCCGACTCCCCAACCATCTGGAACCAGGACAGCTCTGGGGGGCGGCAGGAGAGAGTCAGGCAGGCACGAGGGAACCCCGCGGGCCCTCATCACTGAGCCTCGGTTTGCACATCTCTGAAATGAGGACCATCGTGGTGTGCACCTCACAGGGACACGGAGTGGAATCTTTTCATCGATAGATGAATTAAGTCACAACAACAGGGGAATGCTTTATTTTCTGAGCCGCATGACATCATCAAATCATTGCTAGATGCAACGTATTTCTTAATTCATTTGACGTCACAAGATCCCCGTGAGGGACGTTTCATTCTATCCATTCTACAGATGAAAAAGCTATCCCATCTTCCACGAACGAGGATTGGGGCACAGAGCTGCCCACCATGTGATCCCAGCACCTCCCTCCTGAACTTAGGTACGGCCTTGTCCAGGCCAAGTTCGCCGTGGAGAAAGAGCAAAGTGCTGAGGGTAATGCTCGCCTCGTTTGTTTGACAATGGCTCATCCTGGACCTGGTCTCTTTCCCCTTCTCCCCATGGCCTGGCAGGTGGACGTGCCACGACTCCGTTTCAACCATGAAAACCAGGACAACACCCAGGGGCTGCCCCACCCGCCTGGACTGCTCGCCTCAGACCCTTCTGTCTTCCTTGAGTCACGGGATTCTGAGCCTCTTGGTTATGGCCTCTTAGCTTTTATGGAAATGATGCACCAAGGTTGCCCAGCTTGGGTGGAGGAGCCGGGTGTAGACTCCAGGTTATAATACTTTACTCTATGTGCCAGGCCCTGTTTCCAGGCACCGGAGTTGAAGCAACGAACTGAGCCACCAAGGATGCCCACCCAAAGCTGGATCTTTGAGAAATGGCCATCATATCATCACCCTCCGCCTTTCCCCATGCCTTGGGCTCTGGGAGGGCTCTGCTCGAAACCCTCCATGGCTTCCCACGGCCCTCAGGGAAAAATCCACTCTATTCTCTGTAGCTTTCAAAGTCCTACACAGTGAGGCCTTTGCTGACTTGGACCTCACCTGTGTCCTTCCCTTCACTCACACCCCCGAGACACTGCCTGCCTTTGACCTGCAAGCAGGACAGACTCTCTGCTGCCTCAGGACCCTGCACACGCTGTCCCCTCTCTCCAGAGGGCTCTTCCTTCTGTACTTCACTGAGCTACATCTGGATGTAAAGCCACCTCTTCAGAGAAGCCTTCTCCAACGCCCCATGGAAGGTAGGACCACCCTGCCACCGTAATCTCCCTCATGGCTCCCTGTGTTTATCACAACGTGTAGCATACTTTTGTTTCTGCAACATTTTATTCAATGTCTACGTCCTCACCCGCCAGAGCTCTGAGGGCAGGGCCCATTGCTGTCTGGGTTGCCACAGTGTGCCGACTGCCTCTCACAGGGCCGGACACAGAGTGGCCCTCAGTGACTGTGGGACAGCTGAATAAAGAGTGACCCTTACGTTAAATTCTCTGGTTCTATGAGTCCCACAAACCCAAAACACGACTTACACTTAGATGCTGGCAAGAATTGATTATTACATTAATAGCCTTACCCACTCCTTCAGGAAGCCCTCCCTGGCCCTCCCGCTGTGCCTGGCCCTCGCTCTGGCTCGGGGCGCCCACAGCTCAGTAGGCTTCCCCCACCCCAGTCCTGACCACTCCGGGCTCTCACCCTCCACCTTTCCCCGTGCCTTGGGCTGTGGGAGGGGCAAGAGCCAGGGCCATCCTCATCACCGCTGTGCCTCTTGCCCTGCCCAGGGCCCATAAAGGCACCAAAATGTATTTATGGGAAAGCAACGTGATCATAGCAAGTATTTTTAAAAGGTCATTTTTATATTAATAACAACCACCAGAATGCACATTTATGAAGGCCTCCCATCCAAGGCTCGGCACCACATGCGGGCGTGGATGCATCACTGAATTCTCGCTGCAATCCTATGGCACGGTTTATTACCTCCATTTTACAGATGAGGAAACTGAGGCTCAGGGAGCTGATGCTCATGCTCAGGGGCTCACAAGCTGGGAAACAGCAGAGCAGGGAGCGAGGTGAGCCCTTCAGCCCTGGGAGCCATTCCCCTGCTCTCCCACCTTCTTCTGGGACCCCTGCGGCCCCTCCCACCCTGCCGGGAAAGCCCCCACCTATGGCTCTGCACTTGAACGTCTTGGGGTCGAGGTGGCGGAGCTGCCTGTGGGCCAGAGCAGTGGGGCCGGCGCAGGCCCCAGTCCCCACGCTGGCATTCACGGCGGGCATCCACTGCAGGAGCCAGAGGACGCGGCAGTCACACTGGAACGGGTTCCCGCGGAGGTCCCTGGGGCAAGAGGCCGGGGAGGGGCTGCGACCTGGCTTCCACCCCCCTGGAGGCCACGTTCCCCGCCCCCCACCCCAGGCAAGGGTTCGGGATGGGGCCTACGGAGGAACCACTGCCACCATACTTCTCTGTGTCACCAAAAGTGGGCAGAGCACTCCCCTTCCCCCTCAAACAGCCCCCAGCTCCCCTGACCCACCCAGCCCCCTTGAGCCTCACACATGAGTTAGGGTCTCCAGGCCTCGGAACAGGAATCTGGGGAGGGTCTCGAGATTATTATTGGCCAGGCTCCTGGTGGAAGGAGAGAAGGAGGAGGAGCCATCACCAGCGACCCGGATCCCCTGTGTCCCTGGGTGATGGGGTTTGGGGGTGGGCGGCTGTCAGGGCGGGCTGGTGAGGCGGAAGGGAGGGGTGAGGCCTTGGGGGAGGCACGCACAGATGTGTGAGGGAGCGGAGTCCTCTGAGAGCGTTCTTAGAGATGGAGCCAATCTCATTGTCCTCAATGAAGCTGTGGAGGGAAGGGGGGTGAGGGGGAGGCCCTCGGTTCCCTGCTATGCCCCGCCCCCCGCCGGCGCCGCTTGGGGAAACTCACCCCATTTAAGCCATAGGCCACTGGAATGTGCTGAAGCCTCCCCAGAAACCTGTCCTCCCCAAGGTTCCGGGCGATCATCCCAGGAGGCAGGAACCTAACCCCGTGCTCACTGCCAGCCTCACAGTGAACTCTGCCGGCTCACCGACCCCAGCACTAGCTTCGATGTCATCACCCACACCTCCGCCATCATCCATCATGACCCACCCCCGTGCCTCCATCACCATCCCCCACCCCGGTGCCAACAGCATGGCTGAGACTATGGTCAAAGCCAAGCTGTGCCACCACCACCACTGACCCCGGCACCGCCACCCACTCCCGTCACCCACACCAACGCATTGTCACCAAGCCTCACCCAGCACTACTGGGAAGCATCACCAACAACACAGCCTCCATGACAACCCCGACAGGACTGCCACCATCGTCACCGACGCCGCCACCGTCACCAAAAGCACGCGGACCAGCATTGGCAATACTAACATCGCCAGGACGCCCCGCACTCCCTTCTTCACCCACCACCGGCACGGCTGCTGCCACAACTCCCGTTCACAGCTACACCTCCAGCACCACCACCAAACCCAGTACCAGCCGCCGTGCCCTCCCAGCAATGCCAACGCTGGGATTAACAACGCCCACAACAGCGACGGCACCAACACCAGCCCCTCAGACCTCGTCATCGGTATCGCCCCCAGCACCGGCGCCATTGGGGCTGCCATTTTGACCCACGTCACCCCCGCGTCATCATCCTCAGTACCGCCACTGCTTCCCGGGGAGCCGCAGCGACAGGGTCCCCATCAACACCATGGTCACCAATGCCGACACAACCACCCCCATCACCCCCGTCACCACCTCAGAGTTGTCTCCTGTTCATACGAAACATTTTCTTGTCTCTAGCCTCTTTGGCCTCTCCCTGGGCTCCCCTAAGTCAGGGAAGGCCAGAAATAGTCTTGGGTGGTCCAGGTCCTTTGTGGCTTTTGAGGCACAGAGAGGGGAGGTGAGCAGGCTGAGATCACACAGCTGAGCAGGAGCCCTGACCCCACCCGAGACACCAGGCCTCTTGCCCCTCCAGGAGGGACCTTCATCCAGACACCCCCCCACCCCTCAACGTTCCAATGAGCCCCTACCTCCCTCTACTGTCGGAGCCACAGGTGGGTCCCTGCTTCCTCTCCCGAGCCCCCACCCCAGCCGCCATCCCCTGGCCTCACTCACAGGTACTGCAGGTGGGACAGGCCCGCAAATGCATCGTCCTCAATCACAGAGAAGGAGTTGGATGTGAAGAGGCTGACAAGGGAGCAAGAAAGCCATTTTTCCAGAATTGCTGCCCCCTCTTTGACATGTTAACGTTGTCCCCCCAACCCTCATGCGCATGGTCTCACACAGGTACACGCGATGCTTTCGCAGACATGCGCAAACACACATGTCAGCACGCACCCCCCACGCACCGGTGCGAACACCCCCCCCACTCCCTCGAGCTAGCTGTCGGCTCAGCTGGGCCCCACTCACAGCAGGTGCAGTGTGGGCACCCTCAGGAAGCTGCCGGCCTTCAGCTGGGTGACTCCAGTCCTAACGAGTGAGCTGGGGACGTGGGCAGTGGTGGGTGAGGAGGAAATCACCCCAACACCCCGGTCCCGCCCCAGAGCCGTCTCCTGCCTGGGGGACCCTGGCATGCTGCCCCAACCCCGGATGTCTTTCCTTTCCATCCTAGGGAAACAGCCACTTGGCAAGGATCCTGGCAACATTCAGCTTCCCACCCCCCGACCGCCCACGGCCGTCCCTTCCCCCCCCCCCCCCCCCGGGCCCCAAATGCTGCCCTGGGCTTTGGAGTCTCCCTTCAGCTCCTGTCCAAATCCCAGCAGCTCCCTTTGAGGCATCCCAACATCCTTCGCTGCCCACCTCCCAAGATCCTAAAGGGTTCCTGCTTCCTCGGGGGCCCCGGCACCCTGCCCCCAGCCCCCAGCCCCCAGGGCCCCAGGACACCCATCCTCACCCTCAGGAGGGCCTGACACTCACAGTGACAGCAGGGTCGGGGAGAAGCTCTCGGGCAGGTCCGGAGAGCCCTCACACAGGGCACTATCCTTGGAGCAGGAGCAGCTCAGAGGACACTTTCCCTTTGGTGGTCTCCAGGCCACCCCCACGCCGGCTCCAGCCAGCAGCAGTAGAAGCACGCCCGCCCCTCCCATGCCCCTCACCCCTGCGGCTTCTCTCTGCCCACCCAGCTCAGCGGGCTGGGGCCGCTACATCTGCTGCACCAGGCGACCCTCCATCGCGCCAGCTGGCACACTCTGTGCCGGCTTGTCTCTCCTTTCTCTGTCTCTCTTTCAGCCTCCCTCTCTTGTCCAATTTTCTATTTCTCTTTCCTTTTCTTGTCTCTCTCTCTTTTTGTGTTTCTGACTCAGTGAGTTAGCTTCCCACTCTCTGTCTTTATTTCCGTCTGTCTCTCTGTCTCTGTTTCTCTCTGTCTCTGTTTCTGTCCTCAATCTCTGTTGGCGCGCGCGCGCGCGCGTGTGTGTGCGTGTGTGCGTGCGTGTGTGTGTGTGTGTGTGCGCGCGCGCGCGCCCGCGTGTCCCGCTGTCTGGTGTCTTTATTTCTCACCACCCTTTCCAGTTCCCTGTTCTTCCCCTCCTCCCACGCCCCTTCTCCTTGGAGGTTTGGGAAAGGGACTCACTGGGCACTGGGTGCGCCCGGCAATGCAGCCTAAGAAGGAGGAGGGGGTCAGAGGCCGTAGAAGAGCAGCCCTAACGAAGGGACTGGATGGCCCCATGGGAGGGGAGGGGCCACAAAGGGCCGGAGCTGCCCTGACCCCTCTCAGCCAGCCCCCTCCCCAGATTCTCCACTCCACCCCACTCGGAGTGTGAGGAGGATGTCACCAGGGTGGGGACCGGATGGTTCGGCAGGCGGAGGGGCTGGGAGGAGAGACCACTGGGGGGCTGGAGCCATCCTGGCCACGCCCAGCCAGCCCCCTCCCCGGGCTCCCAGGAGGGTGTGATGTGCCGGGTCACCAAGGCTTAGAGGAGTCCAGCTGCTCCCTCTGGTGGTCAAGCTCGGCAGGGCAGCTGCCCGGCCCCAAACCCACAGCCTCCCTCGCCAGCCTGAAATTAACCCCTTGAGTGCCCACCACCCACTGGGACAAGGAGCCAACTCAGGGGAAAAATGAGGTGAAGATGCCACTGCCCCCTTCCTCAGCGTTGGCTCTGCACTAGGCCCTGTCCTAAAACTTTGTCTATTGGCTCATACCAACCTCATCACAACCCTCTGAGGTTGATCTTATTATATGGCTATTTTACAGATGGAAACATTGAGGAGAGAGGTCAAGTTAATTTGAGATTTGGGTTACCAGCTGGGGCAGGGCCAGCGCTCAAGCCCAGGCAGCCGGCTCCAGGGGCCTCTCTGCGTGATTTTTGTGTTCTTTCTTGGGAGATCTGAACTCATGGATACTGGTCGTTTTCATTCGGACTAAGCTTTTAGCAATTTCGATAGATTCCGCCCATTAAATAAGAAAAATAAATAAATGACACTTGTTACCCAACCTGAAACAGCAGTAATAATAATCATTGAGCACTTCCCGTATGCCTGACTTAACATGAATTTATTCCGTTCTCACGATGGCCCCGTGAGGTGGGTCATACTACTGGCCCCCACTTTGCAGATGGGAAAATTGAGGCATGAGGAGGTTAAATGATTCACCTCATGGCCACGGCTGCACATACTCAGAACACTTAACAGCACCAGCTTCCTTCTGAGGTGACTACGAGTTTATCCCCATTTTACAGAAGGAGAAACTGAGCCTCAGAGTGGTTACATCATGTGCCCAGCTTCACCCAGCTAGAAAGTGGCTGAGCTGCTCCACTCTGGAACAGTGGGCCTTGTGAGGGGGAGAAGCCAAGGACGGGCTGGAGCTGGCCAGGTGCCCCCAGCCCTGCTTGCCTTCCCTGCTTCTCTGTCAGCCCTCCCCAGGGCTGCATAAACATCAGGGTTATCATTAACCAGAGACTGCCGGTGACCCTGGGGTACAGGGCCATGAGGGGCAGAGGCTCAGACGTACAGGGATGAGGGTGCATTTCAAAGCCCCCTGGGTCCTCTGAGGTGGGTCCCCTGTGTGTGTGTGTCCAGGCTCTCCATGCCTGTGCCTGAGTATGCGCATGCCCACGTGCTCCCCACTCGTGTCCTCCAGAGTCTGAGCCCATGTCTGACCCTTTCAGGGTAGGGGCAGTTTCTGTCCTTAACCACCAGGGACCTCAGGAGAATCAGCTCCACCTTCCTAAGCCTCGGTTTGCTCATCTCTGAAATGGAGTTAATAAGAAGCCTGTGTTGGGTTCAGAGACCTCTGAGCCTGGCCCAGTGTCATACGTACGATCTCGGTGATTTCTCCATTTTATGGGACAGAGAACTGAGGCACAGAGAGGTCACACGGGCTGCTCAAGGTCACACAACCAGGAGTGGCAGAGCTCAGACCCGGAACCAGCTTTCTCTGTCACCAGGGCCTGTGAGTCTGGCCCACGTGTGAGGACAGTGTGTGTGTTACGCAACAGCACAGAGCCCCACAGGCCCCGTGAGATCAGGAAAGGGGAGGTTTGGGGTTAAAAGTGTCAACACACATTTGGTGGCGTGTCACAAGTGTGTCAACACAAGTGTGTAGGCCTGTCTGCCTGTGACAGGGCCTTGTTGGCCTGTGCATGAGGGTATGAACACAGTTTGTGTGTGTCTGTTTTTGTGGTTATGTGTAAGAGTGGCGGGCTGTGTGGCGGTGTCCTTGACAGAATTTCTGCTTCCCTTTGTGCCACAGAAGTGTGGGTAGGCACCTGCGTACATATGTACACAGCATGTGGGCCTTCCCATCCCTGAAACTGGAGGAGAGCTAGCTGTGCGTCTGGGCTGTTGAGTGTATTTATGTGTGGTGTGTGTTTCAGTGTGTTTCTTTTTTTTTTTAATTTTATTTATTTATTTGACAGAGAGAGAGACACACAGCGAGAGAGGGAACACAAGCAGGGGGAGTGGGAGATGGAGAAGCAGGCTTCCCGCGGAGCAGGGAGCCTGATGCGGGGCTCGATCCCAGGACCCTGGGATCATGACCTGAGCCGAAGGCAGCTGCTTAACCAACTGAGCCACCCAGGCGCCCATCAGTGTGTTTCTGTACAGCCGTTTGTATGTCTTCACAAGAGTGTGACCATTTGTAAGGGTGGACACGTGTGTGGCGAGGTCTTTGGGTCTCTGTATGGTCTCTGTACCATCCATCTGAATATGTGTGTGTGTGCGTGCGTGTGTGTGTGTGTGTGTGTGTGTGTGTGTGTGGTGTGCCCTCCTGGGGGCCGTCACAGTCAGCAGCAGACAACATACACACACGCTGAAATGACCCCACAATAGCCCTGTGGTTCTGCCCAGGTCCCTGCAGAACCCTGGGGTCAGGGGTCAGTGGGCTCCTAAGCACTCAGACGGGGTGACCTTAGGCCCCGACTGGGCCCCATCCCCAGGGATCTCACAGAAAACCACTGACACCCACCTTCCCACCGCAGGGCAGAAGCTCTCGGAGGTGGGCCCGAGGCCCGAGCGTGGGTACGTGCCCGCGTGGGTACGTGCGTGCGAGCATGTGTGTGTGTCTGTTGTCCCGTCCTCCCTGCCAACGCGGCCCTTCTCCAGCGATCCCAACACAACTCCTGCGGCTCCTCCATCTGAGCTGAGAGAGTTAACCTAGCGGGCCAGGGCGGTCTGGGCTGGGGGCCGCCCCCTGGCCCCCCTCCAGCCCCGGCTCCAGTTACAGCTGCTGGTTGGGGAGGGTAGGGGTGGGGTGGGGCTGGGAGGGGAGACCGCTGAGGGCGGGCGCAGTCCAGCTCTGGGCCAGGGGGTCCAAAGTGCTCACCCCCGGCACGGCCGGACGTTTGGGGGCCTTTCAGCAGGGGACAGCCTGATTGGGGTGAGCGTCCCCTGCCCTCCCCTCCAGGCCTCACCCCTCGCCTGGCTGGGCCACCTATTTTGGGAGCAGGAGTGGCCAGCCCGTGGCTTCCCAGGCAGGCCGGACCCAAGAGGAAGGGAGTGTGGGTAGGACGGTGGGGTTCCCCAGGAGTGGGCGTGTGGGTGCAACGTCTCCCTCCCCTGCCGCTGCGTGTGCACCCTGGCTGGGGGGGGGGGGGGTTTCAGACACTCACGTGCGTAGGTCGGGTTGCGTCACGATTTGGGGGCACTGAAGGCTCAGATGAAGAGTATCGTTTTAGTGACTGTCTCCACCCCACGGCTTGCTCCAACCAGGAGTTTGGGGGAATGGGTGTTGTCTCCACTGCAGCCCCACTGCCTGTGCTTGAGTGTGTGTGTGTCTGTGTGTGTGTGTGTATGGGTGTGTGTCCCTGCCCCTGGCATCTGTCTTCTGTCTCTCGGCCCCACTGCTCTGGGCCTCATGCCACTTGCCTGGCCGTGTCCGCCCATGAAAGATATCACCCAGAGGCAAGCAGAGGGGATGTTTTCCCCCCTGTTCTCATCATTTCCAGAAGAAGAAAAGGGGTGGCCTTTCCCACAGGAGCAGCCTGGAGCCATGTGGCAGCCGGGCCTCACCCCGGCAGGGTTGTGCGTGACCCCCGAGTGGGGGAAGGAAGGCTGTTGCCATGGTGGCCTGTGTGAGGCAAATTCCTCCAGGGTGAAGTGGGAGATATTTATACCCAGGGTCAGGCAGAGAGCGGGCTCGTGGCCGAGGGCCGGAGAGCTGGGATATTACGCGGACACAGGGAGGCCCTGGTGTGCCGGCAGGTGGACCCTTGGGCGGGTCCTGCCTGCATTGTCCCTCATCCCTCACCGCGTGTGTCTGTCTCTCCACTTGGGTGGGGCAAGCCATCCTGCTCTTCCCATGGGGTAGGTGTGGGGCATCTGGGGCCTGCTGTGGGGAGGCCCGGGCCTGTGGGAGACCCCTGTAGACTGTGTGTCTCACCCCTGCCCTTGCTGTGTGTCGTACAACCCCCACTGTGACTTGTTTTGGTGACACTGTGTCCACATGAAGCGGGGGGTACCCCTGTTTCTCCCAGTGGCCAAGTTGGATGATGGACACTTTTGGAATCAAACCCCTGGACTCTGATTTAACCCCCTGGGTTCAAGTCCTAATGGTGGGGGGGAACGAGGGAACATATTTCTTGACCCTTGGTGTCCCCCAGGACAATGGCGCCTCTCTACCACATCTTGGTTCTCTGTATGGGTTTTCTCACCACAGCAAATGCAGGTGAGTCTGGGGTATGTAGCCCACCACGCACCTCAGTCCCAAGGGAGGCAAGGGGGGGGGAGTCCTTCAAGAGAGCCAAGTTAGAGACTCCAACCTAAACTGAGTCAGTTGGGGTACCGGGAAATTGGGGGTTTCACATGGGGTCCAGTCACAAGCTAGTATTTGGGGTAGGGGAGTGGATGCAAGGTCAGGCCAAGGTGGACAGTGGGATGGAGGCCCATTTCCCTCGAATGACAGAATCACTGACAGCATGGGATAAGACAGAAAGCGGGGGCAGTTAGGTGCCCCCTGCCCCACCCAGGACAGTGCAGGAGGCAGCTAAGATCCAGAGCGGGTGGGCAGCCTGCTCAGGGTCCAACAGTCTCCAGGCTCTCAGCCCAGGAGAATAAAGCCCCCAGAAGGTCTCTCTTTATGTCCTTCTCTGTCCAGAGTCCCAGGAAGCATCCAACCCTTGACTTCTTTCTCTTTCCAGAACCTCCACAGGAACACGACCCGTTCACCTATGGTGAGGGAGGGAGGGGTGTCTATCCGTGGGCGCTGGGAGCGATGGTCTGGGTTTGCCCATCCCGTCCTCATTACTGCTCTGTCTCCATCTCTGTCTCTCTGACTCTGTTCAAGGCTCTGTCACTCTCCTTCTCTCTCTCTTGTCTCTCAGAGATCTCTCACTCCTTGTTTTGATCTCCCCTTGTCTGTCTCTCTGTGTCTCTATTTGATCCCTCTCTGTCTCTCGAAGTCTTTCTCCTTTAACCTCTCAGTATCTCATGGCTCATCCTCTGCTGTGCCTCCCTCTCTCCCCTCTCTGTTCCCCTCATTCTCTCCACCATCCTCCCCTACTTCCTGGTTTCCTCCCTCCTCCCTGCCCTGCCCGCCGCCCCCCTTTCCTTCCCACCCTTTCCTCCCCCATCCCTCTCTTCCTTCCTATCTTCTTCCTCCTCTCATCGAGCTCCTCTATCCCCTCCCCCTCCCTGATCCCCCTGGGCCCCTCCCTCCCCATTCGGCTCCCCTCCTCTCCTTCCTCCTCTCCTCCTTGCCCTCACTCTCCTTCCTGCCGCCCACAGACTACCAGTCCCTGCGGATCGGAGGCCTCATCATCGCCGGGATCCTCTTCATCCTGGGCATCCTCATCATCCTGAGTGAGTACCTCCACGCCACTACCTCCAGCCCCCGCAAGTGCGGCTGGCCATCCCCGCCCCCGCCCCGCCCCCGCCCGCCCCCGCCCCCGCCCCGCCCCGCCCCCGTCCCCGCCCCGTCTCCGCCCTCTGCCCGCCCTGTTGACGCCCCTACCCTCTCCCGGCCCCGCCCCACCCCTGTCCCCACGGCCCCGCCCCTCGCGGGCCTGGGCCGGCTCACGAGCGCCGCTCGGTGCCTGCCTAGAGCTGAATCTCAGCCTCGTCCTCCTCCCACCCCCACCCACAGGCAGAAGGTGCCGGTGCAAATTCAACCAGCAGCAGAGGTAAGAGGCCCCTCCGGGCTCTCACTCACCTACTTTTGCTCCAGAGGGGCGCTGGGGGTGAGGCGGGGAGTCCACCGGACCCGCAGCCAGAGACCCTTCGGCAAATATGTATTAAGCACCTACTATGTGCCAAGCCCCAAGACGGGCCCTGGGGACCAAGCGGTGAATAGACAAACCGCCCTCCCTGCCTGGCTGAGCTCCCAGCCCAGTGGGGGCGGCGGCCGTGGGTTCCAACAGCCTCACAAATATAAAATCACAAAGCGTGATAAGTGCTGTGAGAGAAGGAGCCACGGCGAAATGAGATCACCGCACTTGGCGGCCCAGTTTAGCTCAGCGTCCTGTTCCTAGCTCTTTGATTCATCTTTAAATAAAAATTTAAAGCAATGTATGAATACCTTCTCCATGTTAAAACAATTGTAGATGTGATTTTAAATAATAGCTAATGTTTAGTCCCAAGTGCCAGATACTGTTTATTGTGTATTATCTTATTTACTCCTCACACCCCTTGCATGAGGAAGGTGCTGTTGTTAACCTCATTTTACTGATGAGGAAACCGAGGCACAGGGAGGTGAAGTCACTTGCTGGAGATCACTCAACTAGGAGATGAGGGTTCTGGGTTTCTAGCCTACGCTGACTCCAGGCCGTCTGCCCTCAAGTCCTTCGGCCACTCCTCCCCCACCAACTTCCAGGCTCTTCCCCAGCACTCCGGGAGGCACTTGGAGCGCCTCCTGCCACACGCTTAAACCGCTCCTGGGTGCGCCCGATTTTCTGGCGGACCCTGAACCTGCTCCTTGCCCATCTCTGGCCCTCAGTACAGGGGTCTGTGAAATTAGGGCTGCGCTGGGGGATTCATGGGGGCGGCTGCCTCTCTCCTTTTTCATCTCCAATTCCTTCTGCCAGGACTGGGGAACCTGATGAAGAGGAGGGAACTTTCCGCAGCTCCATCCGCCGTGAGTCTGGGGAGACTTCGGGTGTTTGGGGGTGAGGGCGGGTTCCAAGAGCCCCTTTCCTGGCCGGGACAGGCGCGTGGAGGGAGGGGCTTGATCTGAAACCAGAGGTCCGGGAGTTGCCCTGCTGCTCCCCGCTCCGCAGGAGCTGGGGTGCCCCTCCTGACACCCGAACTCTCCGTGTTCCCCCTCAGGTCTGTCCACCCGCAGGCGGTAGAGACACCTGGCGCGATGGAACCCAGCCAGGTCCTGCAGCTCGGGCTAGGCTGGGGGGTAGGGGGAGGAGAAGGGGGCGAAGGGTGGGATGGGATGGCTGGGGGGCTCTCTTGCCTCTCACCTTTTTCACCCCCACAGGATTCCCCTGGCTCCTGATGCCTGCCACCTACCACCTGCGCGCCCACCGCCACCTGGACTGCCCTTTCCCCCAGCCCTGCCCCCACAGACTCCTCTCTGCCGCCCAGACTTCAATAAAACGTGCTTTTCTCTCTTGACAGCGCTTTGTGGATCTGTCAGTCCCTCTGCGCGAAAGCCCGGGCGCCCCCTTGGCCCCGGCAGGGGGCGCCCCCACCCTTGGGGAAGGGGCGGGGACGTCGGCAGTGGGCGGGGGCGGGGGCGGGGGTGGCCGGGACGGGGGCGGGCTCTCCGGGCCCCCATTGGCTACGGCCCCCCCCCACACGAGGGCTCCCCCCATCTCCCCCCGACATCAGTCCGTCCCGCTTCCAGCTGCTGCAGCCGAGCCTTCACCGCCTCGGCATCCAGCCGCCCCCTGCTCCGGCCCGGAATGGCGACCCCGACCCAGGCCCCCACAAAGGGTGAGCGTTGCCTGGGGAGAGGGCGCGCGGGTGGGGAGGGAGGCTCCGGGATCTTAGAGCTTAGGGGAGAGGATCTAGGGAGATTCCAGTATTGAAAAGGGAAGGGAATGGGGAAGGGGATGTCTGTTCCTTCCATGGGCGGAGGCCCCTGCAGTGCACCCCTTGGCGCCCCTCCAGGCCTCTTGGACACCCCCTCCCGGTGGTGTCGTTCCTGTGCGGGACCCGCGGTTGGAGAGCGGCAGTCCCGGGAGAAAGGATGCGCGGACCGGTAGCTATGGCAACCGGGCGGCTGGTCCTGCACAGCGGCGGTAGCGGACGCGAAGAGCCTTGGCTTCGAGGGTGGGAACGGGTGGGTCTGCGACCATAGGGGCTCTCGCAAATTTCAGGGTTTCCGAGGGGGGGCAAAGGGAAGGGGGGCATATCCCTCTCTTTCCCAGCGCTGGCTCCTATGGTGGGTGTCTCCTGAAATCCCTGACAGGCAGGTTCCGCGGGAAGGAGGGAGCAGGACGGAGAGAGAGTGGGGACAGAGCTGGAGGAAGTGAGAGAGAGATGGAAGGAGACAGAAGAGAGAGGGAGATGGAAAGGAATGTGAAAAATTGACTGAGAGCCTGAAAGAGAGAGAGCAAGAGAGGCAGGAGATCCAGAGCCAGAGACCCAGAGGGAGACCCGGGGAGAAGACAGATATGAGGCTGCAAGAGATTGAGAGTGAAGGGGAAGGCGGAGAGCAACAGAAAGAGATGCAGAGAAAGAGAGAAAATCAGAGACAAAGAGACAGGCATAGAGAAATTCACAGAGGAGGAGTGAGGAGGAGAGAGAGAGAGAGATGGACCCACAGCTTGGGAGAGAGATAGCGGGTGGGGCCAAGCCACTGCAGTGAACCCCCCTTGGGCAGGAATGGATGGCAGGACCCTCGTTCCCAGCCCACATGCAGGGGTGTTATTTGGTCCAGGAGGTGCACTCGGGTGTGCACACAGATGTCCCTTCTTCACCCCCATCCAGCCACATGGCGATTTACATTTCACACCCCTCAACCCAGTTATGAGCCCACTTAAACACTCACTGCCCCCTAACAGCCCCCTTTCTTGAGCCTGCCTCTGCAGAGGAACGGGGGAAGAATGCTCTGATGGGGGTGGGGGTGGGGTTTCCAGCACTGAGAGCAGGGCCAGAGGGGATAGGCCAGTGGCGCTCAGGAGCCCCTGGTGGTGAAGGGAACCCTAATTCCATCCGATCTCCCTTCCCTGCCCCCTTTCCGGGCAAGCAGGGGCTGCTGCACTGAGCCATATCTGCAGAATTTGAAGCAGGGCGGGGGGGGGGGGGGGCTGCAGAGGCTGGAAGCCACCCTAGGGAGAGGGGGCAGGGCTGAGCCAGCGGGCCTGGCAGGAGCCCAGGGCTTCTTTTCGCAGAGATGGTGGTTAACAGGATCGATGGCAGCAGATGGGCAGAGGTGGGAGGACAGACGCCTCAGCCCCACCCCCCCACCTTTTCCCCAGTCAAAGCAGAAGAGGGGACCGCAGGTCTTGGGAAACCCCGGGGGGGGGTGGGAAGGAAGAGCATGTTATGTGTTGCACCACTTAAACTGATTAATGGATTCTGGGGGGCGCGGGGGGGGGAAGCACAGGGGAGGGAGATGAAGGCTCTCCCACCCAGTCAGAAAGCAGGAGGGAGCGATGGGGGCAAACAGAAAGGGGATGCAGGAGCACAACCAGGCCCAGGTCCCTATCCTTGAGAAGGACCCTCGGCTTGGCCAGAAGCCAGCCCTGCAGGTGCAACAATGGGAGGTACAAAGGGAGCCAAGGGAGTCAAGATTGGCCCCGGAATTAGACACCTAACCCCCAGGACCCCACCCAGCCTAGGGTGCCCAAACCCATTACTCTCTTCACCTCTTAAGATGCCCCAGTTGCCATAGCAACCACCTCCTTCCTGATATCTCCCTGGCAACTGGCCAGGAGTGGTGCACACTTCTCTTGCCTCCTGGCTCCACCCTTAGCCCAGCCTCGCCCCGAGGAACCAGATTCCTGGGGCAGCAGGGACCAGAAGAGGGACTTCTGCATACAGCCCGAGGAACCCAGGGTAGAACCAAAGAGGATTCTGGAGCAGGTGCTCACCCAGTGGGCTCCTGATGGTTTGGGAAGGCAGGGTGCTTGGAAACACAGGAGACAAAGTAGGATAATCCAACCGCTCCACCTCTGATGCAGCTTCCTGCAGCCTAGCAGGGGCTCTCCTTCATTCATTCATTCACTCACTCGCCCATTCATTTATTCATTTCTTTCTTTCATTCATTCTAGAAAACTTCTTTGAAAGACTTTTACAAATGTCAGGATTAATGGCAGAGGAATCAAAGAAATTTCCTCCCCATCTGGTGGAGGAGCTAAGACAGCACGTATGACCCTAAAATAACGTTTCCCCATCTTGACGTTTTCGAGTATGATTTTTGCCTTAGCCAGATGTTCCCCACACTCGTATTTAGCATTTTGCCTTTAAAGGATTAGCTTTTTGAAAAACTTAATTAGCTTCATTTTATATGACCATCACAAAAGGAAAATTCCTCTCTCTCTCTCTTTATTTTTGCCTTCAAGGCAAGTATGAACATGATCTTAAACAAGTGACTCCACGTTTCTGGGCCTCAGTGTCCTTTTCTGTGGAATGAGGATGCAGACAGCCCCTGTATGAGGGAGCGGCTGTGTGGATGGAGGTGTGTTAACGCCTGTGAAGTGCTTAGAACAGAGCCTGGCATGGAGTCAGTGCTATCAAATGCTGGTTAGATAAATAAATAAAGGAGAAAACCAAATAATGTCACAAAATTCTACAGAGCTATCACTGCTGAAGGCTGTGAGCCCAAGGACAGTGTTCTCGCGGGAAAAGAGGGAGCTTAGCAAGGTGGAAGGTGTTAAAGACACCTCCGCACCGACCTACGACTTCCTCCTTGAAGACAGGACAGGAAACTGAGGAGGACGAACTTACACACTACGAGAAACGGTGCTATTTCGAGTCTTGCCTGGGTGCCACCTGAATCAGTCAGTTTAGGCTAGAGTGTGCTGTGGTAACAAATAGTATCAAAAATCTCAGCGGCTTCTGACAACCGAGGTTGAAGTCTCACTTACACGATACCTCCATCTCAGGTCAGCCGGGGGTCTCTGCTCGCCAAAGAAAACTTCATGTCCTCAGGCCAACAGGCAAAAGGGAGCTCTTGTAAGAACCCTTAAATGCTCCAGCCTGCAAGTCACATGAGGCTTCCACTCACAGTTCATTGGCCAGAATTAGTCACGTGGTCTCCCCCCACCTCAAGCCAGCTGCCATCCTTCCCTGAGCCTCCAGAACATTAATGACAGTGCATTAGTCCTCACAGGCAGAGGCTTTGCCCTCGCAGCCCTGGTGCTCCTTGGCTAGTGGTGCACGCTTTGCCGAATTCGGCTCTAGACAAGACAGAATGTACTGAGAGCTGTCGGGAATTAGGGAGCCATCAGGATGGGCTCCTGAAGGGGAATTATGGTTTGGGACAGGGAGGTGGGGGATGGGGAAAAGTAAACACACACACACACACACACACACACACATTTTATCCACACATTAACATTTCTGAAATTGGGGTGAGTCTTCTAATGGATGGGTATGTTTCATATGGTAGAGTTCCATACATATTCAACATATATACACACACTGAGAAAGCTATTATGAAGTCAATTTTGAATCTTAAAATTGATGATGTCTTACAAATAAGTCATAAAGTATATATTATATGTAATATAATATAGAGTATATTATAGGACAGCTCCTCTGCATTGGATTCGGTGGCAGGAGCGAGTGGATGAGAATAGTAGCCACAGTGCCTGACTTTTTTGGGAGCTATCAGATGACTGAGAAGTTTTAGGGAGTATTCGGGGGAAGTGGATACACTCAGCAGCTTCCCAGTGGGATTGGAGTCTGTTAACCCCAGCATCAGATGCAAATAGGAAGGTGTATGTGTTTTTCAGGAAATGAGTCCATAGCTTGCCTCAAACTTCCACACGGGGCTAGTTCCAGGACTGCCGTGTATAGTTTGGTAGGTTGTGCACTGAACGAGGGAAGGTACTAATGAAAGGTGTGAGTGGGGGCTGGAATCCAGCCTATGCTCCACTTTTCAAGCCTTGTGTCCTGCCATGCATGAGGCTCTATCATTCAGATCAAGGGGCGTCTTTATCTGATTTCTACCCAGAAAGCACTGGGCCAGTGGCCCCATCTGGAGTCTCAAAAATGTTAAGAAACCCAGTGTTGAAATATTTTTTTTTCCCTCTCTCTCTTTTCCTGCCTTCCTTGCCACAGTTCCTCAGGAACCTGACCCATTTTACTATGGTGAGTGGCAGATTCTGATGAGGGTACCCTGGGGCTGGATAAAGGGGTGGTTGCAAGTCCCCACAGGTTATTGCTGAAATGGCTTCAGCCCTGGCAACATGGTACCTGCTGGGCCACTGGCCATGTGACCGTGCAGATTCAGTTTACATCGGCTGGACTCATAGAGGGCAGAATCGGATTTGGGAGGGGTGGGTTACCCTCTTTGGACCTCCTTCAGGCTTCATCAGGACTCTGGGCTGGCACATTGTGGTCATCAGAGAAGCATACAACTCTGAGGCCATGCTGCCTGGATTCGAATCCTGGCTTATCCCCTCACTAGCTGTGTGGCCTTGAGCAAGCAACTTTTCCTCTTCTGTAAATAAGGGATAGTATTAGTCTCTACCTATGAAGCTTATGGGAAAGATTTACTTGGGTGATGCCATTAAATCATCCCCACAGCACTGAAGTTTAAAGAAATAACCCCCGCGTCTAGCAGACCTGGCCTGGGTTCCCTCTCTAAACACTCCTCTGCTCTCTCCCTTTGCTCACTCATACTTTTCCTACAATATACCAAATTCTTTCCCACCCCAGGGCCTTTGCATGTGCTGTTTCCTCTGCTAGGAATACTCCTCGTCTAGCTCTCCACACAGCTGACTAAGTCTCCTTTTCCTTCTTCAGGGCTCAGAGCAAATACCGACTGCTCTGTTAGGAGAGGCCCTTCCTGACTCTCTGCCAACAGGAGCCACAGATACAACCAGTCATAGTCACATGGCCAGATGTTTCATTTTATTTCGTTCCGTGCTTTATCACAATATGAAAGTCAATTCCCTGAGGCAGAGGCCTGGACACTGCTGGTACCGAGTTCGTGCCCTATAAATTCGTATTTCAATAAATACAATCGGCCCTTGAACAACTTGGGAATTAGGGTTGTGCCGACCCCCCCATGCAGTTGAAAATCCACATATAACTTTTGACTCCCCCAGAACTTAACTACCAATAGCCTACTATTGACTAGAAGCTTTACCAATGACATACACAGTTGATTAACACGTATTTTGTATATTATGTGTATTATGTACTGTATTCTGGCAATGAAGGAAACTAGAGAAAAGAATGTTATTAAGAAAATCATAAGGAAGAGGGGCACCTGGCTGACTCAGTCAATAGAGCGTGACTCTTGATCTCGGGGTCGTGAGTTCAAGCCCCAAGCTGGGAGTAGAGCTTGCTTAAAAAAAAAAAATCATAAGGAAGAGAAAATACATTTACAGTGCTGTACTGTATTTATTGGGGGAAAAAATCTGCATCTAAGGGGCCCTGCGTGTTGTTCAAGGGTATTTACTGTGGCATATTAGACAAGAATGCTTCTTATGAAGGAAAATACAGGCAAGAATAAGATTGTAAATGTTGAGGAGAGGATGGGAAATTCTAAATAGACAAGGTTTCAGAGAAGGTTTCACTGACATGTGACTAAAGCCCAGAAATTGGTAAGGAAGGAAAATTGGTGGCGGGGGGGGGGGGGAGGTGTGGGGACCTTTCAGGCAGAGGGCACAGCAAATGCAAAGGTCCTGAGGTAGGACCATACCTGATCTGCTCCAGGAATGGCAGAGAGACCAGTGTGCCCGGAGTAGGGGACTGAGGCAGAAAATGGAGTGGGGTGAGGTCTGAGAAGGAACAGGGACCAGGTGATGCAGGGCTGGGTGGGCTGTGGTGAGGTCTTCAGCTTTTCCTTGGAATGCAATGGAAGCCAGGGTGAAGTGGGGTCCTCCAAGTTTGGGGACTCTGATCTGACTTGGGTGTTAGCAGGATCCCTGTGACTGGGGTGCAGGGACACCACAGAGCATGTTGCTTGCTGCGATAGTTCAGACAGGTGACAATGGTAGACAGGACCAGGGGGAGGCAGTAAAAGGAGGTGCGATATATGTATCTATGATGTAGAGGATGGTTTTACGTATATACAGAGCATGGTGGGAAGGGTGGAGGGTAAAGAGGTCAAGGGAGCTCCCAAGCTCCTGCTGTCCATCCTCATACTAGCCCACTGGGGGAGCCCCCGGCACGGCCCGCAGCATCCCTGGGCTCCGGGCCTCTGGCTGGGCAACCTCGAAGCCAGGGAGGGCTGAGGTGTTACCCACGTTGATGTCCCCCATTATCTCCCCCAGACTACGACACTGTGCAGACGGTGGGCATGACTCTGGCCACTATATTGTTCCTGCTGGGCATCCTCATCATCATCAGTAAGTGTGACCCTTTTTCTAGGCTCCAAAGCGCCTCAAAGAGGGCTGCTTCGGGGTCCCTGGGCACCTACGGTTTCCCTGCTGGCTTCTGTCCAGACCCTTATGTCCTGTCTCGTTGTGTCTCTCTCTCTCCTAACAGGCAAGAAGGTGAAGTGCAGGAAGGCGGACTCCAGGTCTGAGAGGTCTGGCAGCAGTAGGGAGAGAGAGGAGAGGGGCGGGAGCAGCCTGGGGTGCAGGGGTATTTCCCCAACAGAAGGGCCCCAGGGTCCGCCCACATCTTTCTCATGAAGCCTGTGGCTAATTGGATTTCTTGATGCTTTTCTCTCTGATCCGTCGCTTCCACAGTCCAACATGCAAATCCTGTAAGTCGGAGCTTCCCTCCTCAGGTGAGGATGAGGAAGGGTGTGGTTCTGGGAGGAGGAGGGATGGGGGCAAGAAGGGGAAGGGGGGCCGCACTGGGTGTCCCGTAGAACGATGCCACCCACGAATGGACCAGGGGAACTGCAGTGGGAGCTGAGGCCCCACCGATGGAAGAGGTTAACCCACAGAGAGTCAGTGGGATGTGGGAAATGTCCTAAAAAGTCCGCGGAAGCTTCCCAGAAACAAGTGGAGAAGCTCCGGGAAAGCAAGGTTGAACTAATTCCCCAGGGGAGAAAGCCACAAGTCCGTAAAGAGAGGGGGGGCACAGTTCAAAGGGGGGCAGAGCTGAGCACTACAGGAGGCAGGAAGATGGGATATTTTCCAGACCTTATTGCCCAGGTGGGAAGACGGAGGATGAAATGATCAAGAAAAATCAAAGAGACGGGTGCCCGGCTGGCTCAGTGGGGGGAGCTTGTGACGCTTGATCTCAGGGTTGTGAGTTCGAGCCCCACGTTGGGTGTAGAGAGTACTTAAAAAAAGGAAAAAGAAAGAAAAAGGGAGGGAGGGAGGGAGGGAGAGAAGGGAAGAAGGGGGGAGGGAGGAAAGGAGGGAAGGTTTTTTGAATAATTGTATCAAAATAACAAAAGGAGAGACTTAGAGGATACAGCTTTAAAAAATTGATTTTGGAGAAGAGAACACAGGGATGTAAGGAGCATGACGATGGAAAATACAGGCAAAGGATGACGCGTGAAGAGGATGGAGGGTGTGTGTTGGGGGGTAAAGGGTGGAAGGGTGGAGAGTGTGGAGGGAGTGAGGGGTGGGGAGGAGGGGGTGGCAGGCATGGAGAGGTGAGGGGTATGAGGGGTGGGAGGGAGTGAACGGTGTGAAGGGGGTGGGGGTGTGAAGGGGTGAGGGGTGGGGGAGTGTGAGCGGGTAGGGGTGTGGGGGGGCAGGGGTGGGGAGAGAGGGGTGAAGGAAAGGGTGAAGGGGTGAAGGAGGGGTGAAGGAAGATGGACAGAGATTACGTTGTAGGAGGGAATAAACTGTAGATGAAAGATTGTGACTCCTTGGGGGTGTTAATTCAAATTATGTAAAAATATCTTGACCTGTTTTTAGTGGGACTTCATTCTTTCCAGGGACTTACACAAATCAGAAATGGGGATCTCTCTGCCTCTCATAAAAGGTCTCAGAACTAAAAAGTGGGCCTTGGGGTACTCAATGCTTGGGGGGATTTGGTGTAGAATTTGATGTGTTTTGTTTCATGTTCTTTTCATGAGATTTAAAAACCCTAATGGGGGTTTGTGGATGACTTTGTGGATGGCTGGGGGGGGGCTAGCACCTGGGGCAAGGTCTCAGAATATGCCCAGGACTGTGACCCACTCCAGTTGAGTGATGGTCCCAAGTGGGTGCGAAACAGGGGAATTCCGGCTGTGTCCAAATGTTGGGGAGACAGGTGTGGGCCTGGGATGGGGGTGTAGGAGGAGGCTGGGGACACATGACGGGGATGGAGACTCCAGGGGGACACCCCAGAAAGGCCCAAGTTGGGCCAGGGGTCTCCAGCTTCATCACAAGTGTGTTCCTCTCCATAACAGTGTCCTGTGGGGCAGGACAAAAGCCACACAGGTGTCCCTAAACGGATCAGGGTGTGGGGAGGCAAGTCATTTCCCAGTGTTAGCTCAAGGGTGACAGTTCCTGCGGGTCTGGCTTCCGTGGGAAGAGGGGGGCGGGGGCGCACTGGCTGTGGGAGGGGCTGCTTGCACAGGTGCAGCAGGTGGCTGACGCTCCGTCTCTCTTTCTCTCCACCCGCCCCCCCTGGTCCCCAGCCCCTGGAGGTGGCGGCGTGTAAAACCAGCCCCGGGCACCTCCACTGCTGTCCCTGCCTGAGTGCGGAAGCCTGAGGACCGGGTGGAGGCGGTGGGGACCCCAGCCTTGCGCCGGGGAGCGCTCCCCCGAATGAGCCGTCCCACCCACCCGAGGCTGGTGCCGCTGCACCCCGCTGCCCCTCCCCAGGCCTTGGCAATGACGACCCCCCGAAAGAGCCCGTCTGCATCCCGGATCCAGGGACTCAGGCCTCCAGCTCCTGGGGTCCGGGAGTCCAGCCCCAGCCCCCCAGAATCCCCACGTACTGCTCCCCTGCACCTCCCCGTCTCCCCTCCGAAGATCGGTTTCCCTGCACCCTTGGAGTCTGTGTCTTGAGCTTAATAAATGTGCATTTGGTTTTTTCCCCTGTTCTGTCTGTGAGTTCTCATCTGTGGGGACAAAACGGGGGAGAGGGCAAAACCGAACCTTGGGGGAGCTCTCTCTCTCCCATCCCCAGACTCGCCCCCTCTGTCTTCCTCCCCTCCCCCAGCGCCCCAGTGGTCACCGCCTGTCTCAGAGACCGGGAGTTTCCCCTCCCCTGCTCAACGCCCCCTCCCCAGTTGCCCCTTCCCGTCTCTTCCCCGCTGCTCCCCCCCCCCCCCCCCCCCCCGCGCCCAGCCGGGACCCCAGAGTAGACACCCCGCCCCCGCTCCCCCGCCTCCCCAAAGGAGCCGCACCCACCAAGACCTGCGGGCGATCTCCCCCGCCTCGCTCCCCCAGCGGGTGGGTGGAGGCCACTAACCGGCCTCTCACCCCTGCCCCCCATCGCCCTCAGCGTCTCCCCCTCCTGCTCCCACCGCGGGCTCTGAAGCCAGGAAACCCGAGAGGAAATGACTGAGCCCGTCTCGGTCCCCGCCCGCCAGCTCTCCCCTGGCCACACCCTCCGCCAGGACGCAGCCGCCGCCGCTGCCCTCTGTCCACGAGGCTGCCGGCTTGGGACCCCCCGGCTCTGACGTAAGTCTCGCCTGCGATCCGCCGGCGCCCGCCTCCCCTCTGCCCAGGGGCCGGGCTCAGGTGCCTGGAGGACTGCTCTCTTCGGTCGGTGCCTCTCGGCCCCCCACTCATGCTCACGTCTCCCCGCCTGCTCTTGGGCACTGCGGTGGGCTGCGGGCGCCTCTTCCTCCTGCCTCAGTCTCCCCAGCTCTCCGCTATCGTTTTCGGGCCGGGTGTCCTAGAGGTGCCCAGCATCCTGCTCTATTGTCCTGAGGCGGCGAGGCCCCTAACACCAGCTCACTTTTTCCTCTGAGATCAGGAGCACATTACTCATTCTTCCTCTTTCCCCTCCTTGCTGACTCCTCGCCTCTGGGGACAGCCCCGGAGGGAGGCACCAGGCCCCCTGATCTACTCCTGTGCCCTGTACAGTCTTGGTGGGGTAAGTTCTTCTCAGCTCCAGGGGTGTCCCTGTGCAGTGACTGCTGCTGGAAGCCCCATTTGGTCTGATGCTTCTTGTTTTCTCTGGGGGCCTGCAGCGATGGAAGAAGGGGGTGGTTGCCGGGGACCTCCCTCCACTTCTAGAACCCTCCCTCTGCCCTGGAAACCAGCTGTCAGCCCAGGCAGGGGGTCCTTGAAGCCAGAGGTGCTTGCTCTGGGTAAAGAAGGGGCTGCAAGATCCCCAGAGGGGGCTGGTGTGTGTGGGGGGGGGTGCTGCCCGGGGGCCTGCCTCAGTGACATCATGGCTGATCCCAGCTCCGGCTCGCCCCATAGATGTCGCCCTCTGGTCGCCTGTGTCTGCTCACCATTGTTGGCCTGATTCTCCCCACCAAAGGTAAGGCCGGCCCTTATGCCCACTCTTCCCAAGAGTGACTCACCTGGAGTGCCCTGGTGGGTGGGTGGGCACCTGTGGATTTGGATGCCCTGCCCTGTGTCTTCACCCTCCTACTGAGCCAGCACCAGGAAGTGGGGTCTTGATGAGGGGGCCAGGGTTACACCCTCTTTGGAACACCTCGCCCCTGGGTGGCCGCTTCCAATGAGTCTGGCCAGAGCCTGTCCTGCTGAGCATCCTCCATTTCAGCTCCAAGAAGAACTCACTGAGTTTAATTTGGCGGGGAGATGGGTGTCAATTTTCTACTGAGCAGCCAGGAACCCTAGGCTCCCAGCAAAGCAGCTCCCTGGATACCCGGGTGATACACGAGTAAGCAAAGGGGGTGAGCTGGGGCCAGTCCAAGAGTTGGAGGTGTCTCACCCCTGCCTGGGCAGGGTTTCCTGAAGGCAGTGCCCATGGTGGGCATTTGCAGGTGCTTTCTACATGGCAGGTGGTGCATATGTGAACTCATTTCGACTTAAGCTCTACTCCGTTATACGTATGGTCATGCCCGTTTTATGGATGAGGATACTGAGGCTCAGCAAAGAAAGTGCCCTGTGCCAGAGGCTAGTGAGTAGTGAGGCTGGGATATGACCATCTTTCTTGCCTTCAGAACCCGGGACATAACCTCCACTGAAGCTGCCCCATTTGTCTTTGATAAAATGGTTTTTACGTATTCTTTCAATCATTCACCAAGTATTCACTGAGCAGCTACTATGTGCCAGATCTTATTCTATGCACTGGGGAAACGGCAATGCATAAAACAGGAGCTCACATTCTAGTTGGGAAAGACAGGCAATAAACAATCCATCAGTAAGTTATATGGTATGCTAGGAGGTGGTAAGTGCTATGGAGAAAAACAGAGCAGCGTAATGAGGATTGTTTAGACGGGGTGGCCAGGGAAGACCTCACTAGAAGGTGACATTTGGGCAGACACTTGAAGGAGATGAAGGAATGAGCCAAGCAGGTATCTGGGGGATGAGTGCTGTCCAGTGGGTATGAGGAAGAGCAGGGAGGCCCCGTGTCTGGGCTGGGGTGAACAAGGGCGGGGCGGGAAGAGGAGAGCTAAAAGGGGTGACAGGAAACCAGATGGACGGGGGAGTGGGGGGGCCCCATGAGTACTTTGGCTTGTATTAGGAGCAAGGAGGGGGCTCTGCACCAGCAGGGCCTTGACCTGACTCAGGGGTTCACAGGCTCCCCTTGGCTGCAGGAGGGGAGCAGACTGCAGGGGGCAGGGATGAAGGCAGGGAGCCCAGGGAGGGGTGTCCAGGCCAGAGCCGAGGAGGCTGGGCCAGGGCGGGAGCAGTGGCTGTATCCAGCGCTGACTGCGTATCAGGGAGTGGGGGAGACCCTTTCCTCTGTCGTGTCCTTTCGCCCTCTCCATGGCTCTGAGAAGCAGATTCAGTTAGTATCTCCACTTTGCAGATGAGACAGCTGAGGCTCAGAGTTCACCCGCTCCAGGTCACATAGTGAGGAAGTCGTTGGAAGCAGAATTTGAGACCACAGCCCCGGCTGACTTTAGGACGTGGGTTCACTAGGCTAAATCGCCTCTTCTATCCCACAAGGATGGGCAGGGCGGGGGGCTGGAGGAAGGATGCTGGGCCTCAGCATTTCTTAAAACACTTCCAGGACCATGGACGGATACCCCAATCAAGTGTTTGTCTGTCTGGTGCTTCCACCAGCATGTCCTGAGCTACCACCCACAGCTTCAGAGGGGAGGGCAAGGTGGGGTTTTGGTGAGAGAAGGGGGACCAGAGGCTCCTCTCTGACTCCTAGCCCTTGATTTCCCAGGACATATATTGAAGGAGGCCACATCCGTTTCTCCAGCAGACCCAGTTCATGCCCTGACGCCGGCCCCAGGTGAGGAAAGAGGGCTGGCTCTATCAAGATCCTGTCACTGCAAATAACAACAGCCACAAAAAATCTCAAGCTCAGACCACTCAGGAATTTTGGGTTTGTGCAATCGGAAAGTCTGGTGATAGGCCTTCAGGCATGGCTCGGTCTAGGTGCTCAAATGATGCTATCAGGAACCTGTCTCGATCTCCCGGTTCTATCTTTCTTGTGTTGACTAGACTCTCCTTTTATGGGGCCAAGATGGCCCCTCGAGACCTGAGGCTTCCATCCTCCCTGCTAAGAAGCCAGAGGAAAGCGGATTTCCCCTTCCCCAATCCAGCAATAGTCCCACAACAGAGCGTCCCTGACCAGGCTCAGGTGACAAGTCCAACAGAGAGCTGGGATCATTGTGGCCACAGGCCAAAGCTGATTGGCCAGACCCCAGTCTCAGGTTCAACCTCCAACAAGGCTGATGCCAGCCTCACTGAATGAGGTGGACTCAGGGAAGGGTAGTTCATAAAGAAAGCTCCAGGGCGTCTTACCAGAGGTGGATGGATTCTGAGTAGGGGGATGCGCATCTGTGGGAGGAAAGATGCAGGCATGGCAGTTGGGCCGTTAGCAAATGGCTTGGTTAATTAAGTCATTTTAATTATATCAAAATTGAGTTGCTACGGAAATCCCACCACCACCCCGTTCCTCCACCCATGGACCTTCTCCACATCTTCTCTCTCTTCTCTCCCTGTTTCCGGACTCCAGACGCAGTCTACCCAGAACCCCAGTCCACTGCTCAGACAACCCTGCAGACTGGTGGTGAGTGAGGCAGGGGGAGGGGGCGGGAGCCTGGGCCTGGGGCAGACACGCTCCCTCTCTTCCTCTGACACTCCGGGTCCTTGCTTACTCACTTCAGTCCCCCAGCTCTGAATCCTCTGGCTTACTTTGTGGTGGGGCAGCCAGCCACCCACCTCCACTTCTTTAGAAACAAATCTTTTGAAATCATGAAAAATAATATGCATATTGAAATGTACAGAGCCCATAAACGTAGAACTAAAGCAGATTATTCTAAATTGAACCCCTGTGTAACCGGCACCCAGCTCAAGGAATAGACCTTTGCAAACACCGCAGCAACTCCCCATGTGCCAAGGCCACTCCTTCCTTCCTTTAATCTCGGTATCTTTTGCCGTTTTTGAGTTTTCAAACCAGTTTTGAACTGTTTCTTGGAGTATAAGATAATTCAAAACGTGCTCCCCGATTTTCCCCATGAATATTTAATGATACCATAGTACATGCCCACATTGTGCTGGGAAGTCATGCAGATATCATAGGCAAGATGAAATCCCTTGGTCGATCCCCATTCTGTTCTCTCCCCTTGTCTCTGAGAGGCCCCCACTGCTGGCGCTGGATGGGGAGTAGCCCCCCAGTGATGCGATTCACTCATTGTTCCCCCTTCCCTCGCTCATCTGACCTGAGTAGGAACCACACGGGAGCAGGAGGAGGAGATCCAGACCCCGAAAATGGAGGAGACCCAGTCTCCGCAACCGACGGGACTGCATGTGCTTCTAGCAACAGATCCGAAGACCGTCAAGAGCAGCCCAGAAGGTAGGGCCTGGGACTAGAAGGGCAACATACAAATTTTGTTTAATTCTCTATCTGGGTCAGCAGTTCCCCAAGTACATTTCTCAGAGCACCCGTTTGGGGAATTGTTAATACATTTTCAAAAAACTCTGTTTTGATTTGCGGTCAAAGGTATTTGGGAAACTCTGAGTTAAAGTTAAACACATTTCTTTTTGGAGTCTTATTAATGCTTATTTGCAGTAAGCATCCCCTATAGGAGCTCCTAGTATGCCTCATTTTCCAAACCTGATGGACATGGGACTCTCTTTTGTTCAGGTTGCTTTATAGGGCTGGTACCTGGAAATGTGGGTGTAGGTGTTTCCTTTGTGTACCTCTTCATGTTAGAGGAGGAGCTTTTCAGTTGCAAAATACTGCAAATGCAACTAAAAATAAAATAGATTTATTGGCTATATGTGTTCTGTAAAGTCCAGATATGCGATTTCAGGAACAGCTGGATCAAGGTGCCACAACACTGTCATCATAACTGACTTGCTCTCTCTCAGCTCTGTTGTCTACGTTCTCAAGTTCTCAAGTGGCTTTTCCCCTCTTGGTGTCAAAGATAGTCCCATAGTTCTATTTAGGTCACAAACCTAGCAGATAGAGCCCATCTCTTTCTCATGTCTAGCCCAAGGCATAGAAGTGACTCTCACTGGCCCAGCTGGGGTCACATACCCATGTCTGGCCAAAGGGAGTCAGGGAAATGGATGCTCTGACTGGTTAGGCCCGAGTCTTGTGCCCACTCTGGGGCTGGGGAGCAGGGTCAGCCCTGTCTGAACTACAAAGGCCCAGAGTCAGGGAAGAGGTAGTTCCCCTCAGGACCAGTGAGTAGTTAACATTTCAGAGACGTGGTAAAGGCAGCTGAGCCGAGGTAAAGGCAGCAGGTGGGCTCCAATGCCTGTCTGACCCATATTTGAGGAGCTGCCCCTACTGGAAAATACTGTAGCTTGAGCCATTCCCAGGCTGACATGTATGCACAGTGGTGCAGACTGGGCACTGCACAAGAGCATCACCTCTAAGGCCATGTCATTCCCCTTGTGGATTTTTATAATCGTTATAGTTTTCCAGTGATGGCGGTAAAGCATCTAATTCTGACAGAGCCTGTCTATTAAAACAATTTTACCACAGATGGAAATACAGTGTCTTGGAGAAGAGAATTTTTCTATTTTCCACAAAAGGGGAGGTGGGGGGGTATAGTGACTGTGTCCACACTTCCCAATTGAGAAAACATTCTCACATCTCCAGATTCACTTGCTGTGAGTCCGTGTTGACCCAAGTTACTCTGTGTTATGATATCATGTTCCTGATTATATGGGACAGAAATTCAGCCGGGCTGAGGGGGCCATGGAGCCAAGAGGTAAAAGGCACCTCCGAGCCCCCGGCTCACTCAGAGCCTGAGCACGAACGCCCCCAGCGCCTCTCTCCCTCCTTCATCTTTGTTTCTCTTGTGCTGGATCTTGTTTTCCGCCTGGTAAAGAAATGGTTCCTGTCATCTGCAAGCTCAGAGCTCTCAGACTTCACCTAGCTGCCCCTCCGAATGTCTACTTGGAATGTGGAAGGTCCCAGGGAAGAAGGAGCCTGGGTCACATGCTCCCCCTTGTGGCCTGTGTTACAATAGAACCAGATGGACTGGGGAAAGCGGGAGCAGGCCCCCCAAAGAAAGGGGAAGCTGGTCCCAGGAGGGAGGGGTGAGAACCAGCTGCAGCTATGGGGTAACAGCGACAGCCAACATTTGCAGAGAGTTTGCTCCCTGCCAGGCCCTGTGCTAAGCTTTCCCGCCCTCACTCATTCACTGCTCACAGCCACCCTGCCTGGTAGGAACTGTAGAAACCTCATTTTACAGGAAAGCAACCGGGGCCCAGAGAGGTTACTCTGCCGGCCCTAGGCCGCACAGCCCAAAGCGGCAGAACCAGAATCTGAGCCCAGGCTCTCTAGCACTGGCGTGCCTGAGCACTCCGCAGCACCGAGGCTGGCCTTTACATTCTCTGTGGTCTCCGCACGTCTGTCCTTGCTGCTGGTCTGGATTGAGCCTTCCCTTGACCAAAGCTTTCCCGAACATCTCGTGATCCTCGCCTGTCAGTTCATACTTAAGAAGTGAGGTGCTGGGGCGCCTGGGTGGCTCAGTCTGTTAAGCGGCTGCCTTTGGCTCAGGTCATGATCCCAGGGTCCTGAGATCGAGCCCTGCGTCAGGCGGGCTCCCTGCTTCTCCCTCTCCCTCTGCCCTGCTCATGCTCTCGCTCTCTCTCAATCCTGGTGCTGGGCCCGTGTTCTGGAGGTGCCCCTGCCTGGCTCAGAAGGATACTATCCATTGCTTCCCTGATTACGAGGCAGCCCTGGGGGAGGGGGAGGGGGGGCTGGGACAGCTGGTCTTAACCTGGGAGTGCAGGCTCATTCAGTATTTCCATACCTGCCATTCCTTGCTGTCCCCGGGGTAGGAGTGGGGGGCTTGCCAAGCCTGCCTACTGAGTGTGTAGATGTGGAGGAGAGTGTCTCCTGGGTACAGACATTCCCGAGACGTGGTCATCCCTTGTCTCCTCCACGACTCACTTCCTCCCTCTGCCACCTTCTAGCCACGTCCTCTGCCAAACCCACTAAAGGCACCACGCTCTCCAAGAAGCAGGCTCCAGGCAAAGGCGTCAGGCCGGACCCTGTCCTCGGGCCAACTGGTCAGTAACTCCCTTCCCAGACTGGAAACTGGCTATTTCCTCTTCACTCTGTATTTCTAGCACCTGGAACCCTGCCCAGCATGAAATAGTCCTCTGTAAACATGTGTTGGGTGGATACGTGAGTTCAAGGCTGGAAGAGACTGGTGGTGGTATAAGGTAGATACCCAAGAAATGTCTGGATAGACAAACGAATCCATGAATGATTGCAGCGTGCAAACCACCCTGATGCTCGGTGGCTTAAAATGACAACCGTTTATTTAACTCCCAAGGCTGCAATTTGGAAGTTTCATCTGAGCTCAGCTGAGTGGTTCTTCTGGTCTCAGCTGCCTTACTCATGCATCTGAGATCAGTTTGGGGGTGAGCAGGGAGCTCTGTCTCCAGGACACCTTGATCTGTCCCCTTGTGGTCTTATCGTCCACTTCCCCCCCAGCTAAGCCCACTGAACCGGTGGAAATGATATGTCCACAGGTCACATAGAGAATTCCTTCATTCAAAACATATTCACGAGCACCTACTATGTTCTAGGTGCCAGAGATATAGCAGTGAACAAGGCAGACGAAAATCTCTTCTCTCATGGAGCAGACATTCTAGTGGGGCATAGAGATAATAAATAATAATTATAAGAATTATGTATCAGGTGGTTTAAAGCTGCTATCAAGAGAAATAAAGCAGCATTAGGGGCAGAAGTGACTGGAGAGTATTTTCCATAAAGGGCCAGGGAGAGCGCCCTGAAAAGGAGCTGAGGGGGAATTGTGTGGATGTCTGGGCAGGGGTGTTCCAGGCAGAGGCAGCAGCCAGTGCAAAGGCCCTGAGGTGAGAGGGGCCTGGCATGGCCACCAGCAGGGTGGCCAGCGGGGCTGGAGCATCTGGTGAGCAGGGCAGTGAGAAGCTGAGGTATAGGGGTGGTGGAAGCCACATGATGTGTCATATGAGACTTTGGTCCTAAGTGTCCCAAGTCAGAGACCCAAGTCCCTCCCTTCCTGACTCCACCATTCACTACTTCACTCCACAGTTTTTGCTGAACTCTGACTTGCTCCCTGTCTGTTCCCCCAGGTTCCAGTGAGGAAAACCCCTTCTCCTATGGTAAGTTACCCATGGGAGGATGTGGGAAGAGGGAGGGAGAGAGGCAACTCTTGCCATACTCTGTCGTTTTTCTCTCTGCAGATGAGAACACTCTCCGGAAGCGGGGGCTGCTGGTCGCAGCTGTGCTGTTCATCACAGGCATTGTCATCCTCACGAGTGAGAATCGGAGCTGGGGGAGGCACCAAGCCTGGGAGGGAGGAGGCCTTGGCTTGTACTTTGACTCACGGGATCAGTTCTTGAAGCCCCCCCTCCTCAGGCAGAGTTGTTTTAAATGAAGCATATTAGCTACAGGTTCATATAAACCACGCCGGAAATCAGCGGCTCAAAATGATCACCATTTACTTAGGGCTCAATTGTGCCCTTTGGAAATGTGGGCTGGGCTCAGCTGGGTGGTTCTTCTGGTCACAGCAGGATGGCACAGCAACGGGGAGCCGTGTCCCCACAGCTTGGAGGGGTGACAGGAGGGAGTGGTGGTGCCAGGGGCTGGTGGGAGACAGAACTGTAGGTGGGGGCCACTGGCTTAAGCTTTGGCTCTGGGGAGAGGTTTCCAGCCCCTGCCCCCCAGTAAGCCCACCAGGAGGGAGCAGGGGTTGAGGGGATCACATACCTAATCCTCTCTCTCTGACCACAGCCTCCCTGCCAGTTAGAAGGCGAGGGGCCAGGGGATGCAGTCTCTTGCGGTGGGGGGGGGGGGGCAGCATTGCACGGAGCCCAACGTTGTACGGGGAATGGGGGCAAAGAGGGAATAACGAACAGAAAAACAAATTTTTCAAACAGTTTTTTAAATGCTGCAGGTGAACTAAAACACGCAGGCCACCAGTTTGCAAGCTCTCAGTGAAGTCATATAGCTTACACCAGATTTTATTCCCTCTCTTGCCCAACTTCCCCATCAGGAAAATACACACAGCCACATCTTTTCTTTGGTCTAAGGTGGGAGGCAGCACACTAAGAGCGGTGAGGAGAGATCGCTAGTGCCTCCTGCCCCACACCGAATCCAGGGGCTCGAGGAACACTGCTTCTATTGTTTATTGATCCTGACCCTGTGCTGGGGCCCCGTCGGCACCCCCCTCCCCCCACCGTGGGAAAAGTGAGGCTCAGAGAACTGAGGGGTTTGCCCAAGGTCACACAGCACCTAAAAATCAGGGAAGGACTGGACCCAGGTGTGTGTGAGGGCAGAGCCTGAAAGTTAGCTCCTGGGCCATCAGTTGTTCTGGTGAGAGTCATTTGTAGGCACCTACTCTGTGCCCACCCTGTGCCCTGGTCCCTGCCCTCGGGGAGCTCACATCCAGTGGGGAGGGGGGAATGACAGTAAACAGGTAAGTGCATTAATGAGCAGAGTGGACACTGAGAGAGGTAATTGCCAGAAGGAAAAGAAAGCAGAATAATAAGCCAAGAGGGATGGGGAGAGACAGTCCCTCTAAAGAGATAAAATCAGGCCTGATGCTTGATGATGAGAAAGACGATTTAAAAAACAGGTAAAGGGAGCAGCAAGTACAAAGCCCCAGAGGCAGGAATGAGCTGAGCGTGTTGCAATAACCACAGGAAGAGGCTAGGGTGGCTGGAGCCCTGTGAGCCCGGTGGGGAATAGAAAGAGGAGAGGAGGCAGTGGTGGCAGCCAGGACACTTGTCTTCTGAAATCCCACCCCTCCATTCCCTTCAGTCCGGCCCCCTGACCCCCCTGTTGTCCATTAAGCCCACCTGTCTCCTCCTATCTCAGGGCCTTTACACTGGCCATTCCCTCTGTCTGGAACACCCTTCCTCGAGATGTCCACGTGGCTCCCCCCTCACCTCCTTCAATGAGGCCCCTCTAGTCATCACCATGGGGATGCCCCCGGCCCCTGGGGCTCCCTGCCTCCCTCCTGGCTTTGTTTTCTTTTGAGCACACATCACCATCTGATATCACTGTCCCTACACTTGATTCAGTCATTCTGCTCATTGTCGGTCTCCCCGACGAGAAAGCTCTACCAGGGCAGGGATTTTATTCATTCCTGTCCCTGGCTGTGCTCCCAGTGCCGAGGTCAGAGCCTGGCACATAGTAGGTGCACAGTAAATATTTGCTGAATGAACGAATCACACACAAGCTTGGATGGGTTTTCAAGCTCCTCTCTGTGTGTGAGAGGCTTGGGGGCCGTCGCACTAGCTCTTCTTCCATGTGTTTCTCATCTCTGGCTTGGGGTTTCCTTGGAGCTTTCCGAAGGGCAGGGCTGGTGGGCCTTGACCCCCAGCACCCAGAGCACATTCAGTAATCAATATTGTTCCAACTCATGACCGAACGTTTTCCTTCACCCACAGGTGGCAAGTGTAGGCGGTTACCCCAGTTATGCCGGAATCGTAACAGGTGAGACCATCAGAAGTAGGGGCCGGCAACCCAATCAATGGGCACCCCAAGACTGAGTCCCTACCAGCTCACCGCGCCCAGCCACTTCTCTCCCCTCGTGGAGCCTACAGAATAGTCAGTAAAGCCCAGCCTGAGAGGGAAGACCCTGATGGAGCCAGAGCCGGGGCTTACGGCCCACAGCCCCTCCCCTCCCCACCCTGCCCAGCCAGAGGGCTGCCCGGCTCCCTGGGCACTGCCCCCCAAGTCACCCATTCTGTTCAGATGAAAAGTAAAGCACTGTGGTCCTTGCCCATGGTCTCTGATCATTCATGACTGGGGAGTGCAAGAAAGGGGCTGGCACTGAGGACGGCTCCCCTGAGGACTGAAGGGAGAGGGTCACAGACTCAAAAGCCAAGGCAGGGAATCCAGATAACATGGCCTGGCTGGTGTGAGGCAGGAGGGACGGGAGGGCAGGCCACGGGGCACTCTGGCCGGTGGGAGCGTCTGCGCTGGATTCGGCCCCTAGCAGTGTGAGACCCCTGGCCTGGTGTCCACGTGGTGTACCTACTCACCTTGGTAGGTAGTATTCGTAACTGGCCAAGCACAAATGGAGGTCCTGGGCCCACGGGGGCCTACTTTTCTTTACACGCCAGATCCTCCCGTCACTGTGAGGGGCCCCACACACGAGTGTGGACACCCCAGCCTGCCCATCCAAACTCCACCCACACCCCCTGCCACAAAAGACTGCCTCTGGGCCACCTCTCTGTGGAGGGGGGATGCCCACCAAGAAGGCCACGCAGGCCCTGGGGAGGAGGCCCCAGAGCCGTTTGGGCGGGGAATTCCAGGGTCCCAGGGACCCAGAGCAGGGTCCAGAAGGGGTGCAGGCTCTGGTGGGCATGTCCTGAAGGCCCCGGAGAGGGGCTCCACCGGATAAGGCCAGAGTAGGCCCTCTGAAGCATGGGGCCCGGGGCAGAGGTCGCTCCCCCAGCGTAAGTGCCATCATGACAAAATACAGGGACAAGGTCCTGTTCACACGGGCTTCCATAACAAGAGTTCATGGACCTCGGGTCAGAGCCTAGTCATGGGTTATGAAATCAGTTTCGTGGGCTGTGAGTAGCATAAAAAAGAGAAAAAAAAAAAGAAGTAATAGAATAGAAAAGAAAAATATCAGAGTATATCCCAAATAATCTGACTCTTTATATACTCTTCTCACTTGTTGGCATGTTTTCATCCCACCCGTATTATTATTCGCTTTTTCAAGAGATCACCTCCCTTTTTTTTTTAAAGATTTTATTTATTTATTCATGAGAGACAGAGAGAGAGAGAGGCAGAGGGAGAAGCAGGCTCCCCCGGAGCAGGGAGCCTGATGCGGGACTCGATTCCAGGACTCTGGGATCATGACCTGAGCCAAAGGCAGACACCCAACCATCTGAGCCACCCAGGTGCCCTCCCTTTTTTTTTTTTTTTAAGACTTTATTTATTTATTTGACAGAGAGAGAGACAGCGAGAGAGGGAGCACAAGCAGGGGGAGTGGGAGAGGGAGAAGCAGGCTTCCCGCTTCTTCCCCGTGGAGCAGGGAGCCCGATGTGGGGCTCGATCCCAGGACCCTGGGATCACGACCTGAGCCGAAGGCAGATGCTTAACCGACTGAGCCACCCAGGTGCCCCGATCACCTCCCTTTTTAACATAATACATTTATTTTAAAAGGAACAATCGTATGTGGAAAACCAGTACTGCTTCATGTAAGTAGAAAGTAGCCATCAGGATAAATCCAGTGAGGGGCACCTGGGTGGCTCAGTTGGTTAAGCATCCAACTCTTGGTTTCAGCTCAGGTCATGATCTCAGGGTCGTGAGATCCAGTGCCGTGTAGGGCTCCATGCTCAGCGCAGAGTCTGCTTGAGGTTCTTTCCTCCTCCTTCTCCCTCCCCCTCTGCTCCTCCCCCCGCTTGAGCTCACTCTGTCTCAAATAAAAAAGAAATAGGATAAATCCATTGAAAACAAACGTGTTCTATGTGATATATAGCATGTGCATGTGTGGTATGTATTACGTATATGCATAGACATGTATAATACATGTATATTATATATGTGAAATGTATAGTGTGGAATATATACATATATACATATGTATTGTATATATACAATATTTATATTCTAAAAATATTTTTGATTGGCATCTACCAGTTGCTAATCAGATGCCTAACCCATCAGGAGGGCATGTCATTCATATATATATTATACACACACACACACATACACACACACGCACGTGAGTGGATACAAACTGGCATATGTTGTGATGGGATACCACTCAACATGGAGGAATTGCAAAAAGCATTAGTCTGAGTGAAAGGAGCCAGATACCAAAGTGCACAGACTGTCTACTACCACTTATGTGAAGTTCTGGAGTAAGCAAGATGAAGTGATGGTGATATAAGTCAGAATAATAGTTGCCTTTACCACTATTGTGGTGGCCCTCCTTTGCGGGCGGGGCGTCGACTGAGGAGAGGCATGAGGGAACTTTCTGGAAGGACTGGAATGTTCTGTGCCATGATGGTGGCACAGGTTACGTGAATGTCTTAATCGGCCAGAACTGGCTGAATTGTACACTTAGTTTCCTGTGCTTTAATACATGTAAGTTATACCTCAAGCCCAAGCACAAAAAAGATTGAAAACAAAAAGGCAGTTGTGTCTTGGGTGGTGATGACCTCTGGGTCCTGGATCAGGATTCCGAAGGTGCCATGGACAGGGAGGGCCTCACAACTGAGGTGGAAGGAGAAGCTCCCCAAGGGGGTTGGTTCAGTTATTGTGAAATTATAGGAAATATGTATATTGGGTTTTGCTCCCAGTTCCTGGCACAGAGCTCCTACAACCCCAGGAACTTCCTGGGTGATAGGAGCATCTTTTGTTCTAATGAGGCAAGGGATGGTAAGCTTCTAGATGGTTCTGATCACCAGAAAGGCCAAGTTATGATCAGAAGCTTGAAACTTCCAGTCCCGCCGCCATCCTCTGGAGGAGGGAGAGGGGCTGGAAGTTGAGTTAATGGTCAATCATGCCTCCATGATGAAGCCTCCATAAAAATCCCCAAATTATAGGGTTCAGAGAGCAACCTGCTTGGTGAACATAGCCACGTGCTGGCAAGGTGGTGACACACCCAACTGCATGGGGGACGGAAGCTCCCATGCTCAGGATTCTCCCAGACCTCGCCCTGTGTAGTTCTTGACCTGGCTGTCCATCTGTATTCTTCATCATAGCCTCCATGATATAATAAACTGGTAAACATAAGTGTTTCCCTGAGTTCTATGAGTGTTCTGGTAAATAATCAAATCCAAGGTGAGGAAATCATGGGAACTCCCAATTTATAGTCACATTTGACAGAAGTTGTGGGTAACCTGGGACTTACCAGCCATTGGCGTCAGATGTGGGGGGAGGGGCTGTCTCATGGGACCGAGCCCTTCACCTGTGGGGTCTGTGTTCACTCTGGTTTGTGTCAGAATTGAACTGAATTGTAGGACACCCCGCTGGGGTGACAGAGAATTGCTTGGTGTGGTGATAGTATAAGTGTAAACAAGCAGCGCATAGGAGTGGAGGCAAATTTTTCCTTAGAGTCAGGTTTTGGGAATCATTTGCAAAGTCTTAGCCCTGAGCCCACTCCACGAGCCTTTCCAAAAAGCTTGTCAGCTCTTCATTCCCGAAATCAGGCCAACCCATTTTTGCTGGAAATTGACAGGAATAATCTCAAAATCTCAGTGGCTTACCATGGCAAAGGTGTGTTTGCACTCACACCTCATGCTCACCATGGATCAGCTGGGAGCAGTGATGTGCCCTAAGCTGATGGAGAAGCCACCATCAGAAACGTCCCCGGTCATCAGTGACAGAAAGAAGAGAGAAGAAGGTGAGACACACGCTGCCTCCTGTTGCCTCTGCCAGAAGGGACACACACATCATTCCTGCTCACATTGCATCGGCCAGAACAAATCACACAGCCACGTTTGAGTTCAAGAGGGCAAGAAACTACAATCTTCTTATAGTGAGGGAACTGGGTATTGCCACAGAGGAAAGTAATTATCTCACATACCAAGAATTCTGGAAGCAGAAACTGTATTCGGTGTCAAGGGACATAAGCCAGAAACAGCAGTGGCTTCAACAAGGTGTTTTGTTTCTCCCTCACATAACAGAACTATGAAGTGTGTAGTCCGAGGCTGGAGAAGGGGTTCCTTGGTGTCATAAGGGAATAGCACTGACTTACTGCTCTGCCATCCTTAGCATGTGGCTCTAATCCTCAAGATCACAAAATGGCTGCAGGAGCCTCTGCCATCATGTCATGTTCCAGAGGAAAAAAGCAAGAAGACAAGAAAAAGGTGTGGAGGGGAGAAGGCACCACCAGGTGAGTTTCATTCTTTTAAAAAGGGGATCCCAGGATCCCTTCCCAAAGACTTCTACTTACTTCCGATTGGCCACCTCTATCTGCAAAAAGAAATTGGGAAATGCAGTCTTTTAGCTGAGTCCATGACATGCTGAATACCATCATGGAAAACAATGGCCCCAAGGAATGTGTTGATGTTGATATGGTGGGGAGAATGCTGAGCTTCTTCCAAGTTAAGGATGGGGACTCAAGCTATTTTTATTCAAATATGAAAGGAAAAGGTAATTCTTAAGACTGGAGTCTGTGGAGATCTCCAGGGGACAGAACACTGAATCTCAGACTTGGAAAAGACGTCCAGAAATCTCTCCAGCTGTGCCCTCAGTGCTCTCCATCTGCTGCCCCAACCCCTTCTGGCACAAGACCCCTTTTTCTGTTGTGGTGTCTTAACTGCAGCCTCCTCCTCCGCTCTTACATCAGGGGAGAGACGGGTTGCCAAGACCTAATGGAATTGCTCTCGGAATGCAGCCAGGCTCCCGAGCAATACTGACAAGATTCTTGTTCTGGAAGAATTAAGGCCAAATCACACTAACTGGAAGGAATCTGCTTTCTTCGCATGAGACTCACGCTTTTTTGGGGGCTGTTGGGAGGGACTTCCAATGCTTGCTTCAGTGAGGTGTTGCTTTAAGGGAGGTTGGTGAGTCGGTGAGCTCCTGCCAATGGGGAGATTAAACGGCCTTTGAAAACACCCTGTGAGGTGGCTCTGCAATGTGTCCACTTGGTCAGGTTAAATGACATTTCCCAGCATTCCCCTCCCTGTACGCTTCTGGTTAGGGTGGGCCACAAGAAATGTTCTCGTGGGGGATTTGTGGGGTCGAGGTTGGAACAGCAACCATTTTATCGCTTACATTAGCGGTCACTTATCTGCAACTCATCTCTGGTAGAAGGCAGCAGCTGGGTATGTATCTGTTCCAGCCCCCCTCTTTTAGCTCCTCCAACTCCTGCACCAGCTGCACGCCTAGCCCTGCGATGGGGGCCCTGGCTTCCATGGGACATTGTACCACCAAGGTCACAGGCAATCGGTTCTCTGATCTAATTAGATTTAAAGCCATCAATGACCCTGTTTCCAGGGGTAAAGGGGACACTGATAGTCCATGGCACGAAATGGCAAGCAGTTACTCAGATCAGTACCAGTAACTGCTTGTATCGGGAGGCAAGGCTCTGGGGGACCAAGTATTTGCTTCCACAGGACATTTTAGTAAAAATAAGGCACCTAATGAGTTGGCTGGTTGCCCCTAACCGTGCTGGAAAACGTGGGGAAAGAAAAAAAGCTTTTTATATCCCCAACTCAAGTGCTGTCCGAGGGACTTGAACGTTTCTGTGACTGCAAGGAGAGAAACTCTTACTTCCCACAGAGACAGGGCCAAGAGTTCTGAAAACCATGCTCAAAGTGAAATCCTGTGGGTGGCCGAATTACAATTCCCACCCAACTTCCAACCTCACAGGGTCCTTTTGTTAATGCCAGGGCATTGAATGGGAAGAAACAGGAGCCCCCAAAATTGGGATTGGCTTTGGGATATATGCGCAGATTCTAACAAGGCTGTCGAATCTCCTTTGCCCATTGAGTGAGCCTGCACCCCTGCCTGGGGAGGTTAGTCCTCCTCTTGCTTGAAGAAATCGTAACGGCCGTCCCTAAGGTAGCTGCCTTGCAAGGAGCTGCTCACCCTCCTCCAACCTTTTCTTGTCCTCTAAGACCTATACCCAGACTCAAGTCTCAACAGAACCCAAAGGGCAGGGAGCAAAATAGGACCTGTGAGGAGATCACCAGGACAATTGCCAATTTCCATTTGCCAATTTATATCAAAGGAAGACTGCAGAATGTGTATGGAAATGGGTCTTCGGTGTGCTGACTCAAGGTGGTGGCAGAATATAAAGTTGGATCAGGCCAAATGTATCGATTTGGCCCACTAAGCAGAGATTCTGGCTTCCATGTTTGAACGTAAAGGTCTAAGCATATCTCTGATGGCTTGCTGCTTGGTTGTTTGACTGACCTATGTACCCTTTTCTGTAAAAGGCCAAATAGTGTATGTTTTAGGGTTTATAGGCCAGTGTCAACTGCAGCTCTAGCCTTAGAGTGGAAAAGCAGCCAAAGACAATTTGTAAAGGAATGAGCATGGCTGTGTCCCAATGAACGTTTATTTATGGACACTGAAATGTGAATTTTGTATCATTTGCATGTGTCATACAGTATTATTCTTCTTTTGATTTTATTTCAATGAAAAAATGTGAAAACTGGGACACCTGGTTGGCTCAGTGGGGTAAGAATCTGCCTTTGACTCAGGTTGTGAATCCAGGGTCCTGGGATCAAGCCCTGCGTCGGGCTCTGTGTCTAGCACCAAGTCTGCTTGTCCCTCTCCCTCTGCTCCTCCCCCCTCTCGTGTGTTCTAATAAATTAAAAAAAAAAATGTGAGAGCCATTTTTAGCCTGCAGGCCATACAAAACAGCACTAGATTTGGTCCCTGGGCTATAGTTTGCTGATTCCTGCTATAGAGGACAGTATCCAAAAGGCTTGCGACCTAGAGGACACTATGCTAAGTAAAATAAGCCAGACACAAGAGAAATAAATACTGCATGATATCACTTGTAAGTGGAATCTATAAAAATCAAATTCATAAAAGCAGAGAGTGGAGTGGTGGTTGCCAGAGGCTGGGGGATGGGAGAAATGGGGAGATGTCGGTCAAAGGGCACAAAGTTCCAGTTATACGAGTAAATTCCAGAGATCTAATGTACAGCAGTGACCATAGTTAATAATACTGCATTTATTACAGTAATACTGAATTTTGCCAAGAGAGTCGATCTTAGGTGTTCTTAGCACACACAAAGGTGATGAAAATGTTAATTAGCTTGATTATGGTAATTATTTCACGATATATACATATATCAAAACAACACACCGTATACCTTAAATCTATAGAAGTTTTATTTGTCAATGATACCTCAGTAAAGCTGGAAAGAAACTCACACAGGCTTAGAAAGATTGGAATACTGGATGGCTTTGTCATTTAAGACTTGCTTATACACACACAGCGGAGGGTGGGGAGGGAGTGTTAAAGAGCCACAATGATCTCACTGTCATTAGCTGTCATGTGACTGTCAGAAATAAATTCATAGGAAGGAGTCCTAGCGTCTTTGAAGAGCTCCATGGCGGCTCTTCTTTGAAGGTCAGAAATTCTAGTGGAAATGGCTGTCCTTGAACTGGGATCTCTAAATGCAATAGACATGACGGAACCAGAGGTGGCAGGGGTCCTGGGGGCACTTACACACCAAAGATAAGATGATATAGTTCCCACAGTGGATAGTGAAGCCCAACCAGTAATGAGAATAGTCTGACTTGCAGAGCTCGTTGGCATTTCCTAGTTTGTCATGGCATCCTTTGAAATGAAATAGGTGGGCAGCCTCCTGAAGTCTTGCTTGATCCGAATTAGTGGATGAGTTCTGGGTCTAGTGAATGAATTCTGAGCTGAATGACCAAAACAGAGTCATGGCGCCTCAATCCTACACATGAGCCTTTGATGAAAGGAGGGGCCAGGTTCCTTGGAGGAAGGACCCTGTTACACTGCCCAAAATGTATGCTGTTAATCTTTCTCCTAGCTCTCCAAGGAGATCTGTGGCCATTTACCAGGCAGCTGTACACTGGGGGAAAGGAAATAATCAGATTTTCCAAGCATGACTGGACACTGGGTGGGAACTGACTCTAGTTCCTGGAACCTCAGGAGCTAGTGGTTCACCAGTCAGAGTGGGGCTATGGGGGTTAGGTAGGGGGGAAGTTCTGTTTCACAAAGGCCTAACTGGTCATTGAATCCATCCTGTGGATATTTGCTCAATGCTGAAATGCATAATTGGAATAGACATATTGAGCAATTAGAAGAATTGCAACATTGGTTCCCTGAACCATGGAGTTGAGGGATATAATGGTGGGAAGAGCCAAGTGGAAGCCACTAGAATTCTCTCTGCCTATGCAAATACTAAACCAAAAGCAGTACCACGTTCCTGGAAGGGTTGCAGAGATTGGTGCCACCATTAAGACTTGAAAGATGCAAGAGTGGTGATTCACCACGACCCCATCAACTTGCCTGTCTGGCCCGTTCAAGAAGACAGATCGGGGAGGACGACAGCGAATCATCATAAACGTAAGCAGGTGGTGGCTCCAATTGCTATTGTTCCAAATGGGGTTTCATTGCCGAAGCAATCCACATACCTCCTGGGACCTGTTATACAGTTATTGATTTGGAAAATGTGCTTTTTTAAAAATCTATACCTGATAGTAAAGACCATCAGAAGAAGTTTATTTTCAGCTGGCAAAGCCAGAAACACCTTTACCGTCCCAGCTCAGAGGTATACCAGCGCTCCAGCCCTATGTCCTAAGATGGTCTGGACTGAGTTTAGTCACCTTCCTTTTCTACAGGACATCATGCTGTCCCATTACATGGATGGTATTATGATGATGGGATCTGATGAGCAAGAAGTAGCCACCACTTTAGACACATTGGTAAGACAACTGCATGCCAGAGATTGGGAGATAAATCCTACTCACAAAAATTTGTGGCCTGTCACTTCAGTGAACGTTCTTGGGGTCCAGTGATTTGAGGGCTGTTGAGCTATCCCTTCCTGGGTGAAGGCAAAGCTGCTGCCCATGGCCCCTCCTGATCCTGAAAGAGAGGCACAATGCTGGGGAGCCTCTTTGGATTTGGGAGTCCGCATATACCCCACTTGGGAATACTACTGTAACTCGTTTACTGAGTAACCTGGAAAGCTTCCAGTTTTGAGTGGGATACAGAAGGAGAGAAAGCTCTGCAACAGATTCGGGCTGATACAGTGGTGCTTGAAGTGTCAGTGGTAGATAGGAATGCTGTTTGGAGACTGGCAGCCCCCTCCGTATCTGTGAATCGCAGCGTAGACCTCTAGGATTTTGGAGCAATGTCAGGTCATTCTCTGAAAATAATTGTTTCTACCTTTGACAAACAGATTCTTGGCTTTCTACTGGGCTTTAGTAGAGGCTAAATATTTGACCCCAGGCCACTAAGATACTATGCAAATGGAGCTACCTACCATTACCTGTTGTACGACCCAAGAAGTCTCAAAGTTAGGCATGCGCAGCAGCGATCTATGGAAGTGGTTTATACAAGATGGCTCTAGCAGGTCATAAAGCAATAAGTACTTTGCCCGAGGAAGTTGCCCCGATGTCCAGATCCATGATTCCTGCTTCAATGCCTTCTAGATCTCAAACTTCACCTATGGCTAATGGGGAGTTCTCTATGACCAGTTGACTGAGAAGAAAAAAAAAATCCTCAGGTTTTGCAAATAGTAAAACTCTGGTGACATAAAACTCTGGTTTACAGGACAGTTCTGCAGGACACGGAGGCACCACCCAAAAGTGGACAGCTGCATCACTGCAGCCCTGTTCTGGGACACCCTTGAAAGATGGGGGAAAAGGGAAATTTTGCAGAAATTTGAGCAATGCACCTGGTTGCCCATTTTGACTGAAAGAAGAGGATGCCCAGAAATACAGATCTGTATCAGTTCATCAGTTGTGACTAATGGTTTGGCTAGATGGTCAGAGACTACTACAAAGAGGTCTGGGGAGGAGATAAGTAAATAGAGCTCTCCAGAAGAGGAGAACTGTGTCCCATGTGGATGCTCACCAGAGTGACCTCAGAAAATAAGATTTTAGGAAGATAGGATAAGCATTTTGTGGACACCAGTCAGCCACTTTACCCAGCCACTCCTGTCATCACCCAGCCAGCTCATTAACCACGCAGCCAGGGGGGCAGCCAGGGGAACTGTGCATGGGATCCACACGAGAACTTCTGCTCACAAAGGCTGATCTGGCTACGGCCACTGGTAAGGGCCCAATCTGCTAGCAGCAAAGACCAGCACTAAATCCCCTGATCCGGACCATTCCTCAAGAGGATCAGTCAGCTTGATGATGGCAGGCTGATTACATCCAGCTGCTTCCTCATGGAAAGAGCAGCACTTTTTTTTTTTTTTTTAAGTAACAGCTTTCTTATAATTTATATACCATACAATTCACATCTTTGAAGTGTACCCAGCTAATGGTTTTTAGTATACTTCACAGGTATGTACAACCTTCACTACAACCAATGTTAGTACATTGTCATCACCCCACAAAGAAACCCCGGGAGGATTCTGGGAAGATGGCAGAGTAGGTTCACACCTACCTGGAGAGCAATTGCACTGGCAGACTCATTTTGGAACTCTGGAAACTCCTGAAGCCTGAAAACTTCCAGAGGAAGGCTAGGATGGTAAATGTGGGTTCGTTCTCATCAATTTCAGATCTCAGCAGAGTCAGGGCTACCCCAGCCCCCAGCCCCATGGCCGGCAGCTGTGCCCATGTTCCTGCTGCAGCTTGCACACACCCTGCAAGACCAAAGTGGGCAAAAAGCACCTTGTCCTCCAAATATAGAGGATCAGTGGTCTGATTGCTGACTGCCACTTCTTTTTCTTTTCTTTCCTTTCTTTCCTCTCTTTTTTTCTCTTTCTTTTCTTTTAGTTTGAGAGGTAGAATTTAGTGACTCATCAGTTGCACATAACACCCGGTGCTCATTATATCAAGTGCCCTCCTTAATGCCCATCACCCAGTTATTGTTCCTCCCACCCACCTCCCCTCTAGCAACTCTCAGTTTGTGTCTGGAGTTCAGCGTCTCTTATGGTTTGCCTCCCTCTCAATTTTCATCTTATTTTTCCTTCCCTTGCCCTATGTGCATCTGTTTTGTTTCTTAAATTCTACATATGAGTGAAATGATGTGGTATTTGTCTTTCTCTGACTGACCTATTTCACTTAGCGTAATACCCTCTAGTTCCATACACGTCGATGAAAATGGCAAGAGTTCGCTCTTTTTGATGGCTGAGTAATATTCCATTGTGTATATATACCACCTCTTCTTTATCTATTCATCTGTTGATGGACATCTGGGTTCCTTCCACAGTTTGGCTATTGTGGACATTGCTGCTATAAACATTGGGGTGCCGGTGTCCCTTCAAATCACTGTATCCTTTGGATAAATACCTAGTAGTGCAGTTGCTGGGTTGTAGGGTAGCTCTATTTTTAACTTTTTGAGGAACCTCCATACTGTTTTCCAGAGACTGCTGTTTCTGGTCACAGAGGTGCAGATACAGGCAGGCAGCCTATTGCTGCACCTCTCCCCATTGTACCAGCTTCTTCCTCTCCAGCTGCAGTGACTTCCAGGGGATTTAAAGAGCTGGTGCCTTTTTATCCCCACCTTCATTTTTCTCTTTTTCCCCTTTTGGGAGCCAGATAGTAAAGACTAGGACATTTAAAACAATTGCATATACAGGGAGAGATGCAAGGTCAGAAAAGACCTCAGAAGACTTTAAGTTTACACCCCAGGCTGATCCTTAGCATAGAAACAGCCCATAACAATTTAAAAAAAAAAGGAAAAGCCAATAAACAAAACCAATAACAAAAAAGAGCAAACCCTGGGGATGAGGAGAATCTGATTTCCAGAGTTACTACATTATCAGATTCAAATGTCCATTTTTTAACAACCACAAAAAAATCACAAGGCATACAAAGGAACAAGAAAGCATGACCCATTCAAAGGAAAAAATAAAGCAACCACAACTGCCCCTGAAAAATGTCTGGTGGCAGATCTAATAGACAAAGACTTTAGAACAACTGCCTTAAAGAAGCTCAAACAACTAAAAGGATATGTGGGGAAAGTCAACAAATGATGTAGGAGCAAAATGGAAATATCAATAAAGACAGAAAACCTGAAAAGAAACCTAAAAGAAATTCTAGAACTAAAATGTACAATAGCAGAAATGAAAAATTCACTAGGGGATTCAATGGCAGATTTGAGCAGACAGAAGAAAGAACTGGTGAATTCGAAGACAGGACAATGGAAATTATTGAGTCTGAGGAACAGAAAGAAAAAAGATCAAAAGGTGAACAGAGCATAAGTGACCTACGGAACAACATCAAGTGGGCCAATATACACATTGTGGGAGTGAGAAGAGAGAGAAAGGGGCAGAGAGCATATTTGAAGAAATAATGGCTGAAAGCTTCCTAAATTTGATGAAAGATATGAATATAAGCATCTAAGAATCTCAACAAACTCTAAGCAAAGTGAACTCAAAGAGACCCACACTGAAACACTTTACAATCAAACTTCCAAAAGCCAAAGAAATGTGCATTGGTGGTATAGTGGTGAGAATAGCTACCTTCCCAAAGCCAAAATAAAAAAGATAGGATCTTGAAAGCAGCAAGAGAGAAGTGACTTGTCACATACAGGAGATCCTCAATGCAATTATCAGCAGATTTCTCATCAGATACTTTGGAAGACAGAAGACAGGGGGCTGATATATTCAAAGGTCTAAAAGGAAAAACAAAACAAAACAAAAACCCCTGTTAACAAAGAATTCCATATCCAGCAACTGTCTTTCAAAAGTGAGAGCAAAATGAAAGTATTCTCATATTTAAAAAGTAAGCCGAGGGAGTTTGTTCCTCCACAAGAAATGCTTAAGGTGGTCCTGTGGGGTGATATGAAAAGCCACTCAACAGCACCTGGAAACCATCTAAGGAAATTAAGGAGATCTTAATAAAAGTAAATACATGGTAAGATTCTGTACTCAATTCTGACACATGGGTTTTTTTCCCCCACACCAAGCAATTCTCCAATAGCAGCTGGGTGTCCTACAATTTCACAATTTTGACACTATCTACTCTGAAATAGCATCAGATTCCACAGGTTACGGGCTCTGTCCTACAAGACTGCATCCCCTTCAGATGCCAACTGGCAGTTCAGGTTGTCGCCTGTGCTTCTGAGAGACTGGCTATATAAATCAGAAGTTCACAACCTCCTCCTTGGGTTCAGTGAGTGTGCTAGAGTGGCTCACAGAACTCAGGGAAACATTTTACTTACTAGAATACTGGTTTATTACTGGTTATAAAAGGATATAACTCAGGAAGAGCCAGATAGAAGAGACGCATAGAGCAAGGTATGGGGAGGGGGGTGTGGAGCTTCCATGCTCTCTCTGAGTGCATCACTCTCCCCAGATGTCCATGTTTCTACCCATCCAGAAGCTCTATGAACTTCATCATTTGGGGTTTTTATGGAGGCTTCATCACATAGGCAAGACTGACTATTGGTGATTCAACTCAACCTCCAGCCCCTTCCCTTCCCAGGAGGTGGGGTGGTAAGATGGAAAGTTCCAAATCTCTAGTCACATGATTGGCTCCACTGGCAGTCATCTCTCATCCTTAGGCATGGTCCAAGAATCACCTCATTAACATAACAAAAGACATCTTTATCACTCTGTCTGAGAGTTTTAAGAGCTCTGTGCCAGGAATGGGATGGAGACCACACATACATTTCATATTATAAATCACAATATCACACATGGCCAATTAAGAAGCTAATATTATTTTAATAATGATTTACAAATGCACTTTTTGTTTGCTGTTATCTGAGAGATATTTTAAAAAAGTATTAGTCTAAAAGCTAGCATTATTGTGACGGTTTCTAACACCACATTTTCTTTTCTACATGATTTGAGACTAATCCATTCAAAAGAATTCTTAATTTGTTTTGGGGCACAGAATGTTTAAAGATGTAATTGTGTGACATCAACAACCCAAAGGGGTGGGAACAGAACTGTAAAGGAGCAGAGTTTTTGTACATTATTGAAATTAAGCTGGTCTAAAATCAAATCGGAGTGTTATAACTTTAGGATGTTAAATATTATCCCCATTGTAACTACAAAGAATATAGCTATAGAATATACAAAAAGGAAATGAGAAATTTAAATACTTGATTACAAAAAAGTTAACTAAACATAAAAAAAAGTAATGTATGAAATGGGGGACTAAAAATGCTGTAAAACATACGGAAATCAAATAAGAAAGTGGCAGAAGTTAAATCCCTCCTTATCGATAATTACTATAAATGGAAATGAATGAAACTCTCCAATCAAAAGACAGAGACCGGCAGGAGGGACAAAAACATATGTTGTCTACAAGAGACTCATTTTAGATCCAATCTATTTGGATCCAAAGAGATTGGATCTAAAATCAGATTGAGGGGCGCCTGGATGGCTCAGTCGTTAAGCGTCTGCCTTCAGCTCAGGTCATGATCCCGGGTTCCTGGGATCGAGCCCCGCATCAGGCTCCCTGCTTGGCGGGAAGCCTGCTTCTCCCTCTCCCACTCCCCCTGGTTGTGTTCCCTCTCTCGCTGTCTCTCTCTCTGTCAAATAATAAAATAAAACCTTAAAAAAAATAAAATCAGATTGAAAATGAAATACACAAATAGGTAGAATGGATTGAAATCATCTGAATTCACAAATCCATTGAAAATAGATGGGAAGCAAAAGGATGGAAAAAGATATTCCATTCAAAGAGTAACCCAAAGAGAGCAGGGTGGTCCTACAAATATCAGACCAAATAGACTTTAAATAAAAATGTTACAAGAGACAAAGTACATTCTGTATTAAGGAAAAGTTCAATACAACAAGAAGACAGAATTATAAACCATTAGGGGCGCCCGGGTGGTTGTCAGTTACACACCTGATTCTTGATTTCAGCTCAGGTCATGATCTCAGGGTCATGGGATCGAGCCCTGTGTTGGGCTCTGAGCTCCGTGTGGAGTCTGCTTATCTCTCTCCCTCTGCTCCCCCCCTCCCCACTCTTTCTCTTGCTTTATCTCTAAAATGAATACACAAAATCTTTAAAAACAATTATTAACCTTTACATACCTAATAACAGACCATGAACATATATGATGCAAAAACTGACAGAATGGAGGGTAGAGACAGACCAGACAATGTGGCTGCTGAGGGCAGAGTGAATATGGAATGGCATCTTAGTCCATTCATCTGCTATAACAAAATACCATGGGCAGGGGAACTCATAAACAATGGAAATTTACTTCTCAAACTTCTAAAGGCTAGAAGTCCAAGATCAGGGTGCCAGCAAGGTTGGGAAAGGGCCCTCTTCTGGGTCCAGACTTCTCGTTATATCCTCACATGGTGGAAGGGGCTAGAGAGCTCTCTGGAGTCTCTTTCATAAGGGTCCCATTTATAAGGGCTCCACCCCCATGACCTAATCACCTCCCAAAGGCACCACCTCCTAGTATCATCATATTGGTCATTAGAATTTCAACATATTAATTGGGGGGACCCTAAACATTGAGACCACAGCAAATGGGTAATGGGAAAAGTAGTTATAAATATAATTACAAATGCCAGCCGTGAGCGGGTGCAGAAGTAAGAACTGTAGTACTTGTAGAAAGAAAGACTTATTTCTTCCCTTTTTTGAAATGAATGTGTGTGTGTGTGTGTGTGTGTGTGTGTGTAAATACCACATATTTTTATTTTCTTTCCCTCTTTCCCCTTGTTAGCTAACATCGGATGTGTTGATAGTAGTTATCTTGTAGTTTACATATTGAACAATAAAGCTATCAAAGGTGTAGAATCAGCTATGAGAAGAATGAGCATCAACCAATAACAACTACAAAAAAAGATATATTCTATTTTCTCCTTAGGAAAGGGCTAGCAAATTCTGAGTTTTAGCTGGCACAGATGTATACTTTAGTTAAAGCTTGACTCTGTTATTCTCTTTATTTGGAGATTAAGTATGGTTTGAGGAGATGTGTATGTGCAGGGTGACAAAGGGTAGACTGGTGTGGTGGTTTCATAATGTATCAACTTGCTTGCATTGAACTACATTTCCCAGAATGCCCTTCTTGGTGGGCTTCCAGTAAGGTTGAGCCCGTAGGAGGGATTCTTATGGAAGATTTGGGGCAGCAGGATGTAGCAGCCTCTTAGAAGTTCATACATGCTGTCTTTTATCTGCTGGCTCACTCCGTTGGTCCTACAACTGCTCCACCTTCCCCTGGATCCTCCTTCAGCTTCCTAGCTCCTGGGCTAGGTATGTGTTTAGCCCCCTCATGAAGGGCTCTGGCTCCAGCAGGACACGCACACCACCAAGGTTGTCAGAGGCAAGAGGAACTGACATAGGCTCAGTCCATCCTCATGGACTGCGTGCTCCTGCTAATTCTTGCTCTCCCTGACCTGACGTCCATCTTCCCTTCCTGCCTGCCCTGTGGACTCCAAGTTCCCGTATCAGACTCAAAGAAAACACCCTGACAGAGACTGCTTCAGTCGCTCCCCGGATTGCATAAGATCAGATCCAGTAACAAGTGCCTTCACAGCTATTTATAGATATAGCTTAGTGGTTCTGCTTCTCCAGTTGAATCCTGATACACCCACCAAATTCTTCCAACTTCAGAACCAGAGCCTAGAACGTGGGCATGGCACCATGGGTGTAGGAGATTTGGCCAGAAGAGAGTTTCTATTAGCATCTGACTGAAGCTCCCCTCCCCCAAAAGATGGGAGGATGGAATTTCACAGGGAAGAGGGGAGGAATGCCAGATTCAAAGGCTAGAAAAAGAGGAGCTATGAGGGGAAGGTGGAGAAGGGAACGAGAGAGAACAGGAGAAAAGATTTCACTGCAGACACTTTCCTTTCCAAGAGCCAAGTCTCAGTGGCTTGTTTCCCTTAGTGGTTCAAGGAGGCAAGAAAGCTGGATAAAGTCACACCCTCAAGCCCTCTAAGCAGAGATCTGTGTGACTGTAGAGGACATCTCTTGTTTCCCTCTGACCAGCAACCATTCTCTCCTCTTTGAGTAACATCCCTCATACTTTCCTTTGGGGAAACCTCGTCCCTGTGTTCGGCCCCTATAGTTTGGGCTATGACCCCCTTTCCTAGCTCCAGGAATGGGCACATGCCCCAAGCCTGGCAAATTGTACCCTGGCCACTGCCATTGGTTCTGGGATGGGTACATGCTTAGGCTGAGCCAATGAGATTGAATTCTGGGAACTTTGCTGATATTTTGTCTGGGTTACTCAGCCTTTTAATAGGACGTGAACCTGGACTTGCCATTGTTTTTCCCAGGACGGGGGAGTCAGCCTGAGAAGCAGGCCAACATAGAGGTACGTTTGTTATGGAACCTGGACTGGATCGCCCGATGGCAGAACCAAGCAGCGCTCGGAGATCTTGGAGGATAGGAGGTTTATTTAACGCCGGCGGGCTCAGAGGAGAGTGGTCTCCAAAGGTCTGAGCCCTGAGCACAAACAAAGGGGGCAATTTATACACGTCTACTTCCGCATACTGGGCACTTTTGGCGCGTGCGTGAAGGGGGGCAAGGAGGAGAACCCGGAAGAGCCCCGGGGCAAGCGCTGGGACTCTCACTGGCTCGGTCAGCCATCGTAGGACACAGATTTTCCTAATCATTCCCCCCTTTGATGCCCCTTTAAACACCTAGTTTAGAGGGCATCATTCTGTTTGACTCTGGGGGTTGACTGCTAGGCTTGGGGCAAACACGGACTTAATCATAAACTTAGCACACCAGGTAGCAGAAGACCAGGACTGACTGGGGCCAGGAAAACCACAGTGAAACGTGCTCAGAGGTAGACAGCAGAGGGCCAGTAAAAGTGGCATCTATGACCTTAGGTAGAAGCCTCTGGGGGAAAGTCCAGTCAGGAGGGGCAACAGTGTAGAGTCCAACTCTCAAGATGAGGGAAATCACGCTGAAGCTGGAGTGGGTTCGTGAAGTCTGGCTGGACTCTCCACTGGCACAGCTCCTCCGAATGATGAGTTTTCTTCTTTCTTCCAATCTTTGACCCAAACTGAGTCCCCTGTCTGGAAGGAGTGTACCTGAGACCCTAAGGAGATTGGGGTTCTCTCAAAGGTGTAGTTTTGTAATTTATTTAGGGTGGCCCTCAGGGCCTGAAGCTGCTCCTTTATCCCTTTAACTCCAACCTGATGCAAGTTTCCTGGAAGGCTTCCCAAGCATGGGGGAGGACATCCATATATTAATTCAAATGGGGAGAAACCTGATGTCCCGGGTGTGCAGTGAGCATGCAGGAGAGCTAGGGGCAGCAGATCCAGCCATGGAAGTTAGTCTCCTGACAAAAACTTTGCTAAGGTTCCCTTGAGGGTTGCAATTCATTCACTCTCCTGTTCAGAGACCCCGTCTCCTCTTGCCTTGGGTTTAATCGGAGGCTAGTGTGTCCAGTGGGCTCAAAGGTTATCTGAGCCCTAAGCTTGGAGAGTATGTCTCGGCCCAGGAGAGGGATGGGACAATCAGGCAGATCATGTCGGACCTTGTGGCCCCCGAGTTCACACTGGCGAGCCTGGCAAAAGTGCTGTTGTATGACTTGTGCCCCAGTGGCCCCAAGGATGGTCTCAGTCCTTTTGCTGAAAGGGGCCACTGGGGAGGTGACAACAGAGTACTCAGCCCCAGTATCAACCATAAAAGTCACCGGTTGGCCCCCCGACCTTCATTCTGACCGTGGGCTCATGGGGGCTAAGGAGGAAAGAGCCCGGTCCCCCTCAGTCTGAGTCCACTCCTGCAAGGCCTAGGAGGTCCTCCTCTCGGGGCTCTTCCTTGTACCAGCTGGGCATTCGTTTTTCCAATGCCCTTTCTCTTTACAGTAGGCATTGATCCCTTGCCAAGGGGGTTCTGGGCTTCCCCCCTTTCGGTGGTTGGGGTCTCCCCATCTTTGTGTTGTCCTTTTCTTTCAGGGCGGCAGCAAGGAGGCTGATTTTTCATCTTTTTGTTGGCTTCCCGTTTGGCTGTGACCTCCCTGTTCATGTAGACCTTATTGGCAATCTCTGTTAGTTGGGTGATGTTCAGCCTGGCAAAACCCTCTAGTTTCTGAAGTTTTTTTCTGATGTCTGTGGTGGCCTGAGCCATGAAGGAGGTGTTTACCATCTGTTGGCTTTCCTGTTCCTTGGGGTCAAATGGAGCGTATATCCTGTAGGCTTCACATAGATCTTTCATAGTAGTCCCCAGGGGACTCCCCTGGTTATGGAGTGACCGAGGATACCTTAGTCATGTTCATGGGTTTCTTAGCTCCTACCTGGATTCCCTGGATGAGGGCCTCCTGGTACCAGCGGATGTGGGCCTGTCCCTCAGCTGTGATGAAGTCCCATGCTGGGCGCTCTTTGGGTGTGGCCTTATTAGCCCAGGCAGTAGGGTCGATGACTCCTGCTGGTGCGTGCTCTTCTGGGTACTGCTGTGCACCTTTCATTTTTCTCCTCCTTTCCTCTGTGTTAAACAGGGTGCGGAACTGTTGGCAGTATTCCCAGGTTGGCCGATGAGTTGGAAGAGGGATTCTCTGAGGTCTACCATAGCCTGTGGTTTCTCAGAGTAGGATGGGGTGTTATGTTTCCAGTTGAGGAGGTCGGTGGTGGTGAAGGGCTGATAATACATCATGGAACAGCCAGGTTGGACCTCCCCCTCTTCATGGCACCTCTTGGGTTCCTATCTCTCGTACTGGCGTTTGGAGGGCGCTTGTGCCCGGCCTGGGGCGCAGCCTTGCTGCTGGTCCTGGAAAAAGTGGATCCTTTGGGCCTGGGGGCACTGGTGAAACTGATGGCAGTGGAGTGTCTGGAGCTGAAGGGCCAGGTGTAGACGGTCTTGGGGGTATATACAGTGGGGACAGGTTTGTTCGTCCTCGGGATCTCCGGCTAGATTTGTGGAGACTCAGGCTTTTGCTGATTTTCTTTAGGTCGCTTGGATGAGGCGATTAAGACCCTGGCCTGTCCCTGCCTATTGCAAGCGAATTGTACCCAGAGGGAAGGGTCTGAGCAATTCCTAGCCAGGAGTCAATATACAGAAACTGGTCAGGGTGTCCTGGTTCTCCTGTTACAACTCGCCATACTCAATGAATCGTTGGGACATCCAAGGTCCCTTCTGAAGGCCACCCAACATCAAAGTTGGGCCATTCCAATTCACATAGGGTTCTCAACTTGCTGGAGTTCATCCTGATTCCATAGTCTCCCGAGAACCCCTTTCCCTGAACTTTGGGGCCGGTAAGCAGTGTGGAGTCTCCAGGTGATGTTGAGAGATTTGGTCAAGACCTGTACAATGTCTGCCACAAATGTGGGTCCATTGTCACTATGGATTGTTAATGGCAGGCCGAACCCGGCACAATCTCCCGCAAGAGGACTTTAGCTACTTCCTGGCTTTGCTTGGTCCTGGTCGGGAAGGTTTCAACCCACCCAGAGTATGTGCATGCTATTAAGCCTTGTTCACTCATTGCTCGGCATAGTGCCGGCAGCTGACTGATGCAGTGGTGCTTCTTGAGAAGGGCCTCGAATGCAGTTTTTCCCAGATGGGTGAGTCGGTGGTGTTCCTTGACTAGATGCCCTCCAGTTGCTGTTGGAACAAAGATGCGCCCATCTGGCATCATCCACCATCCCTTTTCAGTCAGGGTGGCCCCCTCCGCCATGGCCCACTCCTTTTCCTTTTTATAGTAACTGGGCGGACGGACTTCCAGGGGTGTTAGGGCCATGGTGAGAGAAGGGGCTCTGCTCATGTCCTCACTGTCTGTGGTCTTGGCTGCCTCATCTGCCGGACGATTTCCCCGCGCTATGGGGTCGTCTCCTTTCTGGTGTCCCTTACCGTGCAGGATTGCTACTTCCTTTGGAAGCCAGACGGCTTCGAGGAGTTTCAGTATCTCCTCCTTGTTCTTGTTAGCTTTTTCTGCTGCGGTTAGGAGGCCCCTTTCCTACAGTAGCAAAGGTGTACCGAAAATCAGGATAGATGTTGACTCACTTGCCTTCACTGAGGGTGAGGGCTTGGACTAATTCACCCTGTTGAGCTGAACATCCAGCTGGTAATGCCTTAGCTTCTAGGACTTCAGTGGTTGTGGTTACTGCATAACCCGCTTTCTGGGCACCCTCTCATGGGTAACTGCTGCCATCGCTGAACAGTGTGAGCTCTGGATTCTTTATGGCTTGATCCCGCAAATCTGGACGGCTCACGTAGACTTCATCAGTCACCTCAGAGCAATCATGGTCTGGTTCCCCCTCTTCCGTAGGGAGAAAGGTTGCTGGATTTAATGTCCCTACTCTTTCAAGGGTGACCCACGGGTTTTCACAAAGGAGCCTTGGTATTGTGCTGAGAGTTGGAAAGGAAGCGGTGTCCCTGTGTGTTCATGAGGGACCCAACTGCGTGAGGGACCTTGACGTTAAGTTCTTGCCCCAGGGTAAGTTTGTCCACCTCCCTGATGAGTAGGACTGTGGCTGCTAGTGCCCTGAGGCATGGTGGCCATCCGCTGCCACGGGGTCCAGCTTCTTTGACAGGTAAGCAACTGGCCATTGCTAGAGTCCAACAGTCTGGGTGAGTACCCAGGGTGTTATTTTTTCCTCTTCAGTCCAGGCAGGGGGGTTCTCGATCTGGTCCCCCTAAGAGATCATAAAGGGGTCTTGCTATTGTGGAGAACCCAGGGATCCAGATGTGGCAGAATCCTGCAGCCCCCAGGAATTCTCATAGGCCCCTTTTTTTCTGAGGCTGTGGCAGGGAGATGAGGATTCTCTTCCTCTCTGGCCCTACTTCTCTTTTCCCTTGGCTGAGGAGAAAACCAAGGTATCGGACCTGGTGTTGGCAGATTTGTGCCTTCTTCCATCAGGCTCAGTATCCTGAGTCTGACAGTTTTTTTTCTGAGCCACTTAGGTGCCCCTGGGGGTTGATTTTTAAACACACAGCTTCTGGGATATTCTCCCCATCCCACCCATTTTGATTCAGTGGGTTTGCATAGGCCGGATAGTATTACACCCAGGGCTCATCACAACACGTGCCCTCCGTAATACCCATCACCTGGCTACCCCATCCCCCCAAATAGTTATCTTTTTAACAAGGCCCTCCCAGGTGACGCTTATAAAGGAGGTTTGGAAACAATGTCTAAGCCTTGCTGTTCAGACTGCGGCCGGTGGACCAGCAGGATCCGTATGGCCTGGGGTATCTTGTTTAAATTGCTAATGTCAGCACTACCCCAGACAATCAGAGTCTGCCTTCAAACAGTGTAGTAGCTTGGCTTTTGATCTGACCTCTTCTCTGTTTTCATTTTAGTAGGGTTCCTCCCCCGACTTCCTTAGCCCAGTCCTCTCCAGAAGAGCCAGTGTCCCCTGCCTCTCCCTACCTGAGACCTGTCCCATCCCGGGGCCAACCTCCCACCACCCAGAGACAACAGGGAAAGGTGCTCTGTGAAGCTAAAGAACCTAAACAGCTGGAGATCTTGCCTTGTTAGAGAAGGCTGACTTGACTCCCCAGGTCCTCCGACCTCCACAAATTCCAGACGCCAGGCCTGTCTCATGATCTCAATTTTGGTTGCTCTGCTTTGTCTCCATCAAGTGTTCTGAAGCATTTCACACACGACTGGGCTTGGGCAATTTGGCCAGACCTTTGATCATGGTCTCTAGAACCGTAGGTTTACTCTGCCCTGACCCCATGGTGATGTCCCCGTGTGTGGTGGTGCAGAGACCAACAAAGCGGGGGGGGGGTGCCTCCTGAGATGAGGAGACCAGTCAGATGCCCATCTGGCCGTGTCCTGAAGGAGCTTAGGTGAGGCTTAGCCATAGTGGTCTCAGCGTTGTGACTTACGATCAGAAACTATTCTGACGCCACCATAGACCGTATGCCGTTCACCATGGAATCGCAGATGGGCCCACTCAGACTCTGTAGGCTTCTGGAGACCTTAAGGGTGCCTGCCCGTGGAGTCACAGAATCCGTCCGCTTGAGCAGGCCAGGTCGGACGGCACATTCACTCACACATTCCCTCCCTGGGAATCCCTACCTGGGAGATCTCTAAGAGGTCTCTGGGAGGTGATCAGGCTCCCCTTCCACCCCAATGGGGGTGGGCCTGTCTGGGTCCTGGGGCCCCAGGCCTTACCGGAATCCGACGTGGGGACCAGGTTCTCACCTCCTAGTCTCAAGTCTGGCGGCAACAGTGGAGCAGAGCCCAACCCAAGGTGACCGGGGCGGGAGACTGCTGAATATTAGGCAGGGCCCACCTTCTCCGTTACGATCCCTTGTTCCACCACCGCCCCCTCCATTGCCCCCAAACCGGTGGCAACAATGGGCCAGCGCGGTTGAGTTTCCCGGTCAGGGAACCAAATGTTACAGAACCTGGACTGGATTGCCCGATGGAAGAACCAAGTGGCACTCGGAGATCTTGGAGGACAGGAGGTTTATTTAATGCCAGTGGGCTCAGAGGAGAGTGGTCTCCAAAGGTCTGAGCCCTAAGCACAAAGGGGGCAATTTATACACTTCTACTTCCGCATACTGGGCACTTTCGGTGCGTGGGTGAAGCGGAGCAGGGAGAAGAACCCGAAAGAGCCCCGGGGCGAGAACTGGGACTCTCACTGGCTTGGCCGGCCACCTTAAGACACAGATTTTCCTTATCACATTGAGCTGGTAGAAGGGACAGAGACACACTCCTAATGTTGTCCTCTGAGCATCTGGATCCAACTATGCCTGAAGCTAAATACATTTTAGTGGACCAATAAGTTCCATCTCCTTTGTTGTTGTTGTTCTGTTTAAGTCCATTTGAAATTGGGGTTCTGATACTTGCAGCAGAGTCAACACTAACAAACTGAACCCTCAGTAAAAGAACTTAATACCTGCCTCACATCTCAGGTGTGTTTGATTTGGGGGGAAAATTAAGGAGGCTGGAGACACTGTTAACAACGGCGGCTAACCTTACTGAGCACTTCTTAGGTACCAGGTACCCTGGACACACTACAGGTATCTCAATGTCCTCAGAACTACCCCATGAGGCGGCTACCCCAATTACCCCCATGTTTTAGATGCGGTGCAGACAGCTTAGGCGGCCACCTCCCAGTTACGCAAGAAGCAAGAGGCATCGGTGGGAAAGAACAGCAAAGCAGACCGAGAGGACGCCCAGGAGTGGCAAACAGAGAGGTCCTATCCAGACTGCACTGGTATAGGCTAGCTGCCCCCTCACAAGTGCCCCCTTATGATTGTTGCAACAATAATGTTAGAAAGAACCCACCTCACTCTGCCCTCTCCCCTCACACGCCAAGACCAGTGGTGCTGACGCAGCTGCCTGTGCCCTGAGTCTTCTCCATCGTCAACCGTGGTTTCTTCCACTGCTGCCTGTGGGCTGTTCTGGCCAGCCTCAAAATATATTCCATGTGTGGGCCGATGAGCTCCTTCCTTCATCGTTTGCAAGTAACATCAGGCCAACCCGTTCTCCGTTCTGCCAGTGAAATGCTGAGCTCTCCAGACCTGTTTTTTTTCCTCATTGGGGTCTCATCTGACCGGCCAGAGGATGACTTTATAAAACCCAAGTCTTCAACATTAACAAGAGGCACATGCGGAAGAGGCGGAGTTGTCTTCTCAGCCCCGCAGCTGCATACAACCTGTGTCGTAAATCTAGTTCCCGGAGTCTGATGGGAGAAAGCGTGAAAGAAGGCATTTCCAAGAACATCCCCTATGCGCTGTGGGAGTAGCCCTGTGTGACTTGTGTGTGGGATAAAACCCAAACGCCCCCCTGCCGCAGACCCTGCCTGGCCGTCCGCACCTGCAGCTACATCTTCCCACCTCCCACCTTGCTTCCACTTGCTCTCCACTCCAGCTACAGGCTCAGACTCGCCCTCCTCTCTTGGCACAAGGCTTTTGCACATGCTGTTCCTTCTCCCTGAAACACTCTTTCCTGCATTCTTTATCTAGAGAGATGAGAGTTAAATCCTCTCATCCTCCAAGTCTCTGCTCAAACTGCATGTTCCCCAAAAAGCCTCCTCGGACCTCCTATATTAAACGCTCCTGTGGATTCCTATAGTTTTACTTTGCAGCATTTACATGTTTACATTACTTTTGTTGTTATTGCAGTAAACTGTTCACCCCCTTTAAGAACAGAAACTCTGTCCGTGCAGGGGACTGACCAGTAGCATGCTCATGAATGTGTAACAAGCAGCTATTGGGTGTTAGCCTTAAAAGCAAACCTCAGTTATTTTACCAGCAAAAAAATGGGTTTATTTGGGAATAGCAGATATTGCAGTTTGGAATATGCAAACAATGGCAAAACTAGAGACAAGTCCAGAGAACAAAGGAGAGGAATATTATTTTACAGAGAAGAAGGAGGAAGTTGGGAGCGGTTGTTCTGAATGAAGTTCCATTAGAGAAAAGCAAGAGTCCAGGCTGATGGTGGTTTCTCACTGGCTGAGTTGCTGAGTTGTCAATGTCTTGCAGAAGATTCAATGTACAACTTCTCCTGTTAGGGCCTACTAGTTGATCATTCTTTCCCTTGGGGATTCCTCCTTGGGGGTCTGTAATTGACAATTCTTCCTATAATTGACACTGAGTGGTTCAGTTTCCCCTTCCAGTTTCCCACTGGACTTGAATGAGGTTTCCCTTTATTAATTTTCAAAGGGGTAAGGCGTGTGTGTAAGGGGACACTGATTGATAGCTCTTGATGATTAATGTGGCCTGTCTCAAGCCACCAATGTGATTTCAACCAAAATTCCTGAACATTTTAACACCTGATGCCTGCCAGCTGGCATGAGCCAGCTCCAGCACCCCACTGCTGTCAACACCCCAGCAGAGGTTTGCTGAATGAGTGAATGGATGAATAAATGAATGAAATTAATCCCACAGAAATAGCTTCCCCTATCTGTGCCTATCCATGGCACACTCTCATTTGTCCGCTGCAGATTTTTTTCTTTAAGATTTTGTTTATTTATTTGACAGAGAGAAAGCACAAGCAGGGGGAGGGGCAGGCAGAGGGAGAGGGAGAAGCAGACTCCCCGCTGAGCAAGGAGCTGGATGCGGGGCTCGATCCCAGGACCTCAGGATCATGACCTGAGCCTAAGGCAGATGCTTAACTGACTGAGCCCCCCAGGTGCCCCTGTCCGCTGCAGATTTTTTAAAAAAACAAAACTATGATGTTTTCATCAAGCAAAATGTATTCCCCATAAAGGAATATTCTTTGGGTACAGCCCTCCCACTTTTTCCTGGTGTTAAAACATCCTTTCTTGCCTGTAATTAAAGCTTTGAAGACTGTGAGTAGTGACTCATTAGTGGTTCATGAGATCAGTTTAGAAGGTCATGACAAGCATCTTTTAAATTGAGTAGAAGAGAAGAAAAATTTCAAAGTACCAGAATTTGTCTTGGGCTGTCAGGAAGTATTGTTTTGGGAGACTTCTGTGTTCATTCTGACTTGTGACATAAGGTGACTTTTTAGAGTCAAGAAAGTTTGAAAATTATTGGGATTAAAAGAAATGCTATTTAAAAAAATAAACTTTATTTTAAAAGAAACTTTAGGTTTGCAGCAAAATTGGATGAAAAGTACAGAGATTCCCCCATAAAATCCCCATCTCCACACAGACACAGACTCCCTGTTATTAACATCCCCTGCCAAAGTGGTCCACTCATTACAATCAAACCTGCAACAACACATCATTATCACCCAAAGTACATAGTTGACATTACAGTTCACTCTTGGTGTAGAGTACATTCTGTGGGTCTGGACAAATGTATGACATGGACCCATCAGCGTTATATCATACAGAGTAGTTACCCCCCCTGAAATCCTTGATGCTCTGCTTTTTAGTGCTGCCTGATATTCCATTGTCTGGATGTACCACAGCTTACTTATCCAGTCACCTACTGAACAACATCTTAGTTTTTCCAAATTTGGGTAGTTATAAGTAAAGCTGTCATAAACATCAGTGCAGGTTTTTGTGTGGACACAGTTTTTACCTCCTCTGGGTAAACACCAAGATGTGCAGTTGCTGGATCGTGTGGTAAGAGTGGGTTTAGTTTTGTTAGAAACTGACCAACTGTCTTCCAAAGTGGCTGCACCATTTTGCATTCCCACCAGCAGTGAATGAGAGTTCCTGGTGCTCCACATCCTCACCAGCATTCGGTGATGTCAATGTTTGGGATTTTGGCCATTCTAATATGTGTGTAGCGGTATCTCGGATTTACATTTCCCTGATGACACATGATGTTGCACATCTTTTTACAGGCTTATTTGCCACCCATATATTTTCTTTGCTGAGATATCTGTTGTCTTTGGCCCATTTTTTGGTCAGATAGCAATGCTTTTTCATTTAGTAGATTTGTTTTGTTTTCTATGTCCTTACTTGCAAATTTTTTTCAAAAGCAAGAACACTACATCATACCCAGACTTCATATTTTTGTTGCACACTTTACCAGTTTCTGAAAAAAAAATACCAAGTAAAAAAAACGAAAAACACAACAATCCAGCTTTCTCAAGACCTCAGGGACCAAAGTTTAAGTCCACTGAGCTCTGAGAGGTGATAGATAGATGATAGATAGATAGATAGATAGATGATAGATAGGTAGATAGATAGATAGAGGAATAGATAGATAAATAGATAGATAGATAGATAGATAGATAGATAGATAGATAGATAGAGGGATAGGAAGTTGTCTGGCTTGGGGGCCAGGGAACTTCTGTTCTGGTCTCCCCCTCCCCCCACTCCCCTACAATGCCCCTAGTTATAAGTGTTCATCCCAGAGTCATGGGACCCTTTTCAATCTAGCTGCCCCCACCTGGTGACAGCATGAGCAGGGCAGGGAGCATGATGGGGCTGATCCTTGCTGTTCCAATCCTCCCTACATGCAGGGGACAGTCCCTAGCTGGCCCTTAAGAATGGAGGTAAGGGTTGGGGGAGGATTGGAGACAAAGTCAGACCCAGGTCATTGGTGTCCTGGCGCAAAACCACTCTAGATTGTAGCTGGCTGAACAAATTACATTGTAAGTCACTTTCCATTTGCTGCCTGGAGGCTTGCACTAGACACTTTTATCTGCATGAGTTCATTACACCTGCCCCACAGCTGTGTGCGCCTGCGTGTGCACGCAACCATGATGGGGAGCAGAGAAGCGTGGTGGTGTCGCAGTGAGCCTCATTTTCCAGAGAGAAACAGCTCTAGAAGAGAGAGAGATCCCTCGGACAGGGTCACACAGCCAGGAAGCCACAGTCATGGCTGGAATCTGAGCACTGGAGAATCATATACAGGTAACCGCTGTGCCCAGCTCCCTCCCAAAGACTTCATGATGGCCCTGGGGTGGCAAGAATGATAGTCTAGTGGCTGACCCTTATGGGGCACCTATGTGAGCCAAGCTCCATGTGCTCCGTGTGCCTTAGAAAGGTTGTCTTCAGAGGGTGTGTCTACTGTTATGCCCACTTTACAGAGGAGGGAATCGAGGCACAGAGAAGGCACCATCACATTGGAAAGAGTAGACAGGGAGCAGAGCTGAACCTTGAGCCCTCTGAGCATGTGCTCAGGGAGGGGAGAGCAAGCTTCTGTCGCCAGGGTTTGTGCTAGGCACTGGGGTGACAGCTGTGACCGCAGCAGCCTCACAAACATGAAAGCCTCAGGGAAAGGAAGTAAAGCGGGGCAGCGGGACTGGGAAGGGGTTGTGGGGCAGGGGGAAGGTAACTCCGTTGGGGTGGGCAGGGAGGGCTGCTTGGAGGAGGGAACTTGGCTGACAACGGAGGGCTAAGAGGGAGCCCGGCTTGCAGAGTTCCTGGGGAAGGGTGTTTCAGGTAGAGGGAAGAGCAAGCACAAAGGCCTCAAGATGGAACAAGTTAGGGGTGTTTGAAGAACTGAAAAAAGGAAGTGAGAACGAGAAGGCAGAGAGGGAGGGGAGAGCAAGCTTCGGAAGGGGAGAAGGTTTCTAGGCAGCCCCAGGAGACTCAGGAGTGGAGGGAGGGATGTGGGGCGTGGTCTCCAAGGCAGGGTTCGCTGCCAACCTCTCCTCCTGGCTCCTGGGGAGTCCAAACACCTCTTCCCCTTCTCCACGCAGGCAGTCTGCACTGTCCACTTCCGCTACAAGAGCTACAGTCCAACCCCAGCTCCTCCATTACCGCAGGGTTCGTGGGTTCCTTCTGAGCAAGAAGACAGGGCTCTTGCATGCAGTCCTGCCTGTAGACATTCATTCGTTAATTCCTCTGTCCACTCACCCATCAGATGTGGATTTGCCGCAGGTCTTTTGCTTTTGCGGGTCCCTCTGCCTGAAACATAGTCTTTTATCCTGTAAGGCTCTGCTTCCAATGGCGCTTCTTCCAAGATGCCTTCCCTGACCACCCCCAGCTAATTTAGCCCCTTATCACCCTGTGAGCAACTGTACTGCTCTTCATGATAAAACAGGATCGGTTGGTGCTCCCAGGGGCCCTCTCTATATATGTAAGAGATAGATTTGCCCTTCTCATTTTTTGGGGGAGAAACCATCCTTCCCTTCTCTTTGTGTGATTTGTTTGTGTCAACCCCGTTCCAGAAATGAGCACATCATCCAGGTAAAGCCAATGAGAGACAGCTGCAGGACTTTTGCTGGAGCTCCTGGAAAGCTAAGTTTTGCTCTGCTCTGCTTGCTTACCTGGTGGGCTGCAAGGTTGGAGCTGCTGGGGGAGGAGAGGACCTGCCTGAAAATGAAATCAATATTGAGGGAAGAAAAGGTGAAAGAAGGAGAGATGCACAGTCCTGAGTGAATTGTTTGAGCACCTGGATTCAGCCATACCTGCAATCCAAACTCCCCCCTGGACTTTTCCATTATAAGAACCATTATGGTCCCTTTGTGCTTAAGCTAGTTTGGGTTTTGGTAGCAATAGACAGTCTAATTGATAACAAAGTCTTAAAGATATGCAGGCAGTCAAGCTCAGGTACTTTCCCCTTGACGGATGTGGGCTGGTGCTTCCCTCATTCAGAAGCCACGCCCCCTCTAGAGGCTCCTTTTCTACAAGGCCTGAGTGTTTGGGGTTCGCTCAACCTGAGGCAAAAAAGCAGAATCCAAGTGTGAGGCCAGAGATGGGGTGACTACAAAAGCAGCCCCACAACTAGCAGCAGGAACTGGGAGTCTGCATTGTTAATAAGCAAATCCATTTGCCTTCCCTCTTCTGGGTGGGCTGAGCCCTGATTTTATTAGCTTGTTTTTATTAGCTCTGTCCATGTGTTCAGGGAAAGTATGTAAGCCAGTCATAGTTCTCTCGTCTCCTGGTCAGTGACTGGTTCTGGAAGAAGCTGTGACTAACCACTTCCCAACAGACTTATCTTCACATGTGGGGGTTCCTGGGGTAGAATGGTTTTGCTCCTAAAAAGTAACGCAAGGGAAAGAAACTTCCCTTTTCTGCCTCCCACAGAAAGTACAGCCCTGTGAGGAGGCACTATTTGACATTGGATTCGATTTTCTGGAACTCTTCGTCTGAAGCAGTATCATGGCCGACTCCGTGTCTAGTTTTCCCCTCCATCCGTGTGGGAGGAAAAAAGGGGGTGCCAATCACGTTCGACTGGTTTAACAAAGAAAAAACTCACAAACATTTAGCCTTATCAGAATCTACATGTAGATTCTAAGTATTATTCCCAGGGCAATAAATTATTAAGTAAGACGAATCAGAATTACAGATTTTGGAAGGTTAGAGCTTCCTTTCACAAGATGTACCCATCTCTGAAGTCCCTCTGGCCTACAAAGAGTATTTGCAAGAGGAGTTTTATGATGCTGAAGAGTGTCTGATTTTCTGCAGCTGCGAAGAAAGATCATTTTTCTACTTATCTTTCTGCAATTTCTTCGACCAGCACTTAGAAGAGCCTGTAAGTACCAAGAGCGAAACCAGAGAGGCCAAACACTTAAAATAGGGGAGGGAAATGGGCAGAGTAGGATTTTAGCAAAAGGAGCTGTAAGGTTGTAATGTTTCGCATCTGTAGGAAATGATAGCTGGAATTGTAGCAGCCATATTGCCACCTTGAGGGATGATGCTGCCCATGTGCCAAGGAATCTTAGTCCATGAGAACACCATTCAACTGAAGCAATGACCACTGTAGAACTTCCCTATCTTGGTGAGATTCGTTGTTTTATAAAATAATAAAGGCCTTTATTTTTTTAAAGATATTTGGCATCTCTTCTTCCCTTACTTGCATCCCTACGTGATGCCCCCAGAGTGAAGGATGCACAGGAGACAGCAAGGGAACTTCAACAGTATGGCCCATGCAGTGCTCAGACCGCTGCCCTCACCAGACATGGTCCTGGCCGTCCACATGAGATCCCTTCCATTCCCTCTAGGCCCAGTTGCTGCTGGCATCATAGGGCTGATTATGGTTCCCGTATTCTGCAAAAGGGCGTGGTAATTGTTTTTTTTTAACTCTAGCCACCAACCCGTAATATTTAGCTAAGGTCACTCCCAGAACATACATGTCATCAACCCTGATAATTTAGCAGTGACGGTAGAAAAATATCAGAACCATGATCGCCTTTGGGCATGGGATGGGGATTACCTGGGCAGAGTAACCTTGTTGGGTGATGGAACTGTTCCTTCCCTGTACAGGGTTGGTATGACGTGAATATGCACCCGTCAAAACTCAGCAACATGCGTTTAAGATGTGCACATTTCATCGTATGCAAATTTTACCTCAAAAAGAACTGTAGACATCGAATTCCAATTAGTGATGTGCATGCTGAAATGTTTAAGAGTTAAAAGTGCTGATGTCTGCTTTAAAATCCTTCACTTGAACTCATTTAAAAATCCAATGAAGAAATCATAGACTTGATGAATGAACAGAGGACGGACTGATGAGTATGCAATAAAGCAAAATGTAGAAAAATGTTAACGATCGTAGAATCTAGATGATGGGTACATGGTGTTATGGTAAAATTCATCCACCTTCTCTGTAGGTTAGAAAGTTCTCCTAACTCAGGGGCGCCTGGGTGGCTCAGTGGGTTAAGCCTCGGACTCTTGATTTTGGCTCAGGTCATGATCTCAGGGGTCCCAGGTTAGGGCTCCACGCTCAGCGGGGAGTCTGCTTGTCCCTCGCCCTCCCCCTCTGTCTCTCCGCCCCCCCCCCCCCGCGCTTCTCTCTCTTCTCTCAAATAAATACATAAGTCTCTCTCCTTTTTTTTTTTTTAAGAAAGTTCTAATTCAATGTTGGCAATGGAGGGGAGGAGGGGAAGCCTATGTACAGAGAGTAGGAAATCAGGTCCACTGCTGTGGCCGATCCTCAAAATCGTGATGGCTCACACCAGGCGGAAGTCTGGATCTTTCTCAGTGAAAGTCCCCGGGCCCTTCTCTCCTGGGGGGGGTGGGGGGCGCTGCCCAGGGTGTGGTCCTCAACACACAGCCACCAGGCCCATGGTCTAGGCCAAGGGAGGGGAAACGCCAGAAGGAGACATGGAGATCTGCCAGCGATTGAGTTACAAAGATAACTAAGAGAGAAACCAAAAGTGATGATAGTGATAATTATAACAACAAGAGCCAACATCTGCTTTTCCGACAGCCCAGGCCCTGCTCCAAGGGCTTTATGGGATTTCATCCACCTGTTTCTGACAACCCGGCGAGGTAGGTACTGCTGTTGTTTTCATCTACGGATGTGGAAGCTGAAGCCCAGGGAGGTGCAGCAGTGTCATTACCTCACGGGGAGGCCTGGTGTGGATTGAATCCTCATCCCCCGCACGCCCCCCACCCGGGGCAGGAAATCAACAGGGAAGGGCTTTGTGGGTAACACTGATGTATCAAAACCTGGAGGCATCAACATCTTGTTAAGAGATGGGGAGATGGTGATGGAAGGGTGCTGAGCAGCCGTGAGGACTGCCTGCCTGCCTCTGGAGGCCAGGAGTGGTCGTCACGGGCACACCCACAGGGGCCTGTCCCGGCGACAGGCCAGGTCTCCAATCTGCCCTTGACAATAGAGACAATAGCCCCACGGCAGACGTTGAGAAGCCTGTGCTCTGGGCCAGGAGCTGTTCTGAGTGTTACAGGACAGAGAACCGGTTCCAAACTCAGGTTCTTCGGCTGCTTGCCACTCGAAAATCAATACTTGAGAGACAAGTGATGGTGGGAAAGGAAAAGTTTCTTTATTCAGGGAGCTGGCAACCTGGGAAGACGGTGGATGGAAGTCTCAAGACCGTGCTCCCCATCGGGGGGCAGGGGGGAGCTGGAGGGTTTTACCAGGGAAGCGGCAGTTGTTTCCAACGCGGTCAGGCCTTATCTCCGGGGAAAGTTTGGTCTTTCACTTCTCAAGGCCAGTGATCTGCAAATCTCAAGGCAAGTTGGTTCTGCACAGAGCAAGGGCCTTAGGCCCGCAAGCAAGCAGCACGTAAACGTGAAGCAACAAGTTCTCCTTTAAGACCTGTCGGAGTGCCGTGGCCTAAGCACCACACGGCCTCAGCTTACTCGATCCTCCCAACAACAAGGATGAGCAGGGGACACGGAAGCATGGTGCGGAGATCCCAGGAAAAGCCATTGCACTGGGGACTCCCACGCGATGCTGTGGCACCAAAGGACCCTTGCAGACTAATGCCAAATCAAACAGCAGACTGCCCCAATGGTGGACAGTTATTTGACTCATTTCCGGTGCCCTCGCTTCAATCTCGTTGGCAGAAGCCACAATGTCCATGTAGAAGTGCTGAGAGTGTCAGTGGCGGGGGGTGGGGTGGGGGTGGGACACAGCGTGGAGGAGCCAACAGGCGCTCGTCTCAATCGGCAAAATGGCGATAATTAGGGCATTTATTGGAGAATCCACTGAGGCCGCGGAGCTTCCATGTGGGGAGAACTCAGGGTACAGTGGACCCTCTCTAATGCCAGCTATTGTGAGCACTGTGGTTACTGCCTTGATAGAAGGAGAGGATGGAAGGAAGGAAGGAAGGAGGAAGGACGAAGGGGGCAAGAACGCAGGAAAGAGGAACAAGAAAGAAGAAAACATTTTCACATTCAAGAGGAAGGAAGGGAATGAGGAGGGAAGGGGGGATGCAGAAGAAACATGAAGCAGGTGGAATGTTCCCAAAGATTCCCACAAACAACTGGAAAAAGAGCTTTGTCCTTCATGGGGTAGATTGCAAGGTCCCGACCACACAGCCGAGGAGGTTTGCTGAGCGGGTTAAGAGTCCTCCTGGATCCATTTCCTGCTGCATCCCAGCTGCTGCAATGAGCACCTGACCTTTCCCCTCTGAGCCTCAGTTTCCCCATATGCGCAGGTTGCCATGAGAAGCTGATGAGCCCATGTAGCAAAGCAAGCTCGCTGTCTTTGTTAAGGGGTGGGCAGCCACGCCTGGATTCTGCTCTCAGGATGTCATTACATTTATCCAGTTCTCAGTTGGCTGACAAATCAAAAGGATATAAATAGCCATGTTTGGTTTCTCATAAATGCATTAAAAATGACTTGGCATCTTGCCCAGGCTCCCTGTCAGGGCGGTGGGCAAGGATTGTTTTGCAGAGATCTAACGGGTGTCAAGGTCATGGGCTCAGAAGGAACTCCAGCTGACCAGTGGTACCAGGTGTCGTCTCGACCAGCCCACGCCCTCCTTGGCACAGGCTCACACTGCCACTCTGGGCCCTGGCAAGCCCTGCCGGGTGACTCAGGCCCGGCCACTGCCTGTTTGCCCGGACTCAGCCCTCCGGCCCAGCCTGCATTAGGTCAGTCTGTTCACAAGTGGGTTCTGGGAAGGCTGTGCCAGGCGGCGGGTGGAGGGGCGAGCAGGGAGAGGCAGATACGGCGAAGGGAAAGACTGGGCTGTCCTGGGGCCTCCCTCCATCTTTTTTCATAAGCTTCTAGGAGGCTGACCTCACCCCTGGCTCAGGAGGGGGGCCCTGGGGGCAGAAGTTACAAAATTCTGGACTCCACTGTCTGGGTTCAGTTCCTGGTTGACCCACATGTGACCTTAGGCTTTTTTACCCTATCAGTGCCTCAGTCTCCCCATCTGCAAAATGGATAGAATAGCAATGCCTACCCCATAGGGTTGCTGGAAGGTTTAAATGATCAGATGGATATTATTATTACTGTTACTATTATCATTATCTCCTGAAACAGTGTCAGGCACAGAGTATCTGCTCTGACTAGGGATTGTTATTATTACTACTTTTCTGAGCAGCCTGGTTGGGTTCAACTCCCAGCCTCACCACTCACGAGCGCCTGGATCCAACTGTGCCTGAAACAGAACCTACTCTTGGACTTCTCCATTCCCAGAGGCAATACACTCCTTGTTAGTGTAAGCCCCTTTGCCTGGATTTCTGTTACTTGCAGCCACATGTGTTCTGACTAATACAGAAGGCTACTGGGGGCTCAAATAACAGATAGGGAAGACATCTGAGGAGATGGAGAAGCTAAGGAAAGGAACAGAAGTGATACAGCTTGAGAAGAGTTAGCATCCTCCTCTTGGGTTAGAATCCCAGCTGCGTTCCTTACTGCCGCCTCTGATAAAGCGATTATAGAGGGGAGACTGTCCTTCACTCCTCCCTAGGTACATCCTTACAATGTGACTTTGCCACTCTTCCCATGAAGAGATAAGTCGATTTCCCCACCCTTTGAATCAGGGCTGACCTTGTAACTTCCTTTGGCCACAGAGAAAGAGATACTGTGTTAGTTCCAAGCTTAGGCTTCAAAAAGCCTATGCAGCTTCTGCTGGCTCTCTTGGACCCTTGCTAGGACCTCGCAAACACGTCCAGGATAGCCTGATGGAGGGTAGGAGACTGAAGGCTCCCCAGCCAACTGCCACCCAGCTCCCTGAAGCAGAGCCATCTAGCTGCTCAGAACTGACCACAGATGCATGACTGAGCCCAGCCAAGACCTGACGAACGACCCAGCTGAGCCCAGCCTATGGCACCAACCTACAGAATGGAGAGATAAATAAATGATTGTTGTATCAAACTACTCCACTTTGGGTGGTTTCTTATGGAGCAGGAGATAACAGATACATCTTGTCTAACCCAGCCTTGCCCAGGGGACCTCCCAAAACCTAAACCTTTACGGTACATGGCCAGCCAAAGCTGCTATGCCCCAGTCCCTGGTCAAGTGCTGCCTCTGAGCCTGGGCCTCAAGAGGCCTTGCAGCTTCTGTTCATTTTCTTGGACCCCTGCCACCACCCTGTGGACAAGCCTGGCTCGGCCTGTTGGAGGATGAGAGACCATGCGGAGAGCCCAGCCGACTAGCCAGCTGACTCCTGCACATGGAAGACACCTCGGCCAAAATTGGAGAGCCGACCCAGCCCACTGTTGATCAGAGAAGCATGAACCCTCTCTAGACTTGTGAGCAATCATAAATCTTTACTATTCTAAATCCCTGATTTGGGAGGATGTTTTATTTCGCCATAATTGATAGACTAAGCTTGTATCAACAGGCGAGTAGATTTACCATTCTAGCCCTCAGTGTCCTCCTGTGAAAAATAAAAATCACTTGGGATGGGTCATGAGGATGCCGTGAGCTCACGATCCTAAAGCTTTTGGCATGGGGCCTGGCAGAGAGTGAGCACTCAATTAATGGAAGTTGTTTTAAAAAGAGGGAAAGTGAAGGACAAAGAGATAGCTGACCACACCCCCTCCCACCTCACTTTGAATATCCCTGCATTGTCTGGCCAGCTGCGGATTATTCCAGAGATGACCAATGGCCCATAGATCCCCAAGCCTTTTATCCTTTAGTGTCACCAACACAGAGACATTCCTCGGAGGTAGGGCTGAAACCCTTGAGTAGAGGTGCACTTGACCCTTGAGGCCACCCTGTCCAGGAGAAGTAGCTACACAACAGTTACAAGTTCTAGACTCAGACCTAGGTTCTGGGACCAAGCTCTGTCATTTACCTTCCATGTGACACTGAGCAACCAATGCAGCCCTTCTGAACTTCCACTTCATCCCTGTAAAATAGGGATAACTGTACCTACCTCCTAGGATGACTGTTCATTCATTTCTTCCTTCAATCAGCGGACATACATTTGTTGAGCTCTTAACAATGGTCCGGCTGTTTCGAGAGTGGGAGGTACAGTGGGGAAACAACACCAAAAATATCCCTGACCTCATGGAGCTCTCAGTTCAGTGGGAAAAGAAAAATATTAACCCACCAGTGACAAAAGCAAGTGAAAAATCGCAAAAGTGACAAGGGTTTTGGAAGGAGAGTGTATCAGTCAGGACAGGCTGGGTTATGCTATGCGAACAAACATCCCCCAAGTCTTATGGCTTAGGATAACCAATGTTTATCTTACTTATGAGCCATGTCTGTTGTGGGTCAGCTGGAACTCTGCTCACACCACGACCCAGGGCTGGCAGAACACCCTCCCTCTCAAGTACTGTGGGTTCTGCTCAAAGGAAAGAGGACTTGAGAGTGTCTTGCTCTGGAATTAAGTGCTCTAACTTGGAAGTGACTTGGATTACTTCTGCCTGCATCTCATTGGCCAGAGCTAGTTGCATTGGCCTCACCCCTCCATAAGGAGGCCAAGCAGCACCTTCCCACCCTGTTGGAAGATGGACAGCCGGGGAGATTTGGTGAACAGCACTAAGGACCATTGTGAACATGTACATATGGTGGGGAGGCTTCCATGAGGGCAATAATGCTTGAGCTGAGGCCTGAGCAATACGAGGAGTTAACTAAGAGGAGGGGGAAAGGAAAGGCTTTCTAGAAGGAGGGCACAGCACGGGGAGGAGAGTAAAAAGTAGAAGTGGCTTAAAGGCAGCCAGTTTGGCTGGAGCCAGAGATGGATCGACATATAGTGTAAGGAAAGATGAGAAGTGTGTAGCAGCCCATTTGTGCAGGCATGGTAGGCCATGAAGGTGGTTGGTCTGATTCTAGGAGCAAGGAATGGCCATTGCTGGGGCTTTAGGCAGATGTGGGGTCTCCTGGATTTGCTTGAGCATTCAGGGAGAACATGGCCAGGGACTCTCATGAAGGCCAATGAGGGGTGCCCTGAGCTGTTGCGGAAGGATGTGGGCCCTCTGAAACTCTGTGTCTCATAAGACTATGGCAGATTCAAAGCTTTATTTTTACCTAAAGATGAGAAGAGATGATCTTTTTATGTCTGAACAAAAAAAAAAAAAAATGAGTATATACAAGTTTTAGGAATTCAGAAAAGTCAATTTAAATATTCCCCTCAGGTCAGTTAGTATAAGGAATTAAGGAATCAGAATTACAGAATTTTTAGGGGTTAAAATTGCTTCAGAGGACATGGTCACAATCTCTGAAGCCTGGATTGTGGCAATAATTGGCCAGATGCTCACCAATTGACCTCCTCTTCCTGGGTCCACAGAAGGCCACATTTCCAAGCTTCCTTTGCAGTTAAGTAGGGGATGTGTGACTAGGTTCTGGCCAATGAAATGTGGACAAAATGAGTGACATTTGTAAGCCTGGCCCTAACACCCATACCTGATTCCATGTTCTTTCTGTCTCTTCTGTGGTAACCTTGGAAACCACACTTCAGAGGGCAGCCTGTACCCTCTGAGTCACTGCTTGGAAGAAAGCCCTGAGGTGCATCTGATCATGATGTGAGCAAGAAATAACACTTTGTGCTTATTCTGTGGTTTATTTGTTACTGTAGCAAAGCCTATCTCATCCCGACTTATAGAATGACTTATAGGACTCCTCTAATAGAAGTAATATTTGCAAAGGCAATTTCATGATGCAGAAGGTGTCTATATTCAAGGTTATTGCGTTGAGTTGTGTAGGTCAGCATTAGGCAAAGTGACCAGCCAAGGGGCAAATAGGGACCCACTCTACACCTGACTCACCAAGCCAGTACCCTGATATAAGGCTGTGTCCATGAGAAAGAAGCCCGTTTTAAATTGTGTGGTAAGGTGACATGTAGGCTAATGACAGGTTTGTCTGCATTTCTGCAGTGTCAAGAAAAAAAAAAGGAATATTTTCTCCATTCTCCTTTCTTTCTCCTTCCTATAGCAAGGCCAAGCACTGGAATTGTATTTATTAATAATTATATTTTTTAAAGTAAGCCTAAGAATTTAAAAAAATTACAATGTAGAACACCTCACTGAAGACGATATACAGATGGAGAATAAGCAGATGAAAAGATGCACCACATCAGACATCATCAGGGAAATGCAAATTCAAACAATGAGATACCATGTCACACCTATCAGAATGGCCAAAATCTGGGACACAGACACCACCAAATGCTGACGAGGATGTGGAGCAACATGAACTCCTGTTTATTGCTGGCAGGAATGGAAAACGGTACAGTCGTTCTGAAAGACAGTGTGTCAATTTCTTCCAAAACTAAACATAACTCTTCCCATACAACCCAGGAATTTCACACCTTGGTATTTACCCAAAGGAGTTGAAAATTCTTAGGTCCATACAAAAACCTGCACACAGATGTTCATAGCAGCTTTCTTCGTAAGTGCCAACATGTGGAAGCAACCAAGATGTCCTTCAGTAGGTGAATGGATAAACAGTGGAAGAACCAGACAATGGAAGATGATTCAGCGCTAAAAAGAAACGAGGGAGCAAAAGCCATCAAAAGACATGGAGGAGCCTTACATGCATATGGTGACATGAGAGAAGCCAGCCTGAAAATGTGATATACCATACAATTCCAACTATATGACATTCTGGAAAAGGTAAAGTCTGGAGACGGTATAAAAATGAGTGGTTGCCAAGAGTTAGCCGGGAGACAGGGCTGAATGGCAGAGCACTTTAGGTCTTTAGGGCAGCGAAATGACTCTGTTTGATACTACAGTGATGCATATGTGAATCCAAATCCATAGAATGTACACCATCAAGAGTGAACACTAGTGTGAACTGTGGACTTCGGGTGATAATGATGTGCCAATGCAGGCTTATCACTTGTAAGGGACGTACCCTTCGGGTGGCATGTGTGGATGATGGCAGAGGCTGGGCATTCACCAGATGTTGATAATGAGGGGTGAGGGGCAATCTCTGTCCCAACCTCTCGATTTTTCTGTGAACTGCAAATTGCTCGGAAAAAAAAAAGCAATGTCTTAAAATTGCCATATGACAAGGAGGGACGCCTGGGGGGCTCAGTCAGTTAAGCATCTGCTTTCGGTTCAGGTCATGACCCAAATCAGACCCATTCTGGACTTCTGACCTCCAGAACTGTAAAACCGTAAATTTGGGTTGTTTTAAGCTTTTCCGTTTGCAGTCATTTGTTATAGCAGCCGTAGGACCCCAATACCCACCGCCTCGAGACCCTTACTTATCTGGCTCTTTCTTGTTGTTCAAGGCTCATCCACAAAGGTGTGGATGCCAAGAGGTGAGAATCGCTTGGGATCACCTGAGGGTCTGCCTGTCGCAGTGGGACACCGACCGCCTGGGTTGTGGGCTGTGATCTTTAGGGCTGTGCAGACAGGCCTGGGCTCAGCTCTTGAGAGAAGCTGTCCCTGAATGAATAATCGAAAACAGAAATGTCGATTTGACCCCAATAAAGGTTGAATCAAGAGCCCATAGACAAACACCTGTGGGCTGATGTGTTTTATTTGCCTGGGGCTATGTTTGAAAACTTTTTCGAGCCAATATTTATGGGTTAAAACAGTTTCGCTCAGACATCTCAATTTCCAGAAGCACGTGAAGCTTTCGGAGGAATGAGAGGCCTGCATTCGTGCCTGGCGGAAATCAGCTAGAATTTTCTGACATGGCCCCAGAGTTCCCCCCCGCCCCAGTATAAAAACTCCTACACCTGCCACAGCCCCCACCATGCTTGCCCCTCGTGTATGGTCTCTGCTTGGCTCAGGCAGGCCACGGAGTTAGCAACCCTGGCATCTCAGCTAGGGTTCCCCTAAATGTAAATATGAAAATAGAAAATAGAAAGTGTCAACCAGGAGGCAGGAGTTAGGTATGAACCATCAGATAGAAATTCGAGAACCACAAAATACATTAACCCAAGTAAAAGGCTCACTGGACAGACTGAAGAGCAGAAGGGAGATGACACAGGAAGGTGTCAGCAAACTCGAGAGATCAATAGACATTCTCCGACCCGCACAGCAGAGAAGATGGGAGGAAAATCACCAGTCTTGGGGACCCGGGGGACAACAACAGCTCTGACATCCATGTCTTTGGCGTCCTGGGAGAGGAGAGGGAAGGTGGGGCAGAGAAAATATTTGAAGAATCTAATCTCGGGGAGCAGAAGTGAGGGAGAGCGAGGCCGGGAAGGAGCTAACCTGATCCACGGTGCCCTAATGAGCCACTCACTGCTGTACCCTCCGGAAGCTCAGTGCCACTGAGGACCCTTGGAGGGAATGTGTCGAATGTAGCCCAGACTTGTAGCTCCCCACTCCCATCCTTTCTGGGTTAGGGTTGCTCCCAGGGGCTCCAAGCGCCCAGCGGCCAGCCTGGCCCACACCTGGTGCAAGGGGCCATCCACGTAACTGCCAAAGCTATAGGGGACCTCAAGGAGGGCTGGGGGCAATGGGTGGGGGGAATGTATTTGTTGCCTACCACTGCATAACAAATTACCAGACATTAAGTGGCTTAAAACAACCCACATGCATGATACCCCGGTGTCTGTGGGTCAGGAGTCCCGTGGTGGCTTGATGGAGTCCTCTGCTCAGGGCCTCCCCAGGCTGCAATCAAAGTGTTGGTCAGGCTGTGTTCTCATCTGGATGCTTGACTGAAGAATCTGCTTCCGACCTTCTCCAAATTGTTGGCAGAGTTCCCTGCCTTGTCGTTGTGTGACCGGAGGCCTGGCGGTGGCCTCAGGTCCGAAAGACCACTTACAGCTCCCAGTCCCCGCCAAGCGGACTTCCTCAACACGGCGGCAGACCTCATCAGGCCAGCAGGCCTCTCTCACTCCAGTAGGCTAAGACAGAGTCTTGTGTGACGTACTCTAATCCAGGGCTGACATTCTGACACCTTCACAGTCGGAAGAGGGATATGGTTGGTAACAAGTCACAGGGGCCATCCACGCTGAAAGGGAAGGGGATTCACACAAAGGTGTGGATGCCAAGAGGCGAGAATCGCTTGGGATCACCTGCCTGTCGCAGTGGGACACCGACCGCCTGGGTTGTGGGCTGTGATCTTTAGGGCTGTGCAGACAGGCCTGGGCTCAGCTCTGGTTCCTCCACCCCGAGCTACCACACAGTGTGCCCCTGTGGGTGCAGGACACTGGGGGTTCCTGGGGAGCTGGTCGGGAGGGGCCCAGAGGCCTCCTTCCAAGCTCACTGTGTGACCTCAGGCAGGGTGCTTGAAGCCCCTGGGCCTTGATGTTCTCAACTACAAAACGAGGTTCGTAGGAACCCCTGCCTCATGGGTGGCCGTGAGGACATAATGTTCATGAAGGGTGTGAGTTCTGATCCTGCCAGGAAGTTCACAGGTATTTGCCATTCCTGTCATCGTGATTCTCTGCCTCTGCTTCCCGATGGACCCCATTTAGTTCTCCACGAATGTCCCCCCATTCTGTAGGAATCTTTGCGTTTTGGGCACCGTGTGAAGCCTTAAGGGTTTTGGCAACAGGGTCTGGTAAGTGAGGAGTGAGCTCTGCCCCCTCCTCAGGGGCAGAAGTTCTGTTCTGGAAGTTTCAGATCTGTCCTATCGTGGCTTCACAATGGAATATCAGGGCAATGCATTTTCCAAGGCATTAATATTTTATTTATCACTCTTGCACTCTGCGGAACAGTGTATATAATTTCTGGGAACAGCCAGGCTTGGTGATTCCCGGGGGCCAGCAGGGCCAGGCCTGGCACCTTGTCCTGGTAGAGGGGGTCTGTCTCTCCTTCCCGGGGCCCGAGGGGGCTCTCTGCACTGCAGGAGCCAGGAAGGGTGACAAGTGTCCAGCAGTCCCGGGCCACCCCCCCGGCAGCACCGTCTGCCTTGGAGAGATGGCTAAGCCCGAAGGCCCTAGGCACCTTGGGCCAGGGTGTGGCAGGTGACAAGCACGGAAAGGCAGCACCCCAGAGCAGATCCGCAGCGTCTGGGGGCTCCCCACCCTCATCCCGCCTCAGCCCTTGTCCTTGGGGGAGTCCGGTCAGGAAGGGGGCGACAGTTTACCAAGTCCCAGGGCCTCACCCTGAAAATGGCCTCATTCCATCCCTCCCTCCTGGTGAGGAACACAAGACTTGAGCCAGGCAACCTGAGTTTGCACAGGAGGACACCCCCCCCGCCCCCGCCCCCCCCACCCCCCGCCAGTCTCTAGACAGTAGTCTTGCCTCAGCTTCCCCATCTCTGGGATGAGGATTGCTAACGAGTTAACAGAAAAGGACCTGGAACAGGGAAGACTCAGCCTCAGCTGTAGCCGTGGGTCCGTCTTGTGCCCCTGCCCGCACCCCACCCCCAAGTGCCGTGGGAAGGACGGCTCAGGGGATGAAGACAAGGGACACCAGGTGTCCTGGGCACCGAGGGCTCGCTTTATTTCACCAGCAGGACCTGGTCGCTTCTTTTGTCCTGGGAAGGATGGAAGAGCTTGAGCAGCTGTGTGAGCAAGCCCAGGACGATGCCCACCAGCAGCATCAGCTTGAGTCCCTTGAGGACGGACCTGGCCCTCCCCTTCCAGGCCTCCCCTGACTCCTGTTGTGGTCCAGCTTCCCTTTGCCTGAGGGTCTCTGGCACATCCGGAAAGGGCTTGGGGTTGAAGCAAGCCACGAGCTCCTGCTTCACGAAGCACTTGTAAATGGCTGGCTCAAAGACCCGAAGCTGCCTGCCACCGTTGGTGGGTTCCAGAATGGTGCTTAAGTCCTGGTTGGAGAGCTGGCCCTGCCAGGTCAGGGGGTTGTCGTTGACTTCCCAGAGGATGGGCCTGCAAAGGAGGACAAGGTGAGCTGCAGCAGCCTGGGGATGCATGGGAGGCGGAGGTCTGGAAGGAGGTGGAGACGGCGGCACCCGCCACCCTGGGGAGCAGCCAACAGGGCACCCCCTCCAAGAGTGCGTGGGGAAGGCAGGGCCAGGCTGGCGGGGAGCTCGGAACCCCACCCCGCCCTAAATGGGCAAGGGGCATAGGCTTCTAGCTTTTTGAGCCTCCGCTCTGTCGCCTGAAAACTGGGGGTGTGAAGATTGTACCTGCCTCACAGGGCTATTTGAAGGAATGAGCGAGAGACACTGCCTACGTGATTGCCCCCCACCCCCCACCCCTGCTCTCCCTGCCTGGCCTCATTCTCTCCACTCTCCCTCACTCTCTCTCTGCCCCAGCCACAGTGCCTCTGAGGTGGTCCTCCAACAAGGCTGGGCCCCATCCTGCCTCAGGGCCTTTGCCCCTCCCTCCGCTGGGAGTGCTTTCCCTCAGCACACAGGGCGCCCTCACCTTTCAGTCTTGGCAACTTCTCAGATGGCTTCCCTGCCCTCTGTATTTAAACCGATCCTCTCCTCCACTCCCATCCCCCGTCCCGGCTCCTATCACCATCTAGAATACCGTATGTTTTATTCATAGGCATTTGCCCCCTCAGACATCACACTGACCCCATGAGGCCGGGGCCAGCAAGCCCGCCGTACTGAGTTGGATAGTGTCCTCGCCAAACGCATGTTCTAAACCTCGGAAGGTGACCTTTGGAAATGGGGTTGTTGGCGATGTAATTCGTTAAGTTGAGGTCTGACTGAAGTGTCCCCGGGCTCTAAATCCAATATGACCCGTGTCCTTTTAAGAAAAGGAGAGACACACACACAAACACACAGGAAAAAGACCAAGTGATGACGGGCAGATCGGGGGGACGCAGCTACAAGCCAAGGAAGGCCAAGGATTGCCCGCCACTCCCAGAAGGGAGGCGGAAGCAAGGACGGCTTCCACCCACCATCTCAGAAGGCACAGGGCCCTGGGGAAGCTTTGACTTTGGACTTCTGGCCTCCAAAACTATAAGAGACTGCATTTCAGTTGTTTGAAGCCACCCAGTGCATGGTATTTGGTGATGACAGCCCAAGGAAACTCACACAACCCCCATTCAACAGATGGGGAGACTGAGGCCCAGAGAGAAGCCACAGGCCCAAAGTTACACAGCTGGGAAGTGTGGAAACCAGGCCTGGCTGAATCCAGAGTCCAAGACATAAACCTCACATGGAATGCCACTCTACTCAGCTCCCTAGAGACGTGGCAACTCTTGAAGCCTCAGGGACCTCTCTTCTTCTTTTTTTTAAAGTAGGCTCTACACCCAGCATGGAGCCCAATGCAGGGCTTGAACTCACGGCCCTGAGATCAAGACCTGAGCTGAGATCAAGAGTTGGATGCTTAACCGACTGAGCCGTCCAGGCGCCCCACCTCTCTTGATTCTTCTCTGGGGTTCCTGATGACTGGCACTCGGCAACTGCTTGTCTGGCAAATGACATGGAGCAGGTGTCCCAGGCTCGCTAGCAGGGGCTCATGTACTTTCCTGAACTGTGGGGGCTTTGTAGAGACTACGTGCTACTTTTATACTTAAAGGAGGAGGAAAAAAGGAGGAAGGGAGACAAAAGAGATTGTGGGAAAGAGAAGAAGAGAAGTCACAGCGGGAATAAGGAAAAGACCACCAGACGGAGGTGGTGGGACCAGAATTGACAGAGGAGGTGGCTGCAGAGGCCCCAAGAGGTTGCTTGGGCTCCCCCTTTGCAAGGGAGGGGCTTACACAGGCCCATGGGGGAAGGAGGGCGAGGGGGACCCCACAGCCAAGTGGGTAGGATGTAGGGTCACCACGGCTCCCCCTGGACAAGGACTGTGCCCCTCCGAACTGTCGTTTCCCCATCTCTTAAATGGACGCCCGCAGAGTCACCTGTAGATAGATCCCATGGGGCAGGTGAGCCACACAGATCCTGAATCCTCATTGATCTCAAAGTTGTCAAAGGCGACGAAATCCAACGTGGATATTTTACATGGGACCTGGCAGGCCTCCACCTGCATCTCGGGCTGCAAGCGGCTAGACCACAGCTTCAGATGTCCCAGGTAGAGCCAGCAGGGCATGGGCTCCTGCAGGGGCTCCTCAATGTAGCAGTAGCCCAGGCGCTTCCGCTCCCCCGGCTCCCCACAGCGGTTACAGTCCTGCCAGGGATCCCACTGGGTGAAGATGAGCTCCTTACCACCCAGACTCAGGGTCTCGTTCGGCAGGGGCTTTTGGCCCAGGCCTTTGTGCGTAATATGCAGGGTGCTGACATCCTGGAAATCAATCTCATACTGCACCACTTGGACGCCATTCTTGTCCCGGCAATGGTAGAAGCCCGTCTGGGAGGGCAATGGGTTTCGGATGAGAATGCCGATTTCGGGTATTATTTCGATGTTGGAAACACTGGAGACTTTGTTGGACCAGCTGGTCTCGTCTTGCAGGAAGAAGAAGTACCACTGTGCCCCAGAAGAGTTGCAGGGCAAAAAGATGTCATTGTCTGAGAGGAGGGCTTTTTGGCACTGCTTCTTGTTGGGACAGCTGAAGGAAGCATGGGACCCCAGCAAAGGGACGGCGAGGCTGAGCAACAACCACGGGGCGGTGAGCATGATGGACTGGACTGTGGCAGTGGGCAGGGCACTACCCTGGCCATTGTGAAGTCACCCCTGAAACCCAGGCCCCAGTGAGGGTGAGGTGTCCTATGGGCCACCGCAGGGGTGTGTGAGGTCACAATCCCCATTTGACAATTTAACAACTCTATTTCATTTCTATTCCAAGTCCTCCACTCTGCTGGGATAGGAAGAAACTTAATTTGTCTCTTCAGGGTTTTCTCTACCATCCCCGGCTTTGGCATTCAAGCGTCACATGTGAGCATTTGATACATTTTTCTCTGAACACTGACTATGTTCTAGGCACGATTCTTAGTGGTGGGCGTGGAGAGGTGAATAAATCCTCTCTGGTTACCATTCTGACTTCCTACCCCAGCCACACTGGCCTCCCTGCCATCTCCTGAAAACATCAGGCAAGCAAAAGGCTCCTCCTGCCTCAGGACCTTTGCACACACTGGCCCCAGACTCTTTCCACAGATAGCTGCATGATTTAATTCATTTTAAACAAATAAATATTTTTCTCAGGTGTCTCCTTCCTAAACCCTTTCCTAAACTTCTTCTCCGTCCTGAAATTAAAAATAATTATTGTGCAGGCTTGATCTGCCATCATTCACTCATTTCACAAATGTTTACTGAAGGCCTACCATGTGCTTGCTGGCCCTTCTTCTAATCAGAGCCCTGAGCAGATTAGATAAAGCCTCTTCCCCACTGGGATTTACCTTCTGGTGGAAGAGAGAGACAATAAGCAAATATATAATACATAATATCAGATACAGTAGATTCTCCTTATTCATAGCAGTTATAAAGGTTCTATAAAGTTGCTGAATTAGCAAATACTGAAACATTGTTCCTAGGAGAAATGCATGCTTAAGGTCCTACAAGTCTTTGGTCATAACATTTTTGTCAACTGCTCAACACATAACCTTGCTTTATGTGTATTTTTCTTTAAAGACCTCTTATTTAATATATATTGTTCATTCATTAACATTGCCTGAACAAAGCTTATCTAATACACGCGTTTTCTTCGTAAGACACATCGCAGCCTTCTTGTGCTTAGGGACACTGGCCAGGGCTTCAGCTCTGCTTGGGAGCCATTTTAAATAGCAGAATCAACAAAAAGTACAAAAATGCAACAACAACAAAAATGGCCCTAAACAGACCATGAAAAGGATACTTGTTAATAGTAGGAGAGCTGAAACCAGAAGGCAGTGTCACGGTGTTGGACCTTAGCTGGGAATGTGCATTGTTAGGTGGCTCAATTTTTTCCACCACCCTGTCCATGTCTGCAGATGACTATGAAACCACTGTGGGTATTGACCTGGGGGCTACAAATAAATTTTAGCGAGTAGGTGAATTCACAAGTACGGAATCCTCAAATAATGAGGATTACCCAATAATTGCTAAAGATAAGAGCAGGGAAATGGGGATAGAAAGTGAAGGGTTGGTATGTGGGTGTGAGCTATTTGAGGGAGGATGATCAGGCCTGTCTGAGCACTCGCTGAGGAGGGGAAGTTTCACAAACACTTGAATAAAGTGAGATAAAGAGCCACGTGGATATTTGAAGGAAGAATATTCCCAAGAGATGGCTAGACCCTGATATGGCTGCCATATTTAAAGGGCATAGAGGCCAGAGTGACTAAGGAGTAGTGGACAAGGGGGAGAGTGGTGAGTGGGTGAGGTTAGAGGTTCACTTGGGTCTTTGCTAAGACATCCTGCCTTCCTCTCTCCCAGGCTCCTTATGGCTGGGGGCTCTGTTAGTCGTGTCCCTGTCCCACGTGGGGACCTCTACAGGCTGTGTTTGGCATAAGCTGTACGCTTAGACTCTGGAACTGCTGCTTCGATGGCATTTTGCTGCCACCTTCATCCCAGGAGTGGGCCACACATCCCCTCTGTTCTCACATCTATTAAAACCATCTAGAGTTTTTGTCTCTTCTCAGAACCTTATAAAGTCCCTCTACCTGAGACACATTAACATCTACACTTCTGTTGCCTCCCCTCCATCTCCCTGCCTCTCTCTCCTCTGCCCGCCCAGGAATCTTTTCTAAAAAGTAAGCAGGGCTATGCGGAAACTGTGCAATACCCCACTTCTGATTTTCACATTGTCTAGGTGAGAAGTAACAAACTGGCTGGATCCAGCCTGAATAAATGTTTTCATTGGTCTCCCTAGGACGTTTTTAGAATATTTAAATCAGTGACCAACATGTAAAATCCAAGAGATTTCATATGAGAATCCAGATTCCCTGCTATTCTTTAAATAGTGTGGGTGAGGTTTCCGCTTACTGCTACAATTGAGAAGCTTATATCAGACTAACACTCTTCCTAATAACAACTGTAGACTTTAAGATAACTGTGATTAATATGTCCAGGAGATGACAAGATGAGGATTTTGAACCTATATAGAAGAATCAAATGGAAATACTAGAACTAAAAAATAAAATGTCTGACATTGAGAATTCACTAGAAAGGGTAGCAAACTATTAAACACAACAGAAAAGAGGATTAAGGAAATAAAAGATGGGCCCACAGAAAAATATCTGTACTGATACATGCAAAAAAAAAAAGATAAGAAAATACAGAAAAGAGTGTAAGAGACATATAAGACATGGTGGAAAGTTTTAACATTCATGTAAATGTAGACCCAGAAGCAAAGGAGAGACAGGAACATAAGTAATATTTTAAGACACTGAATGAAAACTTTCCAAAACTGATGAAAGACATCAAGCAACAAATTCAAGATGGCCTTCAAACCCCATGCAGGTTAAATATAAATGAAGCCACACCTAGGCCCGTTATAGGAAAATGCTGCTGAAAACCAAAGAGGAAATAATAAAAATGACCAGAGAGAAAAAGATACCTGCTTTCAAAGTAACAATCATAAGACCCTACACTGACTTTTTAAAATTATTATTAATATTATTAGGTAGGCTCTACACCCAGCATGGAGCCCAGTGCAGGGCTTGACAAAAAACAGGAAGAAGGCCTAAATAATGAATACTAGTAATGAAAAAAGAGACATTACTACAGATCTTACAGGCATAAAAAGATAATCAGATAATATTAAAAACAACTTTTGGCCAAAACTTATACAAATTTAGATAAAAAGGATAAATTCATTGAAAAACTTAACAGCACTGGCACAAGAAAAAATCTGAAGTATTCTATATTTACAATGAAAGAAACTGAATCTGTAATTAAAAACCTATGCACAAAAAACCATCTAATGCCAGAAAGCTTTACCACTGAATTCTTCCAAATATTTCTTAACAATTAAGAAACAGCATCAATCTTTCAAAATCTTTCCAGAAATATAAAAAGATGAAACACTTCCAAACTTCTATGAGGCCTGCATCACCTTAATACCAAAACCATATAAGGTTATTACAACTAAGGAAAATATCAGGCCAATCTCTTTCATGAACAAGGACACAATATCCTAAACAAAATATTAGCAAATTTCCTCCAATGATAAACAAAAAGAATTAATATCATGACCACATTGGGTTTATCCCAGGAAGGCAAGGTTGGGTTTACATATGAACACAATAAATGTAATTCACCATATTATCATAATAAAGGAGAAAAACCATATTATCATCTCAGTAGATGTGGAAAATGCATTTGATACAATTCAACACCGGGCGCCTGGGTGGCTCAGTTGGTTAAGCGACTGCCTTCAGCTCAGGTCATGATCCTGGAGTCCCTGGATCGAGTCCCTCATTGGGCTCCCTGCTCAGCAGGGAGTCTGCTTCTCCCTCTGACCCTCCCCCCTCTCATGTGCTCTCTCTGTCAAATAAATAAATAAAATCCTTAAAAAACAAGCAAACAAACAACAAAAATTCAACACTCATTCATGGATCAAAACTTTCGGAAAACTAGGAATAAAAGGGAATTTTATTAATCTAATAGTTTTTCTATTAAAAACCTAGAGCTGTATTATATTTACTAGTGAAATATTAAGAACAACATAAGCATGTCCGCCATCAGTTTCTCCACTCAGCATTTTACTGGAGGTAAGTGAATTTCGCAAAATAATTTGATACAAAGTCATATACAAATACCAAATACAGGGATGCCTGGGTGGCTCAGTTGGTTAAGCATCTGTCTTTGGCTTAGGTCATGATCCCAGGGTCCTGCGATCGAGTCCTGCATTGGGCTCCTTGCTCAGCGGGGAGCCTGCTTCTCCCTCTGCCTGCCGCTCCCCCTGCTTGTGTGCTCTCTCACTCTGACAAATAAGTAAATAAAATCTTTTATTTTATTTTTTTTTAAAGATTTTATTTATTTATTAGAGAGAGAGAATGAGAGATAGCACGAGAGGGAAGAGGGTCAGAGGGAGAAGCAGACTCCCTGCTGAGCAGGGAGCCCGATGTGGGACTCGATCCCGGGACTCCAGGATCATGACCTGAGCCGAAGGCAGTCGCCTAACCAACTGAGCCACCCAGGTGCCCGTAAATAAAATCTTTAAAAAAAAAAACCCCAAATACCAAATATATTTTTATAGACCAACAACAAACAATTAGAAGATAAAATATAAAAGATACAATTTGTCTCTCTAGTTGCCCCTCCAATGCTAACAGGCATGTGTCCCAGCCCCGCCCTCACCTGCAACCCTGCCAAATCTAATGGGTGCACCCAGTCCTGTGCTCTTCCCCTGCCCCATGAAAGTTAGCAGGTACACAGAGTTGACACAGGGGATTCCCCTTGATTGCCTGGTACGGGTGGCTGGTTGGGGTGTGTGTGTGTGAGAGAGAGTTTGTGTTTCTGGGTCCCATGGGACTGAAACAATTGGAGAGACAGTTCTTGGCAGGCTACTATCCCCAGGGCACTCCCCAGACAGCAAACACATCGCAGTCTTCCTGTGAAAAAGACCTATTTACTCATCCTAGAGTTTTAGCCTGAGGGCCAGGCTTCTAGCTGGCCACACACCTAGAGGTTGTGAAGGAGTGCTCAGGGCATGTAGGCCAAGGGACACCAACTATGTGCTCTCCCTTGGTCTCACTACAGTTCACGGTTACCTCCAAGAAAGGAGCTTATATACTCACCAGGAGCCCCGATTTTCACTACTCTCACCCAAGGGACACCGGTAGATCACTTAGTCCAGAGGTCAGCAGGGTTTACAACTGCGGTACCATAGGACTATATAAATTTGCATAAATTGAGAGCTGCTTCCAGAGGGTCTCGTTTCCAATCAGCCAGAACCTAGGTGCTGATGGAGATTCTTCCCTTTGAAACTCTGACAGGTCTTGGCACACCCTCAACGACGGGGACCTATCGAGGATAAGTCAGGCTGCCTGGACAACCACGAAGGTCTGAGAGAAAACCAAGAACTAAGACACGGTTGAATGATAAAGGTTCATGTCCTACACAAGGTCATTCCTTCAGGACTGGGACAGGTAACTGTTTCACCGAATACATAGGAACAAACACAAATAGTTGAGCAAGATGAGGAAACAGAAGAGTTTGTTCCAAATGAAGGAACAAGATACAACTTCAGGGAAAAAAAAAATAGAGATAATTAATTTACCTGAGAGAGTTAAGAGTTCAAAGTAATGGTCATAAAGATACTCAGGAGAAGAATGGATGACCACAGTGAGAACTTCAACCCCCACCCCCCAAAATTAATTAATAAAATCTAAGAAAGTACCAAATAGAAGCCACAGAAGTGTAAACAATAACTGAGCTGGAAATACACTACAGGGCCAGAAAGGTTCAACAGCAGACTCGATGAAACAGAAGAAAAGATCAGTGATCTGGAAGACAGGGCAGTGGAACTCACACACAGAGCAGGAAAAAGGGAAAACAAAAGAATTTCCAAAAGTATAAATAGCTTAAGGGACCTATAGGACAATATAAAACAGAATAACATTCACATTATAGGAGTCTCAGAAGGAGAAGAGAGAGAGAGAAGGGAGAACACTTATTTGAAGAAATAATGGCTGAAAACTTCCTTAAACATCCAGATCCAGGAATCCCAGAGAGTTCCAAAAAAAAAAAAAAGATGAACCCAAAGAGATCCACACCAAGACACATTTATAACTACAATGTCAAAAGTTAAGAATAAAGAGAGAATCTTAAAAGCAGTGAGAGAAAAACAACTTGTTTCATACAAGGGGACCCCCCCAATAAGATTATCAGCAGATTTTTCAGCAGAAATGTTGCAGGACAGAAGGGAGTGGAAAAATATATTCAAAATGCTGAAATGAAAAGACTTCCAACCAAGAATACTCTACCTAGAAAGGTTATCATTTAGAACTGAAGAAAGAAAAAAGTTTTCCAGACAAGCAGAAGTTAAAGAAGTTCATTGCCACTGAACCAGCCTTATGAGAAATGTTAAAAGAACTTCCTTATGCTGAAAAGAAAGGGCACTAATTAGTGACAAGAAGCGAATGAAAGTAAAAATCTCACTGGTAAAGATAAATATACAGTAAAGGTAGTGGATTAATCACAAAGCTAGTGTGAAGGTTAAAAGGCAAAATTAGTAAAAATAACTATACTCATAATAATTAGTTAAGGGATACACAAAAATAAAAAGATGTAGAATGTGATGTCAGAAACATAAAATGGAAGTAAAAATGCAGGTTTTAGAATGTGTTCAACTGGGGCCCCTGGGTGGCTCAGTTGGTTGAGCATCTGCCTTTGGCTCAGGTCATGATCCCAGGGTCCTGGGATCGAATCCTGCATTGGGCTCTCTGCTCAGCGGGGAGTCTGCTTCTCCTCTCTCTCCATGTTCTCTCTCTCTCTCTCTCTCTCAAATAAATAAATCAATCGGAAAAATTTAAAAAAAAAGAATGTGTTCAACTTATCTTGCTATCACCTTAAAACAGACTATTATATATATAAGCCATTATATGTGAAGTTCATGGTAACCACAAAACAAAAACCATATACTAGATACACAAAAGATGAGAAAGGAATCTAATCATAACACTAAAGAAAGTCATCAAACCACAAGGGAAGAGAGCAAGAGAAGAATAAAGAAACAGAGAGGAACTACAAAACAGCCAGGAAACAAAGAACAAAATGGGAATAAGTATATACCTATCAATAATTACTTTAAATCATTAAATGGACTAAATTCTCCAGTCACAAGACATAGGGGTGCCTGAGTGGCTCAGTCAGTTAAGCATCCGACTCTTGATTTCAGCTCAGGTCATGATCTCAGGGTTGTGAGATCAAACCCTGTGTTGGGCTCTGCACTGGGCGTGGAGCCTGCTTAAGATTCTCTCTCCTTCACCTTCTGCCCCGCCCCTGCTCTCTCTCTCTCTCTGTCTCTAAAAAAGAAAAAAAGACGTAGAGTGGCTGCATGGAGTTAAAAAAAAAAAAAAACCCAGACCCATTTATATGCTGCCTATAAGAGACTCACTTCAGGTGTAAAGTTACATACAAACTGAAAGTGAGGGAATAAAAAAAGATGTTTCATGCAAATGAAAATAAACAAACAAAGGGCTGGTAGCTATACTTATATTTATTTATTTGACACAGAGAGAGACAGCAAGAGAGGGAACACAAGCAGGGGGAGTGGGGGAGGGAGAAGCAGACTCCCCGTGGAGCAGGGAGCCCGATGTGGGGCTTGATCCCAGGATGCTGGGATCATGACCTGAGCCGAAGGCAGACACTTAATGACTGAGCCACCCAGGCGCCCGACAAAATAGATTTTAAAATAAAGACTGGGACACCTGGGTGGCTCATGATCCCAAGGTCCTAGGATAGAGCACTGTGCTGGGCTCCCTGCTCAGTGGGAAGTCTGCTTCTCCCTTTCCCTCTCCCCACCCCCATGTTTGTGCTTTCTCTCTCTCAAATAAATAAAATATTTTTTTAAAAAGACTGCAATAAAAGAGAAAGATGGGCATTACATAATGATAAAGAGTTCAATACAACAAGATATAACATCTGTAAATATTAATGCCCTCAATATAGGAGCACCTAAATATGTAAAGCAAATATTAACAGGGAGAAACTGACAGTAAAACAATAGTAGGGGACTTTAATATGCTACTTACATCAATGGATTGATCATCCGGACAGAAAATAAATAAGGAAACATCAGCATTAAGTGACACATTAGACAAGATGGACTTAATAGATATATAACAGAACATTCCATCCAAAGCAGTAGAATACACATTCTTCTTAAGTGCACATGGAACATTCTCTAGGATAGATTAAACGTTAGGTCACAAAACAAGTCTCAATAAATTAAAGAGGATTGAAATCATATCAGGCATCTTTTCCAACTACAATAGTATGAAACTAGAAATCGATTACAAGAAGAAAACTGGAAACAAAAATCACAAATATGTAGAGATTAAACAACATGTTCCTGAACAATCAATGTGTCAATGAAGAAATGAAAGGAGAAATCAAAAACACCTTGAGACAAATGAAAATGGAAACACAACATACCAAAATCTATGGGATATAGAAAGAGCAGTTCTAAGAGGGAAGTTCATAGTGATACAAGTCTACCTCAAGAAAAATCTCAAATAAGCAATCTAACTTTACACCTAAAGAAACTGAAAAAGAAGAACAAATGAAACCCAAAGTTAGTAGAAGGAAGGAACTAATAAAGTTCAGGGCAGAAAGAAATGAAACGGAAACTAAAAAGACAGTGGAAAAGATCAACATAATTAAGAGCTGGTTCTTTGAAAAGATAAACAAAACTGACAAACCTTTAGCTAGACTCACTAAAAAAAAGTGAAAGGGCTCAAATAAATAAAATCAGAAATGTAAGAGGAGAAGTTACAACTGATACCACAAAAATATAGAGGATCACAGGGCGCCTGGGTGGTATAGTCAGTTAAGCGTCTCACTCTTGGTTTTGGCTCAGGTAATGACCTCAGGGTTGTGAGATTGAGCCCCACACGGTGCTCCACATCCAGCATGAAGTCTGCTGGAGATTCTCTGCCCCTCTCCCTCTGCCCCTCCCCGCTGTGCACACTCTAGCTCTCTAAAATAAATGAATAAATCTTTAAAATTTGTATATAAAGGATCATAAGAGACTATTGTGAACAATTATATGCCAACATATTGGACAACCAAGAAAAAACAGATAAACTTCTAGAAATATAAAATCTTCCAAGACTGGATCATAAAGAAACAGAAAATCCAAAAAGACTGATTACTAGTATGGAGATTGAATCAGGAATCTAAAACCTCCAAAAAAACAAAAGTCCAGGACCAGACAGTTTCGCTGGTGAATTCCACCAAACATTCAAAGAAGATTTAATACTTATCTTTCTCAAACTCTTGAAAATTCAAGAGTAAGAGATGCTTTCAAACTTATTTTTAGGAGAAGAAGAAGGAGGGGAGGGAGAAGGAGAGGGAGGAGGAAGTGGGTGGAGGAGAAGGAGAAGAGAAGGGAAGAGAAGAAGGAAGGAAGGAAGGGGAGAAAGAGAAAGAGGAAGAGGAAGAGGAAGAGGAAGAGGAAGAAAGAAAGAAAGAAAGAAGAAAGAAAGAAAGAAAGAAAGAAAGAAAGAAAGAAAGAAAGAAGGAAGGAAGGAAGGAAGGAAGGAAAGAAAGAAAAGAAAGAAAAAGAGAAAGAAAGAAGGAAGGAAGAAAGGAAGAAAAGAAAAGAAAGAAAGAAGAAAGGAAGAAAAGAAAAGAAAGAAGAAAGAGAAAGAAAGAAGAATGGAAGAAAAGAAAAGAAAGAAGAAAGAGAAAGAAAGAAGAAAGGAAGAAAAGAAAAGAAAGAAGAAAGAAAGAAAGAGAGAAAGAAGAGAGAGAAAGAAAGAAAGAGAGAAAGAAAGAAAGAGAGAGAGAGAAAGAAAGAGAAAGAAAGAAAGAAAGAAAGAAAAAGAAAGAAAGAAAGAGAAAATAAATTACAGGCTAATCTGATGGACACAGGTGCAAAAATCCTCGACAAATTCAACAATACATTAAGAGGATCATAAACCATGATTGACTGAGATCTATTCCAGGGATGCAAAGATGATTCAACATCCACAAATCAACCAATGCAATATACCACATTAACAAAATGAAGGATAAAAGTCATATGATTATCTCAGTAGATACAGAAAAAGCATTTGACAAAATTCAACATCCATTTATAACAAAAATTCTCAGAGTGTGTATAGAGGGAATGTACCTCAACATAACAAAGACCAGGGCTGCCTGGGTGGCTCAGTCGTTGAACGTCTGCCTTCGGCTCAGGTCATGATCCCAGGGTCCTGGGATTGAGTCCCACATCGGGCTCCTTGCTCAGCAGGGAGCATGCTTCTCCCTCTGCCACTCCCTGCCACTCTGCCTGCTTGTCATTCCTCTCTCTCTCTCTCTCTCTCTGTGTGTCAAATAAATAAAATCTTTAAAAAAAAAAACATAACAAAGACCATATATGACAAACCCACAGTTAACATCATACTCAATGGTGAAAAGTTGAAAGCTTTTCCTCTAAGATCAGGAACAAGACAAAGATGCCCACTCTCACCACTTTTATTCAACATAGTATTGGAAATCCTAGACAGAGCAATTAGACAAGAAAAAAGAAATAAGACATCCGATTTGGAAAGGAAGAAGTAAAACTATCACTACTTGTGGATAATATGGTTTTACATATAGAAAACCCTAAGTACTCCACCAAAAAACTGCTAAAATAAACAAATCCAGTAAAGTTGTAGGATACAAAATCAATGTACAAAAATCAGTTGCCTTTCTATAGATTAACTATTATTAGAGAAATTAAGACGATGACCGTATTTACATTTGCATCAAAAAGAATAAAATATCTAGGAATAAATTTAACCCAGGAGGTGAAAAACTTGTACACTGAAAACTGTAAGTCACTGAAGGAGACACCAATAAATAGATATTCTGCGCTCATGGATTGGAAGAATTAATATCCTTAAAATGTCCATATTACCCAAAGCAATCTATAGATTCAAGGCAATCCCTATTAAAATTCCAATGGCATTTTTTACAGAAATAGAACAAATAATTCTAAAATTTGTGTGGAACCCCAAAGACCCCAAACAACCAAAGCAATCTTGAGAAAGAACAAAGCTGGCATCACACTCCCTGATTTCAAACTATATTACACAGCTATAGTAATCAAAACAGTGTGGTATTGGCATAAAAATAGACACATAGATCAATAGAACAGAACAGAGAGCCCAGAAATAAACTCACATGTATATGATTAATTAATTTATGATAAAGGATCAAGAATATGCAATAAGGAGGGGCGCCTGGATGGCTCAGTCAGTTAGACATTTGCCTTTGGCTTGGGTCATGGTCCCAGGGTCCTGGGATCGAGCCCCTCTTTGGGCTCCTTGCTCAGTGGGGAGCCTGCTTCTCCCTCTCCCACTGCCTGCAGCTCCCTCTGCTTGTGCTCTCTCTCTCTGTCAAATAAATAAATAAAATCTTTAAAAAAAGGGGGGGAGCTGATAAACTGGACTTCATCAAAATAAAAAAAAACTTAAAAAAAGAATATACAATGAGGAAAGGACAATCTCTTTAATAAATGGTGTTGGAAAAAACTGGACAGCTACACACAAAAGAATGAAGCTAGACCCCTATGTTACACCATACACAAAAATTAACTCAAATGGATTAAAGACTTAAATATAAGACCTGAAACCATAAAACTCCTAAAAGAAAACATAGGCAGTTAGCTCTTTGACATTGGTCTTGGCAACAAATCTTTGGATTTGACTCCAAAAGCAAAGGCAACAAAAGTAAAAATAAACAAGTGGGACTACATTAAGCTAAAATGCTCTGCCCAGCAAAGAAAACCGTCAATGAGATGAAAAGGCAACCTAACGAATAGGAGCAAATATTTGAAAAATATTTTTTGGATAAGGGGTTAATATCCAAAATATATAAAGAACTTATACAACTCAATACCAAAAACAAAAACAAAAAATGCCAAATAATCCAATTTAAAAATGGACAGAGCATCTGAACAGACATTTTTCCAAAGAAGACATACATATGGCTAACAGGCACGTGAACATGCACAGGCTCGACATCACTATCACCAGGGAAATTCAAATCAAACCCACAATGAGATATCACATTACATCTGTTAGAATGGTTATTATTTAAAAGATAAGAAGTAAGTGTTGACAAGAATGTGGAGATAAAGCAACCCTCGTGGCACTGTTGGTGGGAGTGTAAATTGGTGCAGCCACAATGTAAAACAGTATGAAGGTTCATCAAAAAATTAAAAATAGAACTACCATATGATCCAGCATTTCCACCACTGGGAACTTATCTGAAGAAAATGAAAACACTAATTTGAAAAGATGTATGTATCCTTATGGTCACTGCAGCATTATTTACAATGGCCAAGATACAGAAACACCCTAAATGCCCATCAGTGGATGAATGGATAAAGAAGACATAGTATATATGCACAGCACACTACTATCAGCCATTAAAAAAGAATGAAATCTTACCGTTTGCGACACTATGGGTGGACCTTGACGGCATTATGCTAAGTGAAATAAATCAGAAAGACAAATACCATATGATTCCACCTACACATGGGATCTAAAAAACTAAACAAATGAACAAACAAAATAGATATGAAGAACAGACTGTTGGTTGCCAGAGGGGAGGAAGGTTGAGGGGTGGGTGGAATGGGTGAAGGGAGGCAAGAGGTACAAACTTATAAGTTTGTTATAAAATAAATAAACGGAGATGTAATGCACATGGAGATGTAATGGACAACATGGTGACAAAGGTCAATAATATTTTATTACGTATTTGAAAGTTTTTAAGAGAGTAAATCCTAAAAGTTCTTACGACAAGAAAAAAATTTTTGTGATTTTGTATGGAGATGGATGGTAATTAGACTTGTTGTGGTGATTATTTCAGTGTATAGAAACCTTGAATCATTACGCTGTACACCTGAAACTAATATAATGTCATATTTCAATTATGACATTCTCTCTGTATATGGTGGGGATGTATAATTGAAATATAAGATTATATTAGTTTCAGGTGTACAACATAATATATTTAATAATGTATAATAATATATTATAATAGTATATATAATATATATTGTGTGTCATATTTATAATATATATCTGTGACTTGAATCAGATTTTAATATCAGGTATATTAAAATTTTGTCAATAGTCAAAACACTCTACAACCTTGGATTATTTTATTTCATGTACCAACTTATTAAACCATGCATTATAAATCCGTAAAAGAAGAGGCGCCTGGGTGGCTCAGTCATTAAGCGTCTGCCTTTGGCTCAGGTCATGATCCCAGGGTCCTGGGATCGAGCCCTGCATCGGGCTCCCTGCTCAGCGGGAAGCCTACTTTTCCCTCTCCCTCTCCCTCTGCTTGTGTTCCTGCTCTTGCTAGCTCTCTCTCTGTCAAATAAATAAATAAATAAATAAATAAATAAATAACATCTTTTTTAAAAAATCCATAAAAGAAGACACAATGTGTAATGGCATGAAAAATCAAGTACTTAGGAATAAATATAATAAAATATATGTAAGATCTCTATATTAATAACTGTACATTCCTGGGAGAAATTAAACAAAGCCTAAATAATGGGAATATTTATGATGTTCATGGATTGGAAGTCTGAATATTGTAATATATTGATTCTACCCAAATTTATCTTTAGGTTCAATGAAGTCCCAGTTTATTAAAAAAATAGGATTTGCGGGGGACAGAAACTACAAGCTGACTCCAAAATATATATACAAACAGCCAAGAACAATCAAGACAATCTTGAAGAACAAAGCTGGAAAATCTATACTACCAGGTATCATGACTTATTATGAAGGTAGAGTAATAAAGAAACTATGGCATTGGTGCAAGGGTGGATAGACAAATTGTATTCGTCAGAGTCCGATGAGGATACAGAAACCACACTAGTGATGATGTTGGCATGAATAAAGACCAAAGTGTCTTCCTGGTCTCTAGGTTTTACATTTGGCCATTCCTGAATATCAGGAGCCTAGGAGGGCAGGGGTTAAGCCTTTTTGGTCACCACTGTGTCCCCAGCATCACCTGCCCAGGGTCTGGCTTGGGAAGGAGCAGAAGAAGTTCCTACCGAATAAACATCTAAACAAGCCAGTGAAGAGACCCCTTCCTAGACTGACCATGAAGGCTTACGGGCTGGGAGACAGAGCCTGCATTCCCACTGGAAGGCAAACCCCAGCCCCCCGTGGGCATAGGAAACAAAGCCTAGGCAAGGATCAAAGGCAGGGCTGATGCCCTGGTCCAGTCACCTGTAGATGGAGGCCAAGGGGCAGGTAAGCCACATGGTGTTGGTCATTTTGCCCAACTGATAAATGTCAAAGATGAAGTATGGCTGGTTGGTTTCCTTGACATGCTCGCAGGGTACAAGGCAGGCTTCCACCTGCAGTTCAGGCCGCAGACGGCTGGAGCGTGCCTTCTCTGCTCTCAGATAGAGCCAACAGGGCATGGCTTTTTCCAGGGGCTCTTCAACGTAGCAGTAGCCCAGGCGCTTCCGCTCCCCCGGCTCCCCACAGCGGTTACAGTCCTGCCAGGGCTCCCACTGGGTGAAGATGAGTACATGGCCACCCAGACTCAGGGTCTCATTCGGCAGGGGTTTTTGGCCCAGGCCTTTGTGTGTAATATGCAGGGTGCTGACATCTTGGAAATCAATCTCATACTCTACCACAAGGGCATTGTCACTGTCCTGGCAGTGATAGAGGCCTGTCTGGGACGGCTGAGGGTTGGTCAGTTGAAGGCTGCCCCCAGGCAGTTTCTTTATGTTAGGCATTGAGGAGAGCAGGAAGGGATCTTCCCCCAGAATGGAAGAGAAGTACCAGAGTGACTTGGGATAGTCACACTGCAGGACAACATCGTTGCCCGAGACTAGGGCCTGCTGGCAGAGACTCTTATAGGCACACCTGATTAATATCTGGGCCCACAGAGTGGGGAGAGAAAGGCTAAGCAGCCAAAGGGGGGCCAACATGGTAGTCCGAGACTAAACAAGGATGCTGGGAACCGTCCTGGGCATTATGAAGTCACCCACAGAACTCAGGCATCAGCCCCAAGTGGAATGAAACCTGGGCCTGCTGTACGTTCTGGAGTACACAGAAATCACTGGCCTGTGCCATTTCTACAATCCCTGAGGAAGTACTGCAAGGTCCTCCTGTCTCGTAACTGGGGAGGACTGCTTAATTAGATAGCACCAGAGCAGATGATTGAGGTGGGCTGGGGGTGTTTTCTAAATCTTTGTTCCCTGTGGCTCATGTCTCCACTCTCCAGAGAGATGTCTCTTTTTCCATTATTAACCTTGGCTGCATCTGAGGTGGCATTGAAAGATGTGCCCTCCTTCCCGCACGAGCAGTGTTCTCAGCGTTTTCCCTGTCTTCCAAAGTTTGGGACCTGAGGATTCTTATAAGCCTCCAGCCAACTCCACGTGCAAAAAACCCACATCCACAGTTCTGTTCAAGGTGTTCCCCATCTCTCTGCCTCCCTGTCTCTCTCTCTCTCTCTCTCTGTCATGACAGAGGCACCGTATCAGGAGATATGGAGAGCCATATTCTTCATCTCTCTTTCACTGAGCCCTTTTGCCTACCTGGGAGTATCTTAAGGATTTTCTGGGAGTATTTTAATTAATTCAGAGATTTTAACAATGGTTAATAATGATTTAATTAGGGCTGCACCCTTGATTTTATCCTTGGCAGAATCTGAGTGCTAATTGGATTTTGTCTCTCAAAGGCCTTCCCAATTTTTGGCCAACTTTAGTAAATTTTCACTCCTACTCTTCTGTATTTCAACTGCTTCCCCTAAAGCTGCAAGTTCATGAAGTATATTATCTGCCTTTAAAAGTATCTCAGGCAACAGTCTCCATCCTGCTGCTTTCAAATAAATTTTCTTGTTCCCTTTGCCCCGTGTCAAAGCCAATGCCATACATTTTTATTTTTAGTTACAGCAGCACCTCACTCCTGATACTGATTTCTGTATCACTCAAGATAGGCTATTTGCTTCTATAGTAAACTTACTCCGAATCTCAATGACTTACAAAAACAAAGGTTTACTTCTCACTCAAGCTCCATGTCCCTTGTGGGTTGGCATTATAATCACTCAGGGACCCAAGATAATGGAAAGCCATCTCACACATTTCTAGTTTCATGCCAGAGGAGGAAGAAAGAGAGCTCTGTAGGATTTCGTGTCTACAATTAAATGCTCTGGCCTTAAATGACACCTGTCACTTGCTCACAAACCACTAGCCACAAACAGTTACATGGCACCACCAATCCAACAACCCAACAAAAGAAATGGAATTCTACTATGCCCAGGAAACACTTGGCAAAAGGAAATCAGTAATGATTACTGCAGTTGATGTTTACTACAAGGAGTGTTCTTTTATATCATAAAGTTGAAATCATTTCCAAAATCATCCCTATCATTCCAGATCTCCTAAGGTTTCATTGGCCAGGATTAGGTCCCGTATGCAGACCCAAACCAATCCCTGAGAGACAAGAGAATTTCCAGGATTGGCTTAACAATCAGAATGTGTTCTCTAGGACTGGGGAAGTATAACCTTCTCTGACTACAGGAGTCATCTAGGACAAACAAAATCAGGGCTTTGTATATAGGAGAGATGTGGAAGAGAATGCTTATTTGGTGAGAGTAATTCCATATTATCTAGAAGCTGAGAAGAACGCAGCGAAACTAGAGTAGTAGTCACTCATATGACCTGAGAGAGGATGTTTGGTATTTTGTGGCTTGGACAATGTTCTGTCTTGTCTTTTCAGACATGATTATAAATTGATCTCATTTTTGTCTTGGTTCACCATAGTCACAGAGAGGCTTTGTGTGATGTTGGTGTTCTGTGGAATTGTTTATGCTCAACAGCATACCATGATCTAGCTGTGAGTTCTAGGCCAGCTTCTAGTAACACCAACACTGTTATTAGTGTCAGGTCAGCTCCCAGCTATCAGAGGCTGATTTTTCTCTTTCTCACACATTTAAAGAGCTGCAATGAATCTCTTTCTGCAATGGAAGCGTGATCAAATGGCTTTCTCTTTGGGAACCTGTTTCCTCATTTTCAAAATAGGGATTTTAATGGTTCTGGCTACAAAGGGCACTTATGAAGATTTGATGAGATTTTGTAAATAAAGTGCTCAGCCAGTGTTGTTATTGGAGAATGCACAATAAGGACCTTGTTCTCTAAATATCAGGGTTTTATATTCTGGTTGCAGATTACTACTTCTGATCTTAAAAGTGCAGACCACCATTGTTTCGACCCTCACTGGCTGAAGCAGCTTCCAGGAGATTTAAAGGGACAGCCTCTGGGTTTTCTCCCTTTTGGAAGCCAGACATTTAGGGATTAGGACATTTGTAAGCAACAATACATACATAAGGTAGGGGAACTTAGAAAGTCATTGCAGAAGCCCAGGGAAAAATGCAAACTCAGAAAAGATCTGAGATGACCCTAAGCTTTCCCCTCAGGCTGATCCCCAGCATAGAGACACCCTACAACAACAACAATTGCTAGCAAGCCCTGGGGGGTGGGGGTATATGATTTCCAGAGTTACCACATTATAAGATTCAAATGTCTGTTTTCAACAAAAAAAATCATAAGGTATAAAGAAACAGAAAAGCATGGCCCATTCAAAGGAAAAAATATCCCCAAGGAAGCCCAGGTGGTAGACATACTAGACAAAGATTTAAACAACGGTCTTAAAATGTTCAAGGAGCTTGAGAAGACATGGTGAAAGACAGGAAAATGATGTATAAACAGAATGAAAATGTCACTAGAGACATAGAAAATATAAAAAAGAACCAAAAAGAAATCCCGGAGCCGAAAAATACAATTACTGAGATGAAAAATTCATTCAAGGAGTTCAGAACAGACGTGAGGAGGCAGAAGACACCATCAGTGAACTTGAAGATAGGATAACTGAAAGTACTGAGTTTAAGGATCAGAAGGAAAAAAGATTGAAGAAGAGTGAACAGAACCTAAGGGACCTATGGAGCACGATCGTGCAGACCAACATACATATTGTTAGAGTCCTAGAAGAAGAGAGAAAAGAAAGCTGCTACAAAATTACATTTGAAGAAATAACGGCCAGAGACCGCTCAAATTTCATGAAAGACATGAATCTACAAATCATAGAAGCTCACTGAACTTCAAGAGAATTAACCCCAAAAGATCCATACCAACACATACTGTAATCAGACTGGTTAAAGCCACAAAGAAGGAGACAAACTTGAAAGCAGGGAGAGAAGAAACTTGTCACATAAAGGGATCCCCAGTAAGGGTTTCAGCTGATTCCTCATCAGAAACCCTGGAGGCCTGAAGGCAACTGGTTGAAATTTTCAAAGTGCTGAAAGAAAAAAAAAAATTCAACCAGGAATTCTATAACTAGCAAAAGCATCCTTCAACAATAAGGGGAAAATTAAACATGCCCAGATAAGCAAAAGCTGAGTTTGTTGCCACTAGACCAATCCTGAAAGAAATAATGAAGGGAGCCCTCCCGATAGCAAGGAAAGGATGTTTGACAGTAACCAGAAGCCATAGGAAGAATTAAAGATCTCCAGCAGAGGTAAATACATGGACGATTATAACAGCTAGTATTATTGTATTAAGTTCCACTTTTAATTGTCTATGTGACTTATAAGAAAATCCATAAAAATAATTACTAATCTTTGCTATTGGGAAAATAGTGTATAAAGATGTAATCTGAGACACCAATAACAGAAAGGAGGTGATAGAGATGAACAGGAGCAGTTTTTATATGATACTGACATTAAGCTGGTATAAATTCAAATTGAAATGTGATAACTTCAGGGGGTTTTACGTGTAATGTAATTCCCAGGGTTACCACAAAGAAAATTGCCATAGACTACATACAATAGGAAATGAGAAGGGAATAAAAACATTTTATTATAGAAACATTAACTAAGGAGGCCTAGGTGGCTCAGTCGGTTAAGTGTCTGCCTTCCGCTCAGGTCAAAATCCCAGGGTCCTGGGATCGAGCCCCACATGGGGCTCCCTGCTCAGCGGGGAGCCTGCTTCTCCCTCTGCCTGCTGCTCCCCCTGCTTGTGCTCACTTTCTCTGTCAGATAAATAAATAAAATTTTAAAAAGAATAAAATAAAAACATTAACTAAACACAAAAGAAGGCAGTAATGGAGTAAATGAGGGGCCAAAAAAAGCTATAAGGCATACAGAAAAGAAATAGCAAAGTGGCAAAAATAAGTCCCTCCTTATCAGTAATTTCTTTAAATCAAAAGACAAGAGATTGGTAGAATAGATAAAGAAAAGTTGATCCAACTATAGGCTGTGTACAAGAGACTCACTTTAGACTCAAAGACACAAATAAGTTGAAAGTGAAAGGACAGAAACACAGTAACCAAAGAGATTTGGAACAGCTATGCTAATATCAGACAAAACAGACTTTAAATTGAAATAGGTTTCAAGAGACAAAGAAGGACAGTATTTATTAATAAAATCTTCAACACAGGAAGAAGCTATACCCAAGACATTTATACACCTAATAACAGACCCTCAAAATATGAAGCAAATGTGGATAGAATTGCACAGAGAAATATAGTTCTACAATCACAGTTGGAGACTTCAATACTCCACTTTCAATAATGGATAGAACAAACAGGTAATAAGTAAGGAAATGAAAGACTTGAACAACACAATAAATCAACTAGCCCTGACAGACATATTCAGAACACGCTACCCAACAACAAAATTTAAGTGCACATGAGACATTTTCCAGGATATACCATGTGTTAGGCCACCAACTAAATCTCAGTAGATTTAAAAAATAGATATCATACAAACTATCTTCTCTGATCACAATGGGATTAAGTAAGAAATCAATAATAATAGAAGGAAAAATAGAAAATTTACAACTGTGGAAATTAAACACTCTTAAACAATAAGTCAAAAAAATCACAAGGAAAATTAGAAAATACTTAGAGATAAATGAAAATGCAATATACCAAACTTGTAGAATGCAGCAAAAGCATTGCTCAGAGAGAAATTTATAGCTTTTAATGCCTGTATTTAAAAAAAATCTTAAATTAGTAACCTGACTTTATACCTTAAGGAACTAGAAAAAGAAGAGCAAACTAAACTCACAACTAGCAGAAGGAAGGAAATAATGAAGAGTAGACCAGAGACAAATAAAATAGAGAATAGGGAAAAAGAGAATAGCAATGAAATCATATGTTGTTGGGTTTTTTTAAATATCAACAAAACTGACAAATCTTTGGCTACACTGACAAAGAACAAAAGATAGAAGACACAAATAATGAAAATCAGAAATGAAAGTGGGGACATTTCTACTGATCCTACAGAAATAAAAAGGATTACAAGAGAAAACTAGGAGCAACTGGATGCCAAGAAATTAGGCAACCTAGGAGAAATGGACATATTCCTTGAAACATGTATTTACCTAAGCTAACTCAAAAAGAAATAGAAAATCTCACCAGACCTGTAACAAGAGATTGAAGCAGTAATTAAAAACCTCCCAGTGAAGAACAGCCAGGAACAGATGACTTCACAGATTAACCAAATATTTAAAGAAGAATTAACATCAATCCTTCTCAAATTCTTCCAAAAAACTGAAGAGGGGGGAAACCCTAACTGATTCTACGTAGCCCGCACTACCCTGATACCAAAGCCACATAAAAACATCACAAGAAAAGAAAATTACAGACCAATGTCCCTTATGAATATAGATGCAAAAATCACAACAAAATATTAGCAATGCAAATCCAACAGCATATTAAAAGACTACTCAGCATGACCAAGTGGGATTTATCCAAGAATGTAAGGGTGGTTCAACATAAGAAAACTAATCAACCTAATACATCACATTAATTGAAAGGAAAAGAGGGCGCTTGGGTGGCTCAGTCGGTTAAGCATTTGCCTTCCGCTTAGGTCATGATCTCAGGGCTTGGGATCCAGCCCCACATCGGGCTCCCTGCTTGGAGGGGAGTCTGCTTCTCCGTCTCCCTCTGCCCCTCCCGCTCCCCCCACTCGTGCTCTCTTTCTCAAATAAACAAAATCTTTTTTAAAATTTTAAAAAGAATGAAAAGAAACACAACTATCTCAGTTGATGGAGAAAAGGCATTTGACAACATCCAATATCCTTTACCCCGACAAAAACTCTCTGAAAACCAAGAATAGAGGGAAAATTCTCAACCTGATAAAGGGTATTATGGAAAATCCACAGCTAATATTACACTCAATGGTGAAAGATTGAATACTTTCCCTCTAAAGTCAGGAACAAGACAAGGGTGCCTACTTTCACTGCGGCTACTCAACAGTGTACTAGAAATCCTAGGACAGCAATCAGACAAGAAAAAGAAGTAAAAAGCATCCAAATTGGAGAGAGGTAAAGTTAATAAACTTGAGTCCCATGTAGGGCTCCTTGTGCAGCGGGAGCCTGCTTCTTCCCTCTCCCTCTGCCCCTCTCTCTGGCTTGTGCTCTCTTTCTCGGGCATGTGAACTCTCACACTCCCTCTCAAATAAAATCCTTAAAACGACAATAACCACAACCAAAAGATGGAAACAACACAAGTGTCTAACAACAGATAAATGAATATACAAAATGTGGCCTATACATACAATGAAATAATATTCAGCCATAAAACGGGAGGAAATTTTCATTGTGATATATCCTACAACGTGCATGAACCTCGAAAACATTACGCTTAGTGAATAAGCCAGTGTCCTGAGCACACTAAGAAGGTGCACACACGAGTTGTGTCCTTCCACAACGTCAGCTCTATTCGATCATAAAGCAAAGTTAAATCACAATTATAAAACAGGTGCAGGATTCCAAACTCAGTGACAATTCACCATGCAATTAAACTTGGCTTCTGACGCAGCACACAAAGCAGGACAGAAAACAAGCCTGCACAACGAACAAGGTACCAGAGGGGTGCAGGAAGTGAACAAACCAAATGCTAAGTCAGTGCGTGGGCGCGCAGCTGAGATAAGGCCTCGGTCTGGCCCAGGTCGGCTCTTGGCACTTATTGCTTCTGATGTTCAAGCCGTGAAGGGTCTCGGTTCTGTCTGGAGATCAATCCGGCAGAGCCTTCAGGGGCATTTGCCTTTTTTAAGTGGTCAGACATAGAGGGGTCAGATCTGAAGAGTCTGAGAGTTTACTGGCCAAAAAATCCTTCCCTTTTTAAAGGGATTTAATCAGTTTTGGGTCTCTGCAGACCTTCTCTGGTTCTGCTCATTATTTCTTCTGGGGTGTCAGCTGAGGTTGGTCCCGGGGCTGTCTCCCAGCTGCGGTACCTTACCTGCTCGCGTCATGGCTTGATACAGGCTCCTGCTTGACATGAGAGACTCCATTTTGCTCCCTACAGCCAGACATAACAAATGTTAGATGTTTCCATTAATATGAGGTACTCAGAAGAGGCAATTTGATAAAGTAGAAGAGAGGTCAGCAAGGGCTGTGGGGCAGGTAGGAATGGGGCGTTATTGTTGAATTGATACAGAGCTTACATTGGGGACAGGTAGGCAGCACTGTGAATGTAATTAATGCCACTGAATTGTACACTTACAAATGGCTAAAATGGTAAGTACTATGGTATATTTTACCACACATACACAAAAAATAAAGAGGTGAGGGAGGGACGTGAAAGGGTTGAAATTTTATAAGAAATGACCTTTACGTAAAGCCCTAAAGGAGATGGAAGGCCGCGTGGCCATCTGCAGGAAGGGTGTGCGAGCAGAGCGAGCAGTAGTAAGGGCAGTAGACCCGAGGTGGGAGCCTGAGAGACACATTCCAGAACGGGGCGGAGGGGCCGCCAGTGTGGCTGAAGTTGAATGAGCCAGGGGGAGAGGGGAAGGAGGGGAGGTCAGAGAGGGCTCGGGCCACTACAGTTTGGTTTCTTCTGGGAAGGGGAGCCACAGGAAGGTTTTGAGCAGATAGATGCACGTGATCCAACCTGAATTTTAACAGGATGCAGTCAAACAAAACACCCCTGGGCACTGCACCGGCCAGCCAGTGGCCAGTTCGCGACCTCTGGGGAGTCTCTCCGAGAAAGCGCCAATGCTTCCCAGGAGGCGCTTCCCCTAGCCGCCTTCGGGGGGCAGAAGAGCCGCGCTGAACGCCCCGCGTTCCGGAGCCTCGACACGCCTCGCACTAGGGCGCAGGTGGCTCAGGCCCTGGCGATCCTTAAGCGGAAACCTATCCCTACTTCCGCGCCTCCACTCGGCCCCTTTAAGAGCCAGAGTGTCCAGAGCGAGGGATGCCCGGGGGCTGAACCGCGACTGGGTCGGGGGGGGGGGGAGCGGGGGGAGGCGGGGAAGACTTCCGAAAGAGAATTCCAACTTTTCCTGGACCTGATTCCCCTCGGGCGTCCCTAAGAGGGCAGACCTTCCTTTCCAGAAACTTCAGTCGGTTCTTTAAGTCATCTAAGTGGAAGACACAAGAGGCTCGTAGTGCCCCGTGCCCCCTGGACCGGAGCCTCTCCCTGCCCAAAGCTCCTCGCTTAGACTCGTCCCTCCCCGCAGGGTGTACCTAGGCGGGTCCATCGCCAGCCGGGGAGAGGGGTGTGGGCAGAGCGGGGACAGGTGCAGGGAGGGACCCGCCCCCCTCAACAGGTGAATCACTCCAGCTGGGCCTCGGTTCCCGTGAGTTACACTCTGCTCGGCTCCGCCCGGGGAAGGAGAGGGCGGGACAGGATTCCCAGTCTGCAGGCGCCCTCCCGGCGGACTGGACACTTGGTTCCGACCCTCGGGGCCGGAGCGCACCTGGGTCAGCCCACTTCCGGGGAGGGAGGTGGAGGAGCCCCTCCCCGCCACCCACCCCCTGGCCCAGCCCTCTGTTCTCACCCAGTGTACCTGGGCCGATCCATTCCCCAGAGTGAGCAGGGGGTGGAATGGCTCGGAGAGCCAGAGTGGGTCAGGCAAGTTTCTCCCCGAAAGCTGGAAGCGTGCTCCTCATCCACGTTATTTCCGCTCATTAAAGTCCTGGAACAGGGCAGGGTGGGCTTGGAATAGGGACAAGGAACGGAAGCGGGAAGGGGAGGAGCACGCACCCCTCCCCGCCTTGGTGCGCGCCGCGCCCCCTACCCTCTCGGTACCAAGTAGGGGACGCGCGGGCCGGACGCGCCCAGACGGCCGCGATGGCGCCAATGGCCCGCGGGCTCCCCTGGGGCATGGGCCCCTACCCGGCCTTTCGAGGCTGGGGCGCGGCCGTCTTCGTGTGGCTCTTTCTCAGAACCTTGTGCACAGGTACGGAGAGCGGGGCCTCTGGTGCGGCGGAACCGCGGGAGGGCACTATAGAAGGGGCATGGATGGAGTTCTACACCGCCGAACAGGCTGGAGAGCTGGGGGAGGGGAAGAGCCGAGACTAGGATCTCCTGATCCCCAGGGTCTCGGGAAATCCCTTGGGTGCCAGAGTGAGAGGAAGTCCCCATTGGAGTCAGGGAGCGCTCCCCCGCCCATGTTCAGAGATAGCAGGAAGTGAAACTCCCCGAACCGCGAGCCCTGGAGCGGCAAGGAGAATGAGACCCTTTGTGGTGTCGGGGTGAAGGACCACCCGATCACTGGGAAAGGCCGGGATGGGGACTTGGGCGCACCCCAAGATTTCTAAGTTTTGGGGTAACGGGGAGCGGGCACTCGAGGGACAGGATCAGACGCTTCCTGGAGAAAGAATTCAAGAAACCGTGCCCAGGCCTCGGGTGGGTGTCGGACTGGGGACTCCCCAGCCCCCAGTCCCACCCATGTCCCGAAGTATCTGCTTAAGAGTCTGGTGGGATGGACGTATGGACTTGGTATGAAATCATCTTCTGCTGGCAAGCTTTCACCTGGATCAGGTGTTTTTTGGGTGGAGGTGTGGAGAGGACTTTCTCTCTCTCCAAGCACTTTTGGTGTATTCCTTTGAGATGGCTTTGGGTAGGGTGAGGTGGGACGCTGATGGAGACATAGTGGGGGCTTTACCTACTCCATAGCAAAATAGCTCAGTGAAAGAACTCCAAAATTCCGTGCCCCCCCCCCACCCCATCCACAAAGCCCCGTGTTACTTGGCACCTGTAGTGGTTGTTTTTGCGGTAGGGTCTTGAGTGTGGTGGCTTTATGGTGGTCATTTGCGCTTTCCTGTATGGGCCACAGAGAGAGGTCCTTTCCCTGAGAGAATGGCTAAGGGAAGAGGGAGCTGGGTTCAGAGGCCACACCCTGGAAAGAGGGATGGATGGGGATGTTCCAAGAAATCTGGCTGTGTGACCTTGTACTTGTCACTTTGGCCCCATGGGTCTAGAAAATGGGCACGATTATCGGAGCTTACCTCTCCGGTCCCGGGATTAAGAAACAATGTGTGCTAGGCACTCTGCAAAGCCATAACACTTGTAAATGTCAAGCGGGTGACAAGTGATGTTGCTCATTCCTGCAGCAGTACTTCCCCGAGTTCGCTCTCTCTGCTAACTCTCCTCTCGCCCTCAGCCCCAGTCAGCGCCATCCAGGTGACAGTGTCAGACCCCTACCACGTGGTGATCCTATTCCAGCCCGTGACCCTGCCCTGCACCTACCAATTGACCACGACCCCTACGGCACCCATCGTCATCTGGAAGTACAAGTCTTTCTGCCGGGACCGCATCGCCGATGCCTTCTCCCCGACCAGTGCCGACAACCAGCTCAATGCCCAGCTAGCAGTGGGTAACCCAGGCTACAACCCTTATGTGGAGTGCCAGGACAGTATGCGCACTGTCAGGGTTGTGGCCACCAAGCAGGGCAACGCTGTGACCCTGGGAGACTACTACCAGGGCCGAAGGATCACCATCACAGGAAGTATGTTGGGCGGGGCAGGGGGGCGGGGCAGGGCTTGCTGGGGTGGTGATGCCGGCTCCCTGTGCCCAGCCTGGTGTCCCCACCTGGCAGCCCTTGAGCACCAGTGCCTGAAATCGATCCTCCCATCCGTCCATCCGTTCATCCATCTATGCTTTATTTAACAACAAAGATTAATTGAGCACCTAAGATACGCAGGCGCTATTTGAAGCTGGAAATAGAGCAGTAAACACATTCATCAAATCTCTTCCTTCCTGGAGCTTGCATTCCAGGGAGGGAGGTGAACAAGATAACACATGCTGGCAAGTGCTTGGAACATAAAATTGGGTAATGAAGAGGAGCAGGGGTTCTTTTTTTTTTTTTTTTTTAAGATTTTATTTATTTGACAGAGAGGCAGTGAGAGAGGGAACACAAGCGGGGGGAGTGGGAGAGGGAGAAGCAGGCCTCCCGCCGAGGAGCAGGGAGCCCAATGCGGGGACCCCGGGATCATGACCTGAGCCGAAGGCAGACGCTTAGGGCCTGAGCCACCCAGATGCCCCAGGTTTTCTATAATAATACAAATACCAGCAACAATAAGTAAAATTTATGTAAGTAACAACTTATAAAGGGCCTCTTATGTGCCAGGCTCAAATCCAGGTTTATATGGATTAACTCATTTAGACCACACAGTAATTGTGGGAGGAGATTCTATTGTTATTTTATAGAGGTCCAGAGAGGTCAAGCAACTTGTGCAGGGTCACAAAGCTGGGAACAGAGCTGGGATTCTAAGTCGGCCACTTTGGGTCTCGTCTCCAAGCTTGTAACCCCTTTACTTGCCTGGGGTGGTCAGCAAAGGGCTTGCCATGGGGGTAACTTGAGTAAACTGACTGGATGAGAGATTTTAATGGATAAAGCCTATGACTTGCCAGGCACCTTAAGCACACTTTATCCCGTGGGGTCCTCACGACCACATTGTACACGCACAGTATCTGGGGCACAGGGAGGTTAAGTGGCCGTCTAGGCACACACCTAGGAAGGGGCTGGAGCTGGGATTTGAACCCAGGCGGCCCTCAGAAGCCTTGTACTTAACCGTAAAGCTGCCAGCTAATAAGATGTGCCTATTGGGACTAAGTTAGGGGAAGGTAGAGAGCCGTTCGTTCATTCTTTTTGGTATTTATCGAGCATCTCCTAAGTGTCAGGCAGTGTTGTTGGTGCTGGGGGTGTAAGTGGTGATCAAGACAGCCAAGGTCCCTGCCCTCGAGAAGGTGACATTCTAGTGAGACAGGTGGTAAACAGGCAGATAAAGAGTAAGAGAATTTCAGGGAGTACTAAGTGCTACAAAGGAAGCCAGCTAGGACCAGGTGCTATATGGAATGACTCAGGGGTGCACACCTTAAAATCTTTTGCGAATGTGATCTTAGAAGGACCAGACCCTAGAGAATCTTGAGGAAGGTGATGGGCTGCAGTGGGCGAGGGATGAACACTCAACCCACTTAACGGATTTAGCCTTTCCCTATCTTAAACAGGGATTAGAGTTTTAATCTTGGGCATGGGGACAGAGCGGGGAAGGGAGCGTCCCTTTGCAGACCCCAAGAGACCAGGCAGGCACACTCAGTCTGTCTAGGGACCCAGCCTTTCAGGCGTATTTGGGGGAGGGACTGGGCCTGCTTGCCCTGAATTTTCCTGAGCAGCTTGGCCTGAAGCATCCTGCTTTTCTGGCGGTGGGAGAGCTTCTTGGGTTCAACCTGCACAGGCCCCTCCCCTATTACCCTGCGCCCTCTCGGGCCCGGACCAGGCATGACGGCCCAGCAGCTCCGTCAGGACAACCCAAAAAACTGAGGGTGCCCTTGAAGGCTGGCTAGAATCATGCTTCCTCTGCTGAGTCTAAAATTCCAGAGTGACCCTCAGGCTCTCCTGGGGGTAGACTCTTCATGTTCCAGAGGCCCCCAGGCTTTGGGTGTTTCAAGCTGCCTTGACGTGCTGTTGTGTTTGATACAGGCCATAATTTGTAAATATCCATTGTGTGTATGTCCTCTCAGGAAGCCCGCGAGCTGCAGGAGCTTCCTCCATTTCAGCTTTGAGGATGGAGAAAAGTGGACCTCCTTCTGGTGCTCTTGGGGTCACCAGCTGTCCAGGTTTTAACCGAAAGTTGTCCTAGGCAAACTATAATGGTGCGCACCCTTGGGGTCCGGCAGCCCGGGGTGGCTCCCACTACCCCTCCATCCATCTCTGCTCTGGCTGATAAAGAGCATCAGGATAGGAGCCTTGTTTCTACCTCGCCAGGCTGCTTGGGCCTCCTGAGACCCCTGAAAAGAGAGCTGCCTCTGCTCTGTGCGGATAAGGAAGCAGAGGCCCAGGGGTATGGAGAAGGCCCGGCTTCTGTTCTCAGCAGAAGACCCAGCATCTTCTCCTGGTACCTGAAACAATGAGGGCAATGCCTAGCCCAGCTGGTGTCAGGACCAGACTCAGAGCGGGAACAGGGTGTGCCTTGCAGGAAGGAGGTGGGCCCAGGCCTTAGAATTGATCAAAAGAAGCTGGAAGGCCTTATTTTTTTGTGGGTTTTGAAAACATTATGCAGGCCAAACAAAACACATTGAGGCCAGGATCTGGCCCCCTGCAGCCCAGATTTCAACTCCCGGCCTGTGAACTTTTGCAGGAGCAGGGGGTTCCCGTCCAGTTCCTCAGCATTGTGCAGGGACCTGCCCCTGAGCTCTGACTGGGGAGAGATGTGGTTGGAGTCTGACTGAAGGATATAGGTGGAAAATCGATGGGCCGACGGGGTGTTACAGAGAATCAGATTGGGGAGCATGTAGTTCAGCGTTGTATGAGGATTCGATGAAAGCACAGAGAGAGCTCAATACTCTGTGGCTAGATGCGTGACCGCGGAGGGGAGTCATGTCCTCCACCCCTTTCACGGCTCCTCAGAAGGTTACCTTACATGAAGGCCTTCCCCCAGTCCCCCCTGAAATTTGCACAACTCCTGCCTCCACTCTGGTACTTTCCCTGATTGGTTTTCTCCATATTGCTTATCACCATCTGATATGTGATCTATTTACAGTTTTTATTTGTCTTTCTTTCCCAGTTAGGATCTGAGCTCCGTAGGAGCAGGGATTTATATCTGCTCTCTGTCACAGTGCTTCTTAAATGTGTCGGTTGGAGAGCCTCTAGGGTCCTTTTTCTTTTTTCCCCTCTTAAATTCTTCCAGGAACCTTGTTTTTATAACTAGCAAGCTGAGAGAAGTTTAAAAAATACTCAAGATGACAATAACAAACTCATTAGCGGTTAACATAAATAACATGCTTTTTATGAAAAATGACCGTATTTTCCAAAACACAGCAAAAAACTTTAATGAAAAGTATGGCATTGCTTTAGCTTTATATTTTTGCACGTCTCCTTCAAGTCTGCCTGAATAGAAGAAGCTGGATTCTCAAAGCTGCTTCTGTATTCAATTTATTATGACAGTACATGGCCGGTAGCCTCTGGAGGACTTCAGGGCACACTCATGAGAGTTTCCGTGAAAAAGGCAAATAACATCTTAGTATTATTATGATAATAACTTTGACCTCAAGGCTGCCCTGAAAAGATCTGGGGAAACCCCGGGGTTCATAGATCAGACTTCGAGAACATTCGTTCTTTAGTACACCAGGTGCCTCAGATACTGCTGGGAACATAGGGTGCATTCGGGAATTACAGTGTTGAATATTGAAACAGTGTATCAGGTGCCTATTTGAATATAGCCATGTGTCCAGAATGCTAGAATAGATGACAAGAGCTAAGGAAGCGGAGCATGAAGAGGGAAGGGGTTCATTTCTAGGTCCTGGCCAAGGCCCCCGTGTCAAGCACCGGGGACTTGGCAGTGGCCGAGACAAGCCAGATTCTGCGTGCATGGAGCCCCCGTTCTCCTGGGCGTGGGGTCATGGACGGTCAGCCCCTAAGCTGGCTGGCACAGTCCAGCAGTCAGGTGGGGGTTATGCTTGCAGGACAGAACCCGCCCTGTGAGCATCTGGGAGCCCAGTGCCAGCCAGAGGGAGTAGCAGGAGCCCTGGCAGTTAATGGGCCCAGCATCTTGGGGGACAGCGAGGAGGCCAATGTGTCTGGAGTCTGGTGAGCAAAGGAGAACCGCAGGGTTGAGGCTGATGTGGTAATAACCAGTAGCCAGATCTTGCCAGGGGCCTTACAGGCTGGGGTTAGGTGCTTGGAATGGCGTAGGAAGACATCAGCAGGAGAGTTTTTCTTTTTTCTTTTCTTTCTTTTTTTAAGGAAGAGAGCGGGAGTGTGGGGGAGGGGCAGAGGGAGGGAGAGAGAGAATCTCCAGCAGACTCCCTGCTGAGCACGCAGCCTGATCTCAATCTCACGACCCTGAGATCACAACCTGAGTCGAAGTCAGGAGCCCCAGGAGGGTTTTTCTGTAGACGTGGGGTCTTCTGAAGAGGGAAGAAGGCTCCCGTTCTTTCATTCCCTCAGCAATGGACTGGTTCCCTGGTGGGTGCCTGGTGGTGTAGCCACCATGGAGCCGCCATGGAGAAGGGCAGTGGGTACGTGGGGCAGGGAGGTAGGCAGGTCGGCAAGAGCCACAGGGGAGCTCTGGGGGTGCTCACCTCGCCTGTTCCGGTCTGCCATCCTCCACGAGTCGCCCGTGGTCTCGCCCTGTCCCACGGGAGTGAATGGCCGAAGGGATTTAACTAATTAGGGCCTGAGGAGCAGAGAGGAAACCGGATGTGCTGAAAGACTTTCATTACTGCCCTAATTGACGGGCTCCTCACCCGCCTGAGCGTCCCAAGCCCTGGGCCTGACCTGGAATGTGGGGCTGACGACTCAGGAACCGGGGGCGGCCCTCGGCTCTGTCTCACAGCCACCCTTTCTCATGCCTGGGTGGCACCTGATTCTTGAAGCCTGGCCTGTTTGTCTCTGCCTCGCCACCCAGGCCCCTTGCCCCTGGGGCTACACCAGGCCCTGGGCTGGTTCGTGTTGGGGGAGTTACCTTTGCTGTGAGGAGGGGTACCAGGATGGCTGGAGGTCTGCAGCCCAGGCTCCAGAGTCGGCCCGTCCGGCTCCAGCACTGATGACTGCGACAGGGCGGAGTGGGTAATCTTGCCAGGCCTCTTTTCTCATCCACAAGACAGGAAAGGTAACAGGACCCACCTCACAGACTTGTTGAAATACCCTGTGTTAAGTGTTTACAACAGACCCTAAACAGTAGCACACCCTTGGTACGAATTATCTGATGTTCCCTTGGTCCATCTGCAGCCCTGAGCTCCTGACGTGTGCGTGGGAAGGCTCCGGTCACCCCCCGACGTGTCTTCATCCCTCTCCTGTTGCAGATGCTGACCTGACCTTTGAGCAGACGGGCTGGGGGGACAGTGGCGTGTATTACTGCTCCGTGGTCTCGGCCCAGGACCTCCAGGGGAACAACGAGGCCTATGCAGAGCTCATCGTCCTGGGTGAGTGGGTTGGGCCCTGAGGGCCTGGGAAGGGGTCGGGAACCGGGATCAGGACCTCTTCTTCAGCTGCTTCTGTATGTCTGCCCTCTGCCCTTCAGCTCACTCTCTGGACTCTGTCGCTGCTTCATTCTCTTCTCATGGCACCGCCAGTCACTGGGGCTTCTCTGTGCCCTGCACCCCAGGCAGGGGCCCCTCCCCCCAACATTTCAGATACGCCAGAGCCAAACTTGAGAGTGGAGAGAATTGGGGACTCTACCTCTTCCCGGTCTTTTTTTTAAATCCCCAAGTTTTCAGAGTTAACTGGCAGGGAATGAGGAGGGAAGATGGTGTGTCTCACTGAGGGGAGACTGGACCCACCCCTTGCCACGTCCCCAGGGCCGCCGCTCACCCCGCTTCCCTGGCCAAAGCTCAGGAACCTCACCCTCTGCCCCGCAGGGATGGTGCTGTGTGGCTGACACAGTGAGGCCGCCGCCCCATGCTCAAGGCCAGGGTAGGGTTATCCATCAGCAGCCCTCGTCTGGCCGCGAGGCCCCCCTGCCATGTGTGGAAGGGATGCTGCCATTAGCCGGATGCCCTGTTCTTAGCCAGCACATTCGGGCTTGGGAGGCGTGTGCTGTATGTGTGGCGCTGCCGGACTGAACATTGCCATCATCACCCGCATGATGCAAGGAAACGCATGTGTGAATGAGCACACATGATGGGGGCGTGCCCCAGGGTGTTCCGATCACGACAGCTCGCATGTGGGTGACAGAACGCACGCAGCAGGGACCCGGAGAACTCCGGGTGTCCGTGGGCCAAACGCACAGCCTACATCAGCATTTCTCAAAACGCAGCGTCAGGACCTGCTTAACACCGTAAAAAAAACCCTAGAGGATCTCAAAGAGTTTGTGTGTAAGTTTTTGTGGATGATGATAGTTGCTTAACGTGACAGATTGAGAGCAGGAAGTTTTTAAAGCGCAAGGCACGTGAGCACGCCATCTACTATCACCAGGGCGATGAGGCCACCACTCATCACGGAGCCTCTGGAACACCTGTGGGAGAGCACCTGCCTCGCGAAAAAGGCAAACGAGACTTGGTGTTACTCCGAAAGCGGTCTTGGCCTCATGGGCAGGACCACGCTTTGGGAGCCCCTGCTTTGCATGCTAGAACCTACTTGCGGGGGCAGGTGGCGCAGAGTTTTGCGGACGTAGAGCCGGGTGTGTGGGTACCCCCGCGATCTGACGCTCGTGGGGCGCAGAGAACCGGCGGCACTTAAGGGGAGTGGGCCTCGGAGTTTGTACAGGGGACAGAATGTGCGAAGTGAGCTGGAACTCCGGGCCATTCTGTGATTTTTATGGGCTGTGGGCACTTCTGCCTTCATGGGCCTCTTCCTTCGTATTAAAAAATTAGACGTCTTATGATTGCATTGCTGTAAAGACAGTTCATTATTATAGATTGGGTGTTACTATTTTTTTTCTTCAGATTGTAAAATAAAATGAAAACATCTAGGGCACTGTGCCTACCTTGCCTGATGGAACAGGACTATCCGTCTCGCCAGGAGATGGAACCCTTGGGGGTGATAGGACCCGTGTATGTGGAGCAGATGGGGGACCCACGTTTGAGGTTGAACCTTCAGAACCCATGGGATGTGTTCTGGAACACTTTGGGGCAACAGAATTCCCCATGGCATGCGAGAGTGGGTGAATTATGGGGTGGAAGCCTTCTGGAAAACACTCACATGGTCTGGGGTGGGGGGTTGCAGGAGCCATGGGCTAGGACCCTCCTAGGCCACCAGCCCCTCTGCTGCAGGACATACCTTCACCCCGAAGAGCCTAGAGCGTGGCTTCAGGGTAGGGGCGGGCTGGGCTGGCCCCTGCCAGCATAATCTGTCTCTCTTTTGTCCCTCCAGGCAGGACCTCGGGGGTGGCAGAGCTCTTACCTGGTTTTCAGGCGGGGCCCATGGAAGGTACGGGGTGGAGCCCCCCCATCCTAAACACTGCTCGCTGTGGACCCCCACTAACCCCACCTGACTCCCAACTCCGTGGTGTCTAGTGACCTGGCTCTGGGGTTTGGGGTGGGCCGGGCTGGCTGAGGAGGGGCCTGGGGTGTAGGCAGGGGGCTCTTGTTGACTGGCGCCTGCAGGGATCTTCTAGAGGGTGGCATCCGGGCAGCTGGCTCTCTGTCCCTCCTCTGCAGCTATGTCCTGTTCTTGCTCCGGCCAGGTCACCTCTGGTTTTCTGCCTTGCCAGAGGAGCCCAGTGCAAGTTCCCTGGGGAATTCGGGGCTGGCCCGGGGTGGTAGAGGATGGGCGCCCCTCTGCTGCTGGGGCCCCTGTGTGTGGCTGGAGAATGCAGCAGGGGTCGCAGCTTCCCCAGGAAGCTTCACGAATAGCCTCGCCCTCCCCCTGACTCTGCATCGCCCCCACTGTGCCTGTGTTCCTGTATCCCCGTGTCCCCGTGTCCCCCCCCCCGCCCGGGCCTCCTGCTCACGGCCTGTTCTCCTCTCTCTGCAGACTGGCTGTTCGTGGTCATGGTCTGCTTGGCTGCCTTCCTTGTCTTCCTCCTCCTGGGCATCTGCTGGTGTCAGTGCTGTCCGCACACCTGCTGCTGTTATGTCCGGTGCCCCTGCTGCCCGGACAGGTGCTGTTGCCCGGAGGCGCGTAAGTGCCCCTCACGTGCCCACCCCTGCACACCTCCCTCCTGGCTCGCGGGGTGGGAGGTGGCCGTCCGCTGGCTTCCCAGGACAGCACCGTGGCCTGGAGGGTGGGAGGTGAGCAGTCTGGGAGAAGGTGGGCCAAGGAGGTTCTGCTGTTTGAGATGGCCGGTTACGTACACTTCCAACTTTGCATTCATTTTAAACTTTCACTTAGAGTTGTTTTGAAAGCATCATTTATGCGCATGGTAAAAAAAAAAGTCAGATAGTACAAAACATCATTCACTGGGAAGTACAGCTTCCTTTTTTTTTTTCAAAGATTTTATTTATTTGAGAGCGAGGGAGAAAGAAAGAAAACGGGGGGTGGGGGTGGGGGCGGGATGGGCAGAGGGAGAAGGAGCAGCAGACTCCCTGCTCAGCAGGAGACCTGAGGCCAGGGGGACCGCAACCCAGGACCCTGAGATCATGACCTGAGCCGAAGGCAGGTGCTTAACCGACTGAGCCACCCAAGTGCCCCAGTAAAGCTCCCTTTAAAAATAAAATCTTAAATGAAAAAGGTAAGAAACCAAACAAGGTTTACAGCACTAATATAATTTACACAATTAAAAAAACCCACATCCACACTAGCACACTGGGTTTCACGCAGATACTATGTTTAAGGACATCTAGCACATCCAAGTAGGTACCTGGGGAGCTGGGGGGGGAGTGGGGCCAGAGATGAAGGGGGAAAGAGCAAACAAAACCGGGAAGGGGAAGCAAAGGAGAAGGCGGGGTCTCCCTCTTGCCACCGCCCCATTTCCCCTCCTCAGGGATGGCATTGTTGCCAGTTCCTTCCAGAGTGCCAGGGGATGGCCGCACCTCTGCTCAGTCCAAGAGGCTTTCACGGTGAAATCACGGGCAGTCCTTGTTGGCTTAGGCAGGTGGAGGTTGGAGGCCTGGCTGGATGTGTTACCTGCTCGGAGGCCTAAGGAGTGACTTCCCCTTGTGTGTCCGGCACTTAGTGCAGGGCTCAGCCTACATAAAATGCTCCTTGCCCACTAGCTGTTGGCCATGTTGCTGTCAACACTGGTAATGACCGAGGGCCAGGAAGCACATTGGAGCTGTGCCACGGCCACTGTGACCTCGGACAAGCAGCGCTCACTCTCTGATCTGGTTTCCTTCTTTATAAGGTTCCCATGAGGTGTTGCGAGCATTAAGGGAAGAGTGGGTGTGAGCACCCAGCACAGGGCCGCTGCTCAATCCTTACTGGCTGACTTCCTGATCCTTGAACTCACCAGTGGACAACCTGGACCCTCAAAGTATTGCTGCCCTGAGACAAATCCACTGCTCTCTGGGGGCTGATGCTGGCCATCCTGTGTCTCTTGTCCTTTCTAGCCGAGGGCCTCAGCCTCAGGCAGTGGGTGTTAGTCCCAATCACAGGTGTGGGGGAACCCCCCCCCCCCAGGGGGCTGCAACCAAGTTTGCAGTTACTACCCCATTGATTAAGGCTGGGGCCAGGAAGGCCAGTGTCTGTCCCGAGGCCATGCTCCTCCCATCCCGAGATGCTGATACCTCAAACAGGATCCATTAACTCACTGCCGTGGGCTGCCACTTGTTACTTTTGCCAGGGCCACAACCCTGCCGAGGCGGCTGGGAACAGCAACTCCCACAGCGAGTTATAAAATGCCCGCTCCCCCGAGCTACTGAGGGGCCTCTCCTGGGGCTGCTGAGCGCTGAGTCTCCTGCTTCCAAACTGAAGCAGAGGAGGGAGCTTGCTGAGCCTCCCATTTCCCTGTCACAATCCCAGGGAGGAAGCGACTTGCTCAGTCAGGCCCAGTGACTTTGAGCAAGCCATCTGAACCCTGCCTCTTGCTTGGGGAGGAAGGCAGCAGGGAGGATTTGCCCTTGAGCTGTCAAGCCTAGCACCAGGCGGGGGCTGGCTGGGGGTGGGTGTGGCCCTGGGGTTGGAAACACTAGAGGTACTTTGAGGAGTTACTTGGCTGCTTGGCCGAGGCAAGTGAACGCTGAGGCTCCCACGCATTTGCCTCAGCATGATTCTCATTGCATCTGGGCCTGCAGAACCCAGCAGCCATGAGAGGGGAGTGGGCATGGGATTCCCCACCCCCACCATGGTGGCTCAGCGGCCAAAGGGGAACACTTGAATCCTGCTAGAGGGTCTGGCACATGGGCCTTATCTAAAGGGGCATCTTTGCCCCCTGTTGCTCTGTAAGAACCCAGGCCCAGGGTGGCCTCATCTCCTGATGAGGCAGCTAGAGAGCTGGGATTTTCAGTAAAACCCCATCAAATGTGGGCAAACCATCATATAGTCAAACAAATGCATTGGCTAGCCAGATGGGGGCTGTGGGCTGCCAGTGTGCACCCCCTCCCCAAAAACCTGTGTGAGGAAACACAAAGGAGGTGTGGATTCAATGAAGCTGATGGCCCGAGTCTCAGGAACCCTGCAGAAACCAATCCAAGTACCTAGGGAAGCCCCACAGCTCGGGGGTTGGGAAGAAGGTCCAGGCACATGTCCCTCCAGACCCTCCAAGCCTGAAGGACAGCCTGGCTCCTGGCTGCCTTCTCATACTGTGTGTCCTCCCCAGTGTATGCTGCAGGCAAAGCAGCCACCTCAGGCGTCCCAAGCATCTACGCCCCCAGCACCTATGCTCACCTCTCCCCTGCCAAGACCCCGCCCCCACCAGCCATGATTCCCATGGGCCCCATCTACAATGGGTACCCTGGAGACTTCGACAGGAATAGCTCAGGTGAGGCCTGGGGGAGCTGGGACCAGCTGGGGCAGGGGTAGGCTGGGCATTTGGGCACTAAGGGGTCTGGGGCTGGAAGAAAGGGGACTGGAGGCTGGGCCTGGAGGGCTTTGTTCCAGGTGGGCGGCCACTGACAGTCGCATCTCCCTCAGTCGGCGGCCACAGCTCCCAGGTACCCCTGCTTCGTGACACAGACAGCAGTGTGACCTCTGGTGAGAACCAATTGTTACAAGGTTGGACGTGTCTTTACGGGAGGGGGTGGGGTCAGCGTCTGTTCTCCTAAACTGATCGCCTCCATTTCCTGTCCTTAGAAGTCCGAAGTGGCTACAGGATTCAGGCCAGCCAGCAGGATGACTCCATGCGGGTCCTATACTACATGGAGAAAGAGCTGGCCAACTTTGACCCTTCTCGACCTGGTGCCCCCAATGGCCGCGTAGAGCGGGGTGAGTGGGATCCTTGCAGTTTGAGGGGTGCCTGAGTGGGGAGGGAGAAGCCCCAGGTATGCTTGCTGCAAATCCCGGACATAGTACCGCCTTCCCTACCATGGCTGCAGTGAGAAGTCTAGGGCCCCCTAGAAAGTGTATGAGCCAAGTGGGTGACTCTGCTGGGCCCTGGAGTTCCGGACCTCCCAGCAGTCAGTGACACGCCCCTTCTCTACAGCCATGAGTGAAGTTACCTCCCTCCACGAGAACGACTTGAGATCCCGGCCTTCCCGAGGTCCTGCCCTTACCCCAATCCGGGATGAGGAATGGGGTCGCCACTCCCCTCGAAGTCCCAGACGGTGGGAGCAAGAGCCCCCGGTAGAGCGGCCAGGGAGTGGCTGGGGGGCCGGGCGGCCCCGTGCCCGATCTGTGGATGCTCTGGATGACCTCACCCGGCCGAGCTCCGCCGAATCTGGGAGGAGGTCTCCCCCAAGTAGGGGGAGGAGAGGTCAAGCCTATAGACCGCCCAGAAGCCGAAGCCGAGATGACCTCTATGATCAAGATGACCCAAGGGAATTTCCACACTCCCGGGATTCCCACTACGATGACATCAGATCTAGAGACCGCCCTCATGCTGACCCTAGGTCCCGCCACCACCGCTCCCGGGACCCTCGGGAGGATGGCTCCAGGTCTGAGGACCCCCAATATGATGGGCGGCTACTGGAAGAGGCCTTGAGGAAAAAGGGGCCAACTGAGAGAAGGAGACCTTACAGAGAGGAAGATGAGGAGGAGGCCTACTATCCTCCAGCGCCTCCCCCTTACTCTGAGACGGACTCCCAGGCCTCACGCGAGCGGAGGCTTAAGAAGGTGAGTGAACAATCCTTCCGGGCTTTAAGACCCTTCCTGGACCCTCTCCTCCACTCTTCCCCAGCTCACACCCTTTTTCTTTCTCCCTTGCAGAACTTGGCCCTGAGTCGGGAAAGTTTAATCGTCTGATCTCACTTTTTCTATGTACCTTTTGTACTTTTTTTTTTTTTTTAATTTGAGGGACTTATTGATGATCTTGCCCTCCTAAGTCTAATAAAACGATCACAAGGCCTATGTCTTGAGGGAGGCGTTTCTTTTGCTGCGTGAGGTGGGTAGCCCGGGCAGCTGCTGTGTCTGTGTGTGCGTGCCTGCGAGTCTGCAAAAGACCGCGCGTCCAGCTTTCTCCCAGGACTCGCATCCTGGGCCAGGAAGAAAGCACCGGCTCTGCCTTCCTCCCCGGGCCAGGAGTACGTGCCCCACGCTGACTCCGCCCGGCCCTGCGTGCGCGCCCCGGCCCCGCCCAGTCGTGCGCATGCGCCCCGGACCTCCGCCTTCGCGCACCTCCGACCAGCCGCCGGGAGCGCGCGTGCGCGCTCCTCTCCCCTTCAACCCCGTTCACCTCCCCAACTCCGACCTACTTTACTGTTTCCAAACCCCGCGGCCTGCCTCGTCCCCGGCGACCAGAGTCCCTCCTCCGGGTTCCCCGGCGTTCTATCCGGGGCCGCGTTCCACTCGGGCGGCCTGCCGGCGAGTGCCAGGCGGCCGCCGAGGCGACAACGGCGACCTCGCGCCCCGCCGAGACCCGGCCTCGCGCGCGCCCGCCCGCCATCGGAGACACACAGCGCGCGCGCTCCCCGGGGGCTGCCCTCCCCCCGCGCGCGTCGGCCCCGGGCTCGCGCCGCTGCCGCCGCCGCCGCCGCCGCCGCCGCCGCCGCCGCGCGCGCGCAGCTCAAGTAAAGGAGGAAAAAAAAAGGGGGAAAAAATAGAAAGCAGCGGCGGCTGCAGCAGTGATCCGCCGCCGAACTGGGCCAGGCCGGGCGGCGGACGCGCGAGCCGGCGATCCAGGGGAGAGGCGGCAGCCACCCAGGGCGGGCCGGGTTAAAAAAAAAGTCGCGGCGGCGGCGGCCGCTGCTCAGGGAAGGAGGCCCGAGGGCCGCGTGCAGCGGGTGGGGGGCGGCCGCGCTGCGTCCCGGAGCCGAGAGCCGCCGGGAGCCGGCGGGCGGGCGGGCGGAGGCGGCGGCGGCGGCTGCAGGAGCAGCAGCGGCGGCGGCGGCGGCGGCGGCATCTCCTCCTCACATGACCCCACTGTTTGTCCCCGTGATCAGCGCGAGCGGCTCCCGTGTCTCCTCCGTCCCCTCCTGCCGCGCGGCGTGAGCGCCGGGCTCGGGGCCCCCCCGGCCGCCCGCCCCCTCCCCTCCCTCCCCTCCCCTCCCCTCCCCCCCCCCGGGCCCCGCGCCCCCCCCGCCCCCACCCCCCCCATGGACATGCTGGACCCGGGTCTGGATCCCGCTGCCTCGGCCACCGCTGCTGCCGCTGCCAGGTAAGAGTACCCGACCGGCCCGTGCCCCCGCGCGCCCTGGCCCCGGCCCTTCGGCCTGGCGGCCGGGCGGCGGGGCCGCCATGATCCCGAGCGGCCGCTGGGCCCGGCTCAAAATGGAGGCTGCGAGGGAGGGGGGACCCGCGCTAATACCCTCGGCCCCGGGTCCTCGCGGTGCCCCAGCTCCAGACTGGGCCGGGCGGGACGGGGGCCGTGCACCTGGGCAAAGGGGCGGGGGCGCGGGCGGCCCTGACCCCCCTCTTCCCGTCCTCTCCGCAGTCACGACAAGGGACCCGAGGCAGAGGAGGGCGTCGAGCTGCAGGAAGGTGAGTGCTCGCGGGGCTTACCGGGGCCGCGGCCTGCGCCCGGGGAGGGGACTGGGGGCGCCTTGGCCGCGTGACCACTGACCATTCCCACCGCCCCCCCTCCTCCGACCGCAGGCGGGGACGGCCCTGGGGCGGAGGAGCAGACGGCGGTGGCCATCGCCAGCGTCCAGCAGGCGGCGTTTGGCGACCACAACATCCAGTACCAGTTCCGCACAGAGAATAATGGAGGACAGGTGAAGCTGCGGGCCGGGAGCCCGCGGGCAAGTGGAGGGTTGAGCCGAGGGTCGAGCGGGCGGGCTGGGAGGGGCTCAGACCTGGTCCCGGCCGGGACCCCAGAGCCGATCTCGCTGCTCTGCCGCCCCCTGCAGGTGACGTACCGCGTAGTCCAGGTGACTGATGGTCAGCTGGATGGCCAGGGCGACGCGGCTGGCGCCGTCAGCGTTGTGTCTACGGCCGCTTTCGCGGGGGGGCAGCAGGCTGTGACCCAGGTGGGTGTGGACGGGGCAGCCCAGCGTCCTGGCCCCACTGCTGCCTCTGTGCCCCCAGGTCCCGCAGCGCCCTTCCCACTGGTAGGTGCCCACCACCCCTGGGGGGGGGGGATGGAGAGGGGACTCTGACGCTGCTCTTGGGAATCCCCAGGGGGTGGGGCCGGTGGGAAACCGATGCTGCCTTCAGACCATCGGGCGGTGTGGGTCAGATCCCTGTTCTGCGCGGTAAAACCTGGGTCAAGAGCTTTTCTTTCTTTCTTTCTGTCAAATGGGGATGATGGTAGCAGGAAAGGCTCTCAGAGGTGAAAGTGGATCAGCTCATCAGGTGATTGCTGGGCATCTGCTGAGTCCTCGGGCTAGGAGACAGGGCAGAGCGGCACACACGCAGGGGTTTCCCGTCCTCCAGAGGGCGGCGAACGGTTTCCCGGCGAGAAGGGGATGGGTTGGCGAGCCGAGGTGGCTAAGGGTGGCCTCTGTGTCCTACTTCCCAGGCCGTAATCCAAAATCCCTTCAGCAATGGCGGCAGCCCGGCAGCTGAGGCTGTCAGTGGGGAGGCACGGTTTGCCTATTTCCCAGCATCCAGTGTGGGAGATACCACGGCCGTGTCCGTACAGACCACAGACCAGAGCTTGCAGGCCGGAGGTAAAGGGAGGAAGGGGCCAGGGCGGAAGGCAGGGGAGGCAGCAGGCCTAGCAGGGAGGGAAGCCCCCCCCAACCGGTTCTGATCGTCCCCTTCCCCCCCCCCCAGTTTTTCCACTAACCCCCGCTTTTGCTGCAGGCCAGTTCTATGTCATGATGACACCACAAGATGTGCTTCAGACAGGAACACAGAGGACGATTGCACCCCGGACGCACCCCTACTCCCCGTACGTGTGGGAGACCTGGTCCCGGGAGCAGGGGACCCGGGGAGGGGCTGGTGTGAGGGGGCCGAAGGCAAGGGAAGTTTTTCTGGAATGGGAGCCAGACAGTTGAGCACACAGCAGGCAGTCAGTGTATTTTTTTGGTCTGTTGCTGCTTTTTGGGTATAAGCGAGGGAATTAGTGTGTTTTCTCTTTTTGCGCGGGAGTTTATTTTGCAGAGGTAACTTCTAAGTCTGATTCCTTAATAGGCGTTTATAGACAAGTGGGACCCGAGAGAACACGTGCCCGTCTTTTTCGTCTTCTAGGAAAATTGACGGAACCAGAACACCACGGGATGAAAGAAGGAGGGCCCAACACAATGAAGGTAAGGTCCGGCTGGAGTTTCTGGGCCCCACGGGCACCGCCAGGCCTGGTGCTTGGTGTCGCGGCCCACTGGCTCACCATGAGTGCACAAGAGGTGTCTGGCGAACGCTGGAAAAGTAAAAACAGGTAGAAGTCCGCTGTCAGGAGCAGATAGGCAGGAGCTGTGAACTGGAAGGTGTGTTGTCATGCTGGCTGGTGATCTTGAGTTCATGGTCAACATCTGAAATGGCAAATTTCACTTTCGCATAGGGCTATCCTGCTTCTCTTGAAAAATCGGTTTGATTGGGTTTCCCTAGGACTGCTTTCCATGTGGCAACTGTTAGCACTCTTGGCTCTCATTTCCCCCATTCCCCCGCCCACCTCACTTCTAGAAGCAGCCCTGGTCTGCTGGGGAACGCATCTGAGATTGAAACTCCCTGAAGCTGTGCCCCTGGCTGGCCAAGGTCGAGCGTCGTGCCCTTGCGTTAAACAACAGATTCCACCCTGAGGTCATCTTGGCCCTTAATGCTGTCCCTTAGTCCTCCACCGCATCCCCCCCACCCCCCCCACCGCCCTGGTCATGGTAGCATGCAAGTCCAGGGGGGCGTTTACACCTAGACCGTCCTCTCTCAGCAGATGTTTCCTGAAGGTGGATTCTAGGCTGGGCAGCGTGCGCCCTGGGCCTGGTCTGGAGCCTGGTCTGCGGTGTCAAGGAGGCGGAGTTGAGGCTGGTGTCTTCCCCGGAGAGCTGGCCTTTGGGAGGGCCTGTCAGGTGGAGGGGAGCTCAAGCTGGAGGGGGCCGAGGTTGCTTCGGGCAGTGCTGATGGGGTCGAAGCAGAGGTTCCACGCGGCGTGCTTGGGGGTGGGGGACCAGGGAGGACTAAGGAAGGCGTTGAATGTCGGGGTGAGGCCCTGAGAGTTCTGAAGGTGTTCGGCTGGGTTTGGGCCTTTGCAGCGGTGACCCGAGCGGCTCACTGAGCTCAGGCTTTAGTATATCCATACCCCACGTCTGCCTGGCTTTTAGGCCCTCGGGTCCAGGGGCTGCTAGGACGGACGAGGTCTTGGCTCTCTCAGTGTCCCTTCTGGTGGGAGAGACAGATTACACAAAGCTGCGGTGTGATGTGAGGAGGAGAGAAAGCTTCATGAGAGGCTAGGGAGTCATGGCGGCGGTGTGCTCTGTAGGCCTGTCTGAGGTGATGCTGGAGCAGAGGCCTGAACGGGCCGGCCAGGTCCCCAAAGAAGAGTTCCAGGCAGGGGGCTGAGCAAGTGCAAACACCCAGGCCGGAGCCAGAACAGACTTGGTGTGTCTGAAGAAGAGCAGAATTCAGAGGAGGAAAGAGGAAGTTGGTGGCGTTGTGGGAGGGCTGGCTGGGGCACACGAGGCCTTGTGAGAACAGCATCCCTGCTCCGGGGTTTTTATTCTAGTCAGAGGGGAAGCCGGCAGAGGGCTTCTGTATGGAGGAAATGGGACACCAGAGGCTGGGAACATCGCGGGTGACTGCAAATGTCGGCGTGAGACAGGACAGGGCATGAAGCAGGGGAGCGCCTGGGGGAGAAGATTGCAAGGCTGGAGAATCAGGGTTTCCTGGTGGCGTCAGGTTGGTTTGAAGGGAGGGGGAGAGGCTGAACTTGGTTTGGGGGTGTGGTGTGTTTGAGGGGCCTCCAGTAGGCTACCCAGGCAGTCCCGGCCCTGCTGCTTACTGGCTCTGTGACATCGGGCTGCTTCTCCGTCTCTGCACCTGTTTAGTCGTGTGTGAAATGGCGTTAGCTCGACTACCCTGGTGCAGACGCACGAGCCCCCAGCCGTGCAGTGCGCCACCTGGTAAGGCTGCAGCCCGTGACTCGGGGATACCATCCAGCCCCCCTCCACCGTACTCTGCACTCTCCGCCTCTCACCTGCAGAGTCTCGGCTCTTGCTCACCCTGTGGAGAGCAGTCAGCAGTCTTTCTCATAGCCTCGTCCTCACGCTCCGGTGCATCCTGCCCTCCGTCTCCCAACCTGCACAGTCTTTGACCCACGCTCTGCCCACTCTCTCTGTACCCTTTTGCCAGTCTGGCTCATTTCTCTACCAAAGGAGGTCCGTCTGAGGTCACCCATGATGACCTCATTGCCAGATCCACTGGCTTCCTTTCCTGTCTGTGCTCCCAAGCATCTGACCCTGCCTGGTCCCCTTTCGGGAATGTTCTTTTCTGCTCTACGCGCTCCGGTTTTCCTGCACTCTGCTTTTCCTTCCCAGCCTACTCCTCAGAGCAGAGCTTCCCAGTAGCTTTGGGAAGCTTGTTAACAGTCACGATCTCCGGGGCTGTCCTCTCAGGGTTCAGAATGAGTAGGTCAGCGGGAGGCCCAGGAGCCTGTACTTAACTTCAACAAGTTAGCCCCGTGATTCTTCCCATTGGGCAAGGCTGGAAACTGCTTTGACTGTTGGTGTTCCTTAAAGTCTGGCCTGTCTTCCGTTGGCCTCGGGAGTTGAAGCCTTCAGCTTAGGGATATTCAATATCCCCCAAACCCTATCCCCAATTGTAGGTATTCATCATTGCTCCAGAAAAGCGTATGTGATTCGGACAAGGTGAGAACCGCTCCTCAGTGTCCTCCCAGGGCTCCCCCCTCCCCCCGGAGCCTGGCTGCCTCCAAAGCTGTTTCTATTCCATTCTCTCTTGAACTCCAGAGCCATAGTTTGAACTGTCCCTTCAGAATCTTCATTTCTGGATGTCCTTACTCGACTTGTCCAAAACAGGCTCCCCGCTACCCCTCCCCAAAGGCTCCCATGCAACATTTCTTTTCCCACAGGGCAAAAGGCACCCCTCTTAGAATTACCCAAGCCAGAACCGAAAGCCACGGCCACCCTCGACTCTGCCCCTTCTTCCCTCACGTCCGCGAACCCTGAGATTCTGTGCTGAATTAGACCTCATATCAGCTTCTCTTTCTCCTTTTTCCCTCTTTCCCACCTTTTCTTGGGACTGCGGGAGCCCATCTCCAGGCTGCACGGGGGACTGAAGCCTGCGGGGCCAGCCCATTGCAGCCGGGTCAGAATTTGGGCCCACTGTTACCGGGAACCTCTGAGGAGCCAGAAATCCAGAAATCTTGATTTTTAAATGCCGGATGAGATTGCTTTTTCTATTTCATTAGTTTCTACTCTTAATGTTGCTAATTCATTCTATCTGTTTACTTTGGGTTTAATTAGTTTGGGGGTGTTTCCTGGCCTTTCAAGATGATTTAAACCTTTCTTTTTTCCCAACACAAGCCTTTCTAGGTGCACATTTCATTCCAGTGCTGCTTTAGCTGCATCCCATTTGGATATATTGGTTTTTGTTATCATTCAGTTTAAAATACTTTCCAGTTTTCCTAATGATATCTTCTTTGACCCATGGGTTATTTACAAGTGCATTGCTTAATTTCCAAACATTTGCGTTTTTTGGATTTTTGTTAACTCACTTTTAATTTAGTTCTGTTCTGATCAGAAACATACTGTTAAGTATATAACGTCAGTTCTTTGAAATTTGTTGAGGCTTATTTTATGGCCCTGAATACGGTCTGTCTTGTGGAAGGTTCCACGTGCGCTTAGAATGTGTGTCTCTGCTGCGGTGTGGAGAGTTCCCTCGGGGTCGGCTAGCTCAAGTTGGTTGATGTTCTTCAGGTTTTCTATCCTGACTTTCTTGTGTACGTCTTCTATCGGTTACTGAGAGAGGAACGTTAACGTCTCCAAGCATGTCTGTGAGTTTGTCCGTTTCTCCCTTCAGTCCTGGCAGATTTTGCTTCTGGATTGTTTTCAGTGTTGTATGGGTGTAACTGAAGCTCTGCTGCAGAGTAGACGTGGCCTTGGTCTTGACCGGGCGTCCTCCCTTTCACATGTGCCAGGATGGTCTTCCTGAGCCACAGGCTTCACCACCTCCCCACCTGCTTGGTGAAAGGGCCTGGGCGCATCAACAAGGCATTCAAGACCTTCACAACCTGGCCTTTCCCTCCACCACCTGCCCCCCCAGAGTATTTCCATGTCCCCATTTCAGCATTTTCCACACCTGTCTGCCTGATGCCCCTCCCCTCAGAAAGCAGCCCAAATGTTCCCTCTCCAAGTCTTTGCCTGAAGGCCCACCACACCCAGCACCATGCCGAAATCATTGGCCCACCCCGGCATTGCCCAGGCACCTGGTACAACCTTCAGTCATAGCACCTCTACGGGTGTCCATGTCCCCCGTTTGCGCACATCGCACAGAGGTGCCACGCACACCAGCAGGGCAGAGATGAGTCCTCCACAGACTCTGGGCTTGCACGGTGCCCCCCCCCCCCACCCCGCACACAGTAGGGCAGGCACTAAGGCTTTTTGGTTTTGGGGCTTTTTTAAATTTTATTTATTTATTTGAGAGCGAGAGCACCAGTGAGCAGGAGGCAGGGCAGACGGAGAGAATCTCAGGCAGACTCCCTGCTGAGTACAGAGTTTGACCTGGGGCTCAATCCCATGACCCTTAGATCGTGACCTGATCCGAAACCAAGAGTCAGATGCTCAACCGGCTGAGCCACGCAGGTGCCCCGGGCCAGCAATAAATAAGTTTTAAGTAAACGCAAACTGGAAAAGATGTGCCCGGCGCCCCCATCCCTGCCCTCTGGTGGCTGGAAGGGAGGAGTCCGAGGTAGATCTGGCTGCAGCCCGGTGCCGGGGCTTGAGAATGCCAGACTGCGTGAGGGGAGAGCAGGAAGCGGAGAAGCTGTCTGCTGTTGAGTTCCTCTGCTGAAATCTTGGGAATAGAGCGCACTGCTGGAGGACAGGGTGGCCCGCGCTGCCAGGCCTGGACTAGACTTGGTTCCACTGCAGTTTTTAGCCACAGAGTTTCCAGGTGGTAGGACGTGGCCATCCCCAGTGGGGAGGTGCAGCCCTCCCCGGCAGTAATGAGACCCTGGTGCGCCCTCATCCCAGGGCGACGGGTGGGTAAAGTGCAGTCCTGGAGAGCAAGGGAGGAGGAGAGTCCCAGGAGGAGGGTGTCATAACCCAGGCCAGAGCAGGGGGCACCTGGACGTGGGGAAGGACGGTGGGCAGTGAGCAGACGGAGCCAAGTGCCAGGAGCCAGCAGTGGGTTTGACGATTGGTGGCCAGGCATGTTGTTGGTGAGAGCAACACGGTCAACGGGAGGTGCCAGCCTCAGAGGCCATGAGGAGTGAGGACTGTGATTCCGGCCCACCTTCCGTTTTCACTCTCACCCAGACCCCTTCTGACAACCGCCATCAGCACTGCCCAGCCCAGAGGAAATACTCCTTTGCCCCACTTTCCAAATCCCACCTATAGGCTTCGTCTTCTCCACAAATGCTGCCTACATCTGCCCATGAGCTGTCCTGGCAGGAGGGATGAGGGCGTGTGTCGGTTGGGGAAGGTGACGGGGCTTTCTTGTGTGTGTCCACACCGATCCCTAGTACTGTGCTTGGAAGGTAAGGAAGATTCTGGCATAGATTTGCTTCCATAGGCCCTGAACCCTGGTCTTGGGCTCCCGTGCAGGCAGACCCCAAGCGGCTGTCATTAGGCCATGGCATGAGCCCGATGAGAAGCCACAGGGGATGGCATAGCCGCCACTCAGGTCAGCGGACAGAGTTTGGGTGAGATTGCTGAGTGTTACGGGAGTAAATCACAAATCTGGAGTTTTCAAGCAAAGTCTTCCATTAGCCTGCCAGCCCTGGCCTTCCAGGTAGGGTTCATGTTGCCCTTGGGTGACCGCCCCCGTGCCTGGTGGGGCCAGGCCCCTGAGAGCCACAAGCGTCAGCCTTGGCAGCTTGGGGACTCGCTGCCCGGGCTCTGGAGAAGGATTTTAACCAGGGGTGAGACATGGTCAGACTGTGATTTTAAAGTTGAATTAAAAAATTTGTGGAGCCCGAACCCCGGGGGGAGGCCTGAGGACTGTGGAAAATCAGAGGCAGCAGCTGTGGAGAACTAGACAGGGGTGCCGGGGTCCTGGGGAAAGGGGGCTCTGGCCCATTTTTGCCGCCCAAGAACACAAGCCACAACTCCCCATTTTTCAGAAGATGCCAATTATTACGTGAAATTTCCTAATTTAAAAGTTGGCTCAGATTTTTTAAAAAATACGCCAGGCAGGTAAACAAAATGAACCCGCCATCCCCAGCTGCTGATTCTGCCCGAAAGGTGTGTGCGTGCGGCCCTTGAGGCCGAGACCTTGTTCCTCTTGAGAAGCAGCGTGAAGCGGGGCGCGGAAGCCGGGTGCCCACATCTGGGCGCTGCCCTCGCGGGTGGGCGCGCCGCGCGGGCGGCTCTGTGCACACGGCGGCCACACGGCTCTTCCTCTTGCAGTGGAGAGGAGGCGGAGGGACAAGATCAACAACTGGATCGTCCAGCTTTCAAAAATCATTCCAGATTGTAACGCAGACAACAGCAAGACGGGAGCGGTAAGTGCCCCCCAGCCACCCCTTCGAGAAAGTCAGCCTGGCGGGGGGGGGGGGGGGCGGGGGGCGGGCACCGTCCTGGGCGAGCTGGCGGGCAGCGCTCACTGGCACTCTTGCCCACCCCCCCCCCCAGAGTAAAGGAGGGATCCTGTCAAAGGCCTGTGACTACATCCGGGAGCTGCGCCAGACCAACCAGCGCATGCAGGAGACCTTCAAGGAGGCCGAGCGGCTGCAGATGGACAACGAGCTGCTGAGGCAGCAGGTGAGGGGCGGGGCGGGCTGGGGCCGGGGCGGGGGGAGCCGGCGCAGGTGCGGGCAGCCAGCCCCTGGCTCCTCGTCCCCTGTCGGGTCCCCCTGTCGTGTCGTGTGTGCCAGATCGAGGAGCTGAAGAACGAGAACGCCGTGCTTCGCGCCCAGCTGCAGCAGCACAACCTGGAGATGGTGGGCGAGAGCGCGCGGCAGTGACGCCCACCCCACTGAGCGGCGGGGGCTCCTCCGGCCTCAGCTGCCCCTTCCCCAGCCCTTAGCACAGAGAGGGACAGACGCCCCTCCCCCAGCTGCGTTTTTTTATAGTAGATTTTTAACAAAACGGGGAGAAATAATGCATTTCTGTGGATAAGCGCCCGCCGCTCTCCTCAACTTGGGAAGCGATATCCTCCCCCCCTTTTGTCCGTCCCCCTTCTCCCGGCCCCCACGAAGCCCCGGCACTTCTAGTGGTCTCGCCCGGAGGCAGGAGGGAGGAGCACAGAGGCCCTGCCATATCCCGCTGCCTCCTTGGTCTCTAGAGGTACTGAGACAGGGTGCTTTCGGGAAGGAGGGGAGCCTTTAGGGGGGCCATCCCCGGGGCCTGGACCTAAGCAGGGAGGCCATGTCCCACCCCACCTCTTGTTTCTGGATCCCTGCTCCCCTTTGAGTGTGTGTGTGTGTTTTAATTTTCTTTATGGAAAAGTGGACGAAAAAAATAGAGAAGAGAGAGAGGTATTTAACTGCAATAAACTGGCCCCATGTGGCCCCGCCTTGTCTGTTTGTGTCTCTGTCCATCTCGGGGGTGGGGAGGGGGCCCGGGGACCGTGGGGAGCTCCACGAGGGCAGTGCCTCGGCCGCGGTGTGTGTGGCTGTGTGCCAGTCCCTGCCATCCTTCCTGTACCTCCCGGACCCCGGTCTGTTGGTCGGTCGGATGGGCGGAGAGATTAAGGACTGAATATCCCCTCTGAGGCTCCAGGTGTGCCTATGTGGTGTGAGGGCGTGGGGAGCTGGGGTCAAGGACGTGTCCCATGTTTTCGGAAGAGAGGCTGGGGTCTCTCCTGTCATCTGTTACTAAAAACAGCACTGGCTCCTGACCCTGCCCTTAAGGGTTGAAGCCCTCCCCTCTGCACCAGCCAATGGTGGAGCCTGGCCTTGAGCCCCCCACCCCCAGGAAGGGCAGACAGCCAGGAAGCCGGGCTTGGCCCGTCAGCCTGTCGCCTCACCCTGTGGCCCTGGCGCCTGCACTGTGACCCCTGCCCCGGCTGGTGACGAAACCCGGCCTGAGCTGCGATGCAGTGCTGCCTGGCAGTGCTGGGGGCCGCCGCCGTGTCTCCCTGGGGCTGAGCGCGCGGCCGGCGGCCCCATGCAACTCCCAGGACTGGGGCCTGCCCGCCTGCTCACCTGGCCGAGCTCTCCACCCGGTCCCATCCCAAATGCTCCCAACTGGGCTGCCCTCTGATGGCCCCGTGTCCCTCTCCCCCTCAGTGTGAGGCCGTCTTAGAGCAAAGGTGTGTGCAGCAGGGAGCGGCCTGCACTTCCCGGACCCCACAGCCCCCATTTTTGTGGTTTCGAGTGGGCCTTGGCAGCAGCTCACAGCCAGGAAGAGTGTTCATCCCTTGGCAGCATCGTCCACAGGCCCTTGGGCCGGAGCTGACCCTGCCTGGGTGGTCCGCCAGAGTCAGGGAGGAAACACGGCCAAAGGCCTGTCTGTGGAATCAGGGTTTGTGGTTCCCCAGGCCGTGTGCACCCAAAGATGGCCCAGAGTAGGTGGGAGTGGGGTCGCCACGGTCAGGTCACCTGCTTCGTGTCTCTACCCAGTGACCTGCTGGAGAACCGGCCCTCAAGAAAAAAGGCCCAGGTTTGTAGAGTCAGCCGATGTCCGGTTTAAATGCTCCCACCACTGCCGGATTCCAGGTGCCAGTGCGGGCCCAGTCCAGTGCGCTCCCCTGCGGCCTCCTGTGCTTGTGGGGAGACGGGAAAGCCCAGTGGTGCGAACACAGGCCCCAGAGTCTGGTTGCTCGGGCTGGAACCCTAGCTCTTGCCTCTGGGTGAGCTTGGGCAGTGCCCCAATCTTTCCCTGCAGTTGCTCCTATAAAATGAAGAAAAGAAGTCTTGGGGTGGGTGCGGTGCTAAAAGGGAGCAGGGCCTGAGCAGCCAGGCCCCAGGGATTGGGGCGAAGAAGGCAGCCAAGGGCCCCTGAATCCAGAGCAGAGCCCAGCACAGGGCCGGCAGGAGCTGCTCGGACAAGTGGCACGGATGTGGGTCCGTACATCCGGCATAGAAGAGGCAGGCCTCCGGGGTTAGCAGTTACGAACACTGTGGGCTTCAATGGGCAAGAATTCCAGAGACCTTTTCCGATAACTCAGAAAACCACACGAACTCGGGGGGCTTGTGCCGACGCAAACCCGTGCGTCTGGCTGCACGGACGTTTCCTGCCCGGATCTGTGGCCTGTGTGAAGGGAGCCTGAAGCGAGAGGAATGATGCTGGGCACCCCCGGTGGGGGGAGGGGGGCGTAAGGGACGGCCAGCCTCCCTGGGGATGAGAACATCGGGAAAGGGTGGGGAATAGGAGGTCACCTCGCTCCTGCTCGTCGACCCGTTCAACTTCTGCGGCAAAAAGGGGAATTTTTTTTCCAAGGTCAACAGGGTGATGCCATGTCAGGGAAAGTGTTCCCAGGTGGCTGGCTAGAGGCGCGTGTCTGTGGCCCTGACTGCCCCACCCCCTGGACACACCTCTGCTAAGGGTGACATAACACTGTTCCCTGTCACTCTGTTCCCGCTTATCTCCCGTCTTGTCGGCGCCACCACCTTCTTGGAAATGAGTTAGGACAAAGGGGAGGGGGCTTAGCACCCCCGCCTCCTCCAGAAGGACCCATAAAAGCAACTGAAACGGGGCCCCAGACACCACAGCCAGTCCTGAACCCAACAGGACAGCAGGACAGCCAGACAGACGGCACGATGGCAGTGAGCACGCGGATCCAGGCTGCAGGCCTCCTGTCCCTCCTCCTGGCCGGCCTGGCCAGTGGCTGGGTTCTTCCGCACCAGGTGAGAGCCCACAGGGCCTGGGCCCGGCTCGGCGGCCGAGGCCACCGGAGAGCCGGTCCCTGGGAGGGGAGTGCTGAGGGCAGCCGCAGACCCCTTAGCACGGGACAGAGCTCAGGGCGGAGAAGGGGGGCGTACAGAGCCGGGGGCCTGAGTACCAGGGACTGGAGGCCCCGAACGAATTGCACAGTGAGTGGTGCGTCTGCTCCGTGTTCACTCCTAGTCTGGACAGTGGGGAGCCCACAGGGAGCAAGGTAGATGAGAGGAGTTCCGCTCTCACGGACCTTACATCCCAGTCAGGGAATTCGTCCGGGAAGCCATTAAAACAGAAATAAGATCATCGTGTTTTCGTAAATGCTCTTCATGAACAACGGAAAATGACGATGATACTCAAGGGGCCTCGAGGGCCGGCGGGAGGGCTTCAGATGGGATCAGGAGTTTGGTGAGGGAATGAAATCTGACCTGTAGGAGCGGGAGGGTGAGAGAAGGGGACAGCGAGCAAAGGCCCGGGAGACGGCAAGTGTGGTGAACGTCCCCAAGGATCAGGAGGTGTCGTGAGTGCAGGGGACGGTACTTGGAGAGGAGATTGAGGGGCGGCCGTGCCAAGTCTTGAGGACAACTGTGGAAATACTGATTTTCCTCCACGTGCAAGGGGAGCCCCGCAAGCTTTCAATCCGACTGCTAAGGCACAGGGAACAGAACGGTTGGGGCAAGACGCAGGGAGACGTGTTCCAGGCGGGGGTGGCAGCAGGCTGGGGAGGGCGCTGTCCCCAAGAAGAGTAGCTGTGGAGAGAGAAGGAGACAGATCTGGGATGCCGATGGGAAGAGCTGCGTGAGTGGAGGGGAGAAAAGGCCGGACCGCAGGGCGGCTCCCAGGATCGCCACGGAGCCCCAGGACACCGACCCTTAGGGAGGAGCTGGTGGGTGGGGGCAAGCCTGAGAGCTCCCCTGGGCCCTGGCCTTCCTCACCACCCCTTCTGCTCCCGCAGACAGGACAGCTCGCAGCCCTGCAAGCCCAGGACGCAGCTGGAGCCGAGGCTGGCTTGATGGTGAGACTCCCTCCTGAGCCTGCCCAGCCCTCGCCGGGGCCGAGCTCCGCTCACTCTCCCTTCCTCCCCACAGCCCACGCTCCCGAGGCTGAGGAGGCGAGACGCCCACTTCCCCATCTGCCTGTTCTGCTGTGGCTGCTGTGATAAATCAAGGTGTGGGATATGCTGCAAGACCTAGAGCCTCCCCGGCCTGCCCGCCCCCCCCCCACCAGCGCGGTCCTCCCGGCCCCTTGTATTTATTCCTGCCCTGCCCTCCAACCCTCTGTGACCAGACGCGGAATAAAATGGTTCTGTCTGTTGTTTTCCATATTAGAGTGTCTGTTGCCCTTTCTTCCTGCCCGAGGCCTATGCCAGAGGCTTGTTCTGGCCCCTGTCTGGTACGGGTGTGCGGGGTTGGTACCCACCTGGGTACCCACCAGGGCTGGCACGGAGGTTTGGTGAAGGAAATCTGTTTCCTGCTCTTCCCTTCTTCCTTCCCCTCTTCAGAAGACCTAGAACCTATGTTGCAACAGCAGGCGCTGGAAGTGAAACCGAGTTTCCTCTCCTTGAAGCCTTCTTAAAACAAGGGTAACAAACGCAGAGTCCTCACAAGGGTCTCAAAGCAAGGTCCGGGGAACCCCTGGCAGGGCTCCACCAGGCTCATTTGCCTCCCAACGCGGGTGCACAGGCTCTATGACGTCGGGTCAACCTCATCGCTCCGACGGGAACGGCTTGTGTGTGCTGGTGTGCCTTGGGCTTTCAAAATGTCCCGGTCTCAGTTTCTAAGACATGGAGCAGCTAGAGATGGAACCCACGTAAACAAGTTTTTTGGGGGAGTCCTCGATGATTTTGCAGAGTAGAAAGGGATCCTGCCACCAAAATGTCTGAGAACCACTGGCCTTCCAGGCAGGCACAGTGACCGAGTGAGGGGTGGTGGCTGGGTTTCAGAGAGCACCATAAGTGGTATCCTCTGAGTAAGGACACACTGCCCGGGAGACATGCGGGAGGAGACCGCTCACCTCCACAAGGAGTTAAGTTCCCTCCCATTCTTCTTGAAACTGTGTCCCTATCACTGTGTCCCATTTCCCCACTTTTTTTTAAATAAAGATTTTTATTTATTTATTTGACAGAGAGAGAGAGTGAGCAAGAGAGGGAACACAAGCAGGGGGAGCGGGAAGGGGAGAAGCAGGCCTCCCGCGGAGCAGGGAGCCCGATGCGGGGCTCAGTCCCAGGACCCCGGGACCATGACCTGAGCCGAAGGCAGACACTTAACCACTGAGTCACCCAGGCGCCCCCCATTTCCCCACTTTTGACAGAAACAGAAAAGATGCATTTCAACATCTTCTTAGCCCCTAAGAAAACATCGGCACTAGCACGGTGATAAATGGCCTGGGCTATTTGGCCTCAATGTTGCATATGGATGGGAGGCCTGGGTTAGATCGTTAGGGGGACCGGGAGATGGCTTGTCATGCCCAAAGGCAAGCCAAACATGGCTAGAGCTCCTTTTCAATAGAAGGCGGCCATGCTTATTTTGATGTGAGATTTCCTGGCTTTTAAAATATTGGCAACTGATTAAAGGTATTTTGTTTTTTAAACCAACACTCTGGTAGCCAGAGTGAATTCATCTGGGACCCAGATCAGTCCCGTACACCACCACCTTCCACCTTCTGTCTTGGAAGCCATGAGAGGCTCATCCTCTGGGAGAGGTTTCCCTGAATGGAGGCTGAAGGGTGGGAAGGGGAAGGCAGGCGGACAGCTTGGGCTCCCATGAGCTGTGGGACCTTGCCGTCATGCTCTCTCTGCTCTGCAAGCCCACAGAGTGTAGCTGCTTATGAGTTATGAGTTGAACTGTGTGTGCCCCCACCCTCCCAAATTTAAATGTTGAGGTCCTAACTCACAGAACCTCAGATTGTGACCTGATTTGGAAATAGGGTCTTCCTAGAGATAGTCAAGTTAAAATGAGGTCAGTAGGTTGGACCCTAATCCAAGAGGGCTGGTGTCCTTGTGAAAAGTGAGGATGTGGACACAGAAGCCTGTATGCAGGGAGAAGGCCATGTGAACATGAAGACCATCATCTAGAAGCCAAGAAGAGAGGCCTAGAACAGATCCTTCCCCCACCCCCCCCCACCACCCCGGCGCTCAAAAGGACCAACCCCGCCAACCCCTTGATGTCAGACTGTGGCCTCCAGCACCGTGAGACAATAAATTCTGTTTTTTTAAGCCACCCAGTTTGTGGTGCTCTGTCACAGCAGCCCTATCACACCTGCCTGATTTCGAAGGCTTGGCTGGATCGGAGTGGTGGCTCCCCGTTTGGACAGGCACAGGCTCTCCAGTGCCCTATCCTCCTGTGGCCTGGGGACCCGGGATTGCAGATTTCAGCGATGATTGCCAGTGCCCTCTGTGGACACACTGGCCTGTGCGTCCTGCCCCCCAGGATAGCCTTCAGTTCACACCTAGAGAGGGGATGGACCCCCAAACTGCACAGACACATGACCCCAAGGGGATTGGCGTTGAGGTTGAGGGCTGTGACACAGGAGTACCCCAGGATCTCAGCATCGTCCTCCAAAACCCAGGCACCAGGGTCCTCTCCTCTCTAGGACCCAGGCGTTCAAGCCCCACCCCGCTCTCAATGGGCTTTTGTCCCTGTCTGGGAAAGGCACGGGCAGAGTCTGACATCATGAAGCCTGAGGTGGGGGTGGGACTCCCCCTCCCCCTCCATCAGCCTTCTCTGACTCCACACGCCTGGGGCTGAGGGATTTCCCTGCCCCTCACCCTCCCCACCCCGGATCGGTTCTCCCTTGGGAGAAAGGAACCCCCCCACCCTCACTCTGCTCTGGCCTAAAGGAAGATAGAAGATGCTCCACTGTGACTGAACAGCTCATGGTCAAACCATTACTACACTTAGTCACAGTACCATCAGCTCCCTCCACTGCCCCCCCACACAAGCACCTTTCAAAGGTCATGACCAATGGGCGGGGTTGGGCTGGGAGGAGGGTCACTGTGGAGTCTGGAATCTGCACACAGTGGATCCTCACCCAGCTCAAAGAGTAAGCATGGTGCTAGATAAGCCCCGCTGTGCACCAGGCACTGTTCTAGGGGACAGAGGGCGAAGCGGACAGACAGGCAGAAACCCTGCCCTCTGGGAGCTCCCGTGCTGGTGGGGAAGGAGGCCCCCCCAGAGTGCAGTCGGCAAACGCGCTGAGGGCCATGGAAGGATGGGGCAGCATTTGAATGGAGGGGCTTGGCATGGTGAGAGGGGCAGGGCAGGCTTCCAGAGGAAGTGGCATCCAGGCTGGAAGCCTACAGGATGTGCAGGCTGTGGCCCATGGCACTGGGTAACCAGTGCTACGGGATGGGGTGGGGAGGCCTGTCCAGGAGGAAGGAATGAGTGCAAAGGTCTCTGGTCAGAAGGTGCCGCTGGGTATTTGAGGAACAATGCATGCACCCACTCCGTGGTTATGAAGCGTAACTCTGTGCCAGGAGCCATTCTACAAACGGGATAGGTTAGAAATCAGCGGGCAAAGCCCTTATCTTCCTGGAGATCACGTTCTCCTGAAAGGAGACAATCAATGCATAAGGTCATTTCTGACGGCAAGACAAGTCTGGAAAATAGACCAGGATGTGGGCACCAAACGTGACCCAGGGAAGTGATTCAAGAGAAGGTGGAGGTGACGCTGAAGCCAAGAGTGGGCAGGTCCCGTCTCCTGCTCACCCCCTCTGTGGCCTCTTGGGACTGAGGTTATACCTGTCCTGGCCACCAAGATTCCCTAGACACTGAGAACAACGCCTTCTGTTTCTTAGCCTGAGACTTCCAGAGACATTGGAAGACCCTCCCAGGGACCGAGAACCAGGGTGCACAGTTATGGAGGAGGGGGGAGCAAGTGAGGCTGCCTCCCCCCATCCCCTCCAGGAAGGAGCTAGTAGAACCCAGGCGTCAGGCTGCCCAGTTCCAGCAGTGGTGACAAGGGCCCCTTTGTGCCCCCCTCCCTCGGGGGCAGGGAGGAGCTGGGCCCTGGAGGCAGGCGGCCCCTGGCACCCGGGGGGAGGGGACGGGCTGGCAAGTGGGGGCCTGGACCCTGGGAGGCCAGGGGACTGTGAGCAGGGCCGGTGGAGCAGAGGGTGCAGAAGCAAGAGCGTCCAAGTGAGTACTGCAGCCAAGAGGGGCCAGTGATGAGGCGGAGAGCCGAGGACTGGGGCTGAGAGGGTGCAGCAAAGGGTGCCGAGAAGCACGTGCAAGACAAGGTGCTCTGGGCCATGGATGGTCACCGGGAACTGCCCCTCGTTTAGGATGGGGCAGGGTGCTGCTCAGGACGGTTTGGGGAATGGGCTGGGACCGTGGCAGGGACAGTGACTGGGCTTAGGGAAGGAACCACAGAGAGGAAGAACGCAGGGCTCTTCTCAGCATCCCTATGGTGGAAAGTCTGGTAGTAACAGCTGCCCTGGGGCCCCTAAGTTTGGGCCAGACGGCAGGGGTGGGGGTGAGGGAGGCTGGATGAAGAGCAGAGGGATGGGCAGGTGATCAGCCACCTGCATCCTGCCATCTGTGAGGGGTTGGGGGCAGTGAACTGTGTGTGAGTGAGACAGTGTCAGCACCTGGGTGCATGACAGGTGTGTGTGCGTGTGCGCGCACGCGCCTGTGCACACACACACCTCCCCTGGGTGAGCCTCAATCTACATCAGTGCTCCTCAACCTTGTTTTCATTATACCCTGCTAAGGAACCATTTTAGAGCTATTTTTCCTAATCCCATTCCCACCATGAAATTTTACGACCATAGACATACAGTATATATGTTTATGTACTGTGGCCCTGTAGAGAGTCACAGCTCACTGTAACAGCTAAGACTTTCCTGGCCCCCACCCTAAGAACCAATCTCAGCCCCCATTATGAACAGGTGGTCTACCTGCTTGTGTCACAAGTCTGTCAGGGCCCTGTAACCAGCCCTCGCCTGTGTCCCGTACCTTCTTGTTGCAGTGTGTCCATCAGCCTGTGTCTGGGTGGGTCTGTTCTTGGCTACCTCCCAGTGTGTGTATATGCAGGTCCGTGTGTCTTTGTGAGCATGGCCTGCAGGGGGGGTCCACGTGTGTGCCTGCATGCCCGTGTCAGCCCTGGGGTGTGGTGGGCGGGAGGCAGAGCAGTGCAGGGATGCTTCTGTGACTGTGTGTGTGTGTGTGTGTGTGTGGAGGGTATCCGCAGGTGCAGGGGGCTCGCTGCCCTGCCCAGGTGTGCGCCTGCATCGCTATTGTGTGAGCCTGTTCCTTCTGGTTGGGTCTAGATCTGTCACATTTCAGACCAGCATTTGCATGTGTCTGACTGCATGCGCCCGTGTCCGTGGGAAGAGGGCGGCCAAGGCCAGGGAAGTCAGCCACTTGAAACCCTGGCTTCGACTCTGACGCGACCCACAGAGCAGCCGGGTGCCAGGGACTCACGAACTCCCAACCCCGGGCTCCTTCCTGGCCCCACTCCGGGCCCAGCCAAGAGCGCCCGACTCTTCTTTCATCCCACCTACCCCGAGAAGCCCCCCAGGCTGAGGCACCCTCACCCTGAGGGAACAGGGCTCTTTTGTCCCGGGCCCTGGGCTCTGTTGAGGGTGGGGACAGCAGGGGCTGTCTGTGGGGTGGGAGAGGGCGGCAGGAATTCCCGCGGCATGTTGGGAATGCTGATGCTGTGAAACCCAGTCATTGATGGGCTGGGTCCCTGCCCACCACCCCCAGGCCTCAGCCGTGGGACATCTGCTCCCTCACCCCACTCACCATACCTCCCCCCACCCCACCCCAATGCTCCGCGGTTCCCCTTTCCTCCCCAAAGTTCTTCGCCATCACGGCTTGGGGCGGGCAGGCTGTGACTGCAGAGTAGCTTCCAGGCTGTGTGGGAGGGTCCCAAGCATCCCCGGGCAGCGGAGACCACGTGGGCAGCCCTACAGCGGGCCACCACTCAGAGCGGACACGGAGAGAGGGCGGCCGGCGCTGCACCTGTCTGGCTCTCATTCCAGGTTGGCTGGCTGACAGCTTCAAGTGAGACCCGAAGGCATTCCCAACTCAGGGAGACTGAGGTGAGGGGCAGGGTTCCAACTTCTCTTTCCCTCTGGCTTCCCCTGCTTCTTGCGGCGGGTCCAGCCCTGGCTCTGTCCTTACTTTCTGGAAACGCCCAGGGGCACGATGGTGATGAAGATAATTATCAGCATGTCACTACGATGTAGAGACAGGGCATTCTGGTGGTTAAGCCTGCAGACGCGGAGCTAGGCAGACTGGCGATGAGCTGTGTGGCCTGGGGCAAATTACTTAATCACTCTGGACCGCAGCTATAACATGTGGGTTCTAACTGCCCCTACCTCAAGGAGACCAAATGAATTAATACAGTGGAGTCAAGCACTGGGGCCTGATGCATGGTCAATGCATTAGAAATGTTTGTAATTCCCAATAATGATACCGGCAGCAGCCAGCCTCCGAACAGGCCCCTTCGGAAGCCTTACCAGAGGCCCCCTTCACCTCTTCCCTGGCCTTTAGTGCTCTCCTCTCCCCTCTCCAGCTGTCACTCACTTGCTGGACAAAATGATATTCCTCACGACACTGCCTCTGTTTTGGATTATGATTTCAGGTAAGGGCTAGGGGTGCGGGGGGATCCTGGCGCCTTGGCCCCCGAGTGGGCTGGGGCTGTTTCTGTGGGTCCCTGCAGCCCCCAGGGGCACGGTGGAAGGTGATGGGAGTGTGTGTGTTGGGGGGGCGTGGTGATCGGGGAAGGACATGCCCCTCCCCTCAGCGGTCCTGCTTGCCCACAGCCTCTCGAGGGGGTCACTGGGGTGCCTGGATGCCCTCCTCCATCTCCGCCTTCGAGGGCACGTGCGTCTCCATCCCCTGCCGCTTCGACTTCCCCGATGAGCTGCGGCCAGCCGTGGTGCATGGCGTCTGGTACTTCAACAGCCCCTACCCGAAAAACTATCCCCCGGTGGTCTTCAAGTCTCGAACCCAAGTCGTGCACGAGAGCTTTCAGGGCCGCAGCCGCCTCCTGGGGGACCTGGGCCTGCGTAACTGCACCCTCCTGCTCAGCAGCCTCAGCCCCGAGCTGGGTGGCAAGTACTACTTCCGCGGGGACCTAGGAGGCTACAACCAGTACACCTTCTCGGAGCACAGTGTCCTGGATATCATCAGTGAGTCCCCAGAGGGCGCGCGCATGCAGTGGGTGGGGGGTTTGGGTGGGGGCGCCAAGTCCTCCCCGGAGCCTTTCCAGGGAGGTCTGGGATGGCCGGGCCAGGGGTTTCTCAGTCTGGCTGGGGGGTGCAGACTCCCATGCCCTCACGGACCAGGCAGATGACAGAAATAGGCAAAGCAGGGCCCCAAACAGGAGGAAAAACGAGGGCTCTTCCTCTTCTAGAAATAACTGGAAGAAAAGCAGTGGGGCCCAGGGGTTAGGGGTAAGGCCTCAGGATCCCTGAGTTAGCTGGGTGACTGTGGGCATGTTACTTAACGTCTCTGGGCCTTGTTTTCCTCTTCTGTAAGATGGGGATAAGAATAGCACTTACAGTTCAAGGAGTGAATCCTTGTGGAGTGTTCAGAGCAATGCCTGGTGCTGGGTAACCAGTGCTGGCGGAGAATGTGGAGATACTGCTCTCAGACAGCCTGAATTTTTAAGAGAAACCAGAACTGTGTCTTTTTCTGTGTAATCTCCTAATTCCTAAACATAGGCTGCTGATTCAGATTTTTAAAAACAAATCCTAAGTTTAGGCCAAATAACACGCAGTTCTGGGCCAGATTTGGCTATCAGAGAGGGGCATGGCGCCTAATTCCTGAGAGGCCCCATAGCATGGAGCCCCTAGATTCGGGTTCCCCATCAGCACGGAGTCCAAATGAGCCAGATTACAGCCCCGATGCAGAAAGAGACCCCAATGGCACAGCTAGACATTTATCTCCAGGGCATACCACACACACACACACACACACACACACACACACACACACGTGGAAAATAAACCAAAGCAGACAGGGGAAAGAAGTTTCTTAAGGGTTACAGTGCAGTATCCAGAGCACAGATGATGAAGCCGGAGTGACAGAGTTTGAAGCTCAGTTTTACTCCACATGAGCTGTGGTCTCAGTTTCTTCATCTAAAACATGAGCAAAATAACATTACCCACCTTCTGGCATGGCGGGAAGGACCGGCAAGGGAAACACTGTAAAGTACTCAGCCCATTCTATTGTTATTTTCATTATTACACATCTGAGGTCGGATGGTGGAGGGCCTCTGGGTGAAGGGTAACCAGGAGGAGAGAAGGTTGTAGGGAATTCTGTATGCAAGGATGGGGAGGGGACCAGGAGCCAAGAATGCTTCCTCAACCCTCCTGCTCCCCCCTCTCATCTAGACACTCCCAACATCGTGGTCCCCCCGGAGGTGGTGGTAGGCTCGGAAGTGGAGGTGAGCTGCATGGTGCCTGACAACTGCCCAGAGCTGCGCCCGGAGCTCAGCTGGCTGGGCCACGAAGGGCTGGGGGAGCCCTCCGTGCTGGGTCGGCTGCGCGAGGACGAGGGCACCTGGGTGCAGGTGTCGCTGCTACACTTCGTGCCCACTAGGGAGGCCAACGGCCACCGGCTGGGCTGCCAGGCCTCCTTCCCCAACACCACCCTGCAGTTCGAGGGCTACGCCAGCCTGGACGTCAAGTGTGAGCCTGGGGGCGGGGCGAGGTGGGGGCGGGGCCGGGGGCGGGGTCTGCGGTCCCAGCCCGCTGACCCCCACCCCCCTCCTTGTGTCGCGGACCTCAGACCCCCCCGTGATCGTGGAGATGAACGCCTCGGTGGAAGCCATCGAGGGCTCGCACGTCAGCCTGCTCTGCGGGGCGGACAGCAACCCGCTGCCGCTGCTGACCTGGATGCGGGACGGCACGGTGCTCCGGGAGGCCGTGGCCGAGAGCCTGTTCTTGGATCTGGAAGAGGTGACCCCCGCGGAGGACGGCGTCTACGCCTGCCTGGCAGAGAACGCCTACGGCCAGGACAACCGCACCGTGGGGCTCAGCGTCATGTGTGAGTGGCGCCCGCGCTCCGCACCGGCCCCAGGCGGACAGAGGAGGGGAGACAGGCGGCGGAGCCAGGGAGCTGGCGGAGCTGGGCGGGGGGCGGGCCACCCAGGCCACAAACGAGGTGGAGGCCACGGTGGAGCGGAGGGCTGCGGGTCAAGGCGTTCCTTCCTGCGTCCCACAAGTATCTGATGAACACCTACTGCGCACCACTCTCATCCCCCGAACGAGGTGCGAAGACAGATGGGTCCCTGCCACCCAGGGGAGCCGGTGAAACTCCGTCTCCTCCAGACCAGCCTTGGCTGGTCTAGGAGTAGATCTGGGCCCTGGAAATCCGCATTTCCCAATGAGCCCCAGTGCAGCTGTAGGGGGAGGGACGAAGGGACCCCAGACTTCACCCAGCCCCTTGCGCCCTGTGTACATTCTGGAGTCCCCGGGAGGGGGGGCGACGAGCTGGTCAGATAAGGTTCTTTGTTAGGAACCAAGGAGAGGTCATACATTCATTCACAAATATTTATTGAGGCAAAATGCCCAGGGCTGTGGATAATAATAATGAGAACTGCGGCCAACATTTACTCAGCAGTTTCCGAGAGCTTTCCACAAATACGCTTCCCCCGGACATCCCCACGGCTGGCCCCGACCCACCTCTTCTCTTCTCAGGGAAGCCTTTCCTCACCATCCTAGTTAACATTCCAACTACCCTGATTTCCCATCACCAGGTTTCCTTTTCTACAAAGCCCTTATCCCCATCTTGCCAACTACATTTATTTACTAACACAGTGTCCACTCAGGTGGTTGGGAATCTTCATCTTACTTTGTTCAGGCTAAAACAGCGCCTGTCCCTTAGGTTCTCAGTGGCTCCTGTGCGGTTGGGACTATAATTAAGCTCACTTTCCAGATATGAGAAATGAGGCACCGAGGGGTTAGGACATGGGTCCACACCCAGCTGGGAAGGGGTAGAGCTGGGATTTGAGCACAAGCGCTCTGACTGCAGAGCTCCTGTTCTTGTAAACAGGATAGCCAGACAGGGGTTACCTGAACCATCCGGAGCCGGTGTGCTCAGATTGGGGTATATGGGGTCACATTGGGGGTGGGAGTTGGCTGGCAGAAGAGGCACCCTTGGCTTCTGACCATTGGCGCCCCCTGTCCTGCCCCCCCCCAGATGCACCCCGGAAGCCGATGGTGAACGGGACAATGGTGGCCGTGGAGGGGGAGATGGTCTCCATCTTGTGCTCCACACAGAGCAACCCGGATCCTATTCTCACCATCTTCAAGGAGAAGCAGATTCTGGCCACGGTCATCTACGAGAGCGAGCTGCAGCTTGAGTTGCCTGCTGTCACTCCCGAGGATGACGGAGAGTATTGGTGTGTGGCTGAGAACCAGTATGGCCAGAGGGCCACCACCTTCAACCTATCCGTGGAATGTGAGTACCCCCCAACCCACCCCACCCCGCTCCTCTCCCATTGTCCTGCTGAGAGCCAGCTAGACTTGATCTCCTTCCACATTCCCTATCTCAGTGGATGGTTCAGTGGGGGCACCTGGGTTACTGGGAAGCATTCATGCATCCCAACCAAGGGTCAGCTTTGCACCAGCAGATGAGAATGAGCAAGGGAGGGAAGCTGAATCCACAGCAAGAAATTGGGAGTCCCACCTGAGAGTACTGTGTTCCCACATCCTGGGGTGTGCTTTTGACCAAGGAGATTTCTGGGTCCTGTGGCCTCTGACCCCTTTGCATTCACCAATAACCACGACATCTAACCCTTGAGTTGCATTGCTATGTACCAGGCATTGCTGGAAGCTTTGTACGGGGATCCACTCAATTGATCCACATGACATTCCCAGGAGGGAGGTTCTATTACTGTCTCCAGTTTCCCGAGAAGCAAACTGAGGCCCAGAGAGGTTATGCCATTTACCCAAGGTCACACAGCTAGAGAACAGTTCAAATCCAGAACAGTCTGGCTCCACTGTTCTGTACTGCCATGGCTGACCTCATCCTATGTTATTACCTCAGAATACATTGATCAAGCAGTTGGTCTGTGCCAAGGGCAGGGTGACTCTGGGCGACGTGGGGGAGAGGACCAAGAGGGCACCAAGCTTACTAACAGATGCAGTATAGCCAGATCAGTGGGATGGATGCACATAGAAAGCCTGGAAGTCTTGGAAATGAAGCTCATCCTTCCGCTGGCAACCAGCACCTGTCCCGACCTCCCCACCGGATGACACCGCCAACACCCCCACCCCCATCTCGACCCCAGCCCGGGCGGGGGGCTGTAGCTCCCAGCTCGCGGTTTCCATTCCCTCTCCTGCAGCAACTCCCTTTGGAATGTCACCTCCATGTTGCCATCTCCTCTGCCTCCTCTTCAGCTCCCGCCCGGCCTCTGGCACTAGTCTCCATACTTTACCACTCCCCCGCCTCCATTACTCCACCTACAATACTGTCCCCAGACAGTATTGAGCACCACCTGTACTCAGTACTTTGGATGTGGTAATAATCACTATGTGGTAGGTACAGACTATTTCTGGAGTGCCACCTTGCAAGGCAAAGGGGGGGGTCATGCATGCTGTGCTAACCTTTCGCCTTGGGGCACATTCCCTTCCAGCCTCTGCTTGCTCGCAGTACCCATGGTGATCATGAGTTGGGGGGCGTTCTGCTTTCTCCATCCTCGCCCTCCTGGGCCCAGCTTCCTCCTTCTGCTACACACCTTTTCCCTGTCACACCCCAAGCCAGTGGCCTCTTAAGACAGAGGGTCAGAGAGTCCCCTGAGAATCGGATGGAAGCCCCCGGGCACACACACCGCAGCGTCTCACGTCCATGGGCAGTCACAGGCTCTCCTGTGCAGCCAAAGGTCGTTCATGGTCGGCTCCAGGCAGGACCCCGAGCTCTGCAGGTGTTCTTCTGCGGAGCCTGTGTGGTCATCCTTTGAGGCAGATATGCATCATCATCATCCCGGCCTCAGGCTGCTGGGCACGGCATCCCTCAGGCTCCTCTCTGTCCCTGAAGTCTGTGTCCCCTCGCTGACAACGGCAGGTGCCCCTAGTGTGGGGCTTCCTTCTTACTCGCTGAACCATCGCTGAGCCAGGGCCCAGCTTGGCGAGGGACATGCAGCAAGGTACTCACCTCTACTGAGTGCTCGTGCGCAGGGGACTAGTCTGAGCCCTTGGCGCATCCTGACCTAGTTTGGTCTCGCCACAACATGACTGTGAGGACTGTTCTTCACCCCAGTTTAAGAGAAGGAAACTGAAGTGTGAGCTGATGTCCAGCACCAGACAGAGCTGAACTGCCCTGGGTCAGAATCCCCACTCTGTCTTCCATCTTGTTGCATGATCCCAGACAAGCGACTTCACTTTTGCTGAGCCTCTCCACTGACAAATGGGTATATGATAACCATAGCTTACCCCAGAGAAGGTTGTGAAGAGTCTGGACGTTATGCTGAGCACCCACAGCACCTGACCTGTCCTCTGTGCTCCGTAAATAATTTCCCACTAATCTCTCCCTTGGACTCCAGGCTCGGTGCCGGTCCTGAGTGCCTGCGGCCAAGGCTTTGCTCACGTGCTCCCCCTGCTGGAATGGTTTCATTTATCTCATCCTGAATCCTTGGGAGGAATGTTAAGCCTCTGTATCACACTTGGTGAGCCTAGCTTCAGAGTTCCCATAAGGCCCTTGCGAGAAAGGACCAATACTCCTGTTTGCACAGATGAAAACTCCACCTTGGAGGCCCAGGGAAGCCTAATGGCCTGATCGGGGCCAGTAAATGACAGAGCTGGACTTCAAGCCAAAGCTGTCCCACCCCAAACTCCCCATTCTTTGTGGGACTGGGGGTTTGTAAAGGGTCAGTTCCCCAGGTCTCCCAGGCCACCTGCAAAGCTGCGGAGATACTAAGCACATGCAGGCAGGGTGGCGGCAAGGGGTCGAGGGCGGACGATCTCACCAGAGCAGTAGGGGTGCAGTCTTGAATGAAAGGGTTTCTAAAAAATATGTTCACAGCTGTTGGTTCGGGCTTGTCATTATTCACTTACTCTGTGGGGTGTTAATTCACTAACACTACAACAAGCCTAGTGCATGTTTGCCTGAACAGATTTCGGGCTATATATTTTTAATTTACTAAATTTAGACGCAAGTACAAATTGAGGTTCCAGTTGGAACCATCTCGAGGTCGAATCTGGCCACGTGACTCCCTGGCTCGTCACTGTTACCTGCATATTCTTTTTTTTTTTTTTTTTTTTTGCCGGAAATTGAAAGTAAGTGGGGGTAGATGGCCCAAGGAGTCCTTTGGCCGTGTGTAAGTAGGGTTCTGGTCAGAACTGAGAACCAGGGCTCAGTCTAGAGAGAGCAGACTCTGGTGCTGGATTCTTCAGGAGGGAAAGAGAGTCTAGTTTTAAAAACAACATTCGATGTTCTACTATATCATATTTTAGAAAATGAAAGGAACAAACAAAAAAACCCCACAAAGACCAGGCCAGTAGCATTTTTGTAATACAAATGGCAGCAAAGGAGAGCTCAACACAATGATCTTGGGTGGAGGGCGGGGGTTGGTGCCAGCGGCAGTGGAGGATCCCATGAAGGGGGGACAGTCAGGGTGCAAGGGGGCTCGAGGGAGTCAGCAGGGGCATCTGCAGGTGGCCAGTGAGGGGAGCCGGCAGGATTCAATAGCCCATATCAGTCTTCGCAGAGCTCCGCTATGTGAAAGGCGAGTTCTAAGCGTGGGGACAGAGTGGAGGCTGAGCGAGAGCCTGCCTTGACGGAGGCAAGGGCCCAGCCGTATGGGTATCTCACATGGGTAGGGTAAGTGCTGGGAGCAAAACCCAAGCGAGACGGGGAGCGAATGGTTGGTGAAGCGAGGTGCGATTTCCGTGAGTGTTCAGAGAAAGAGATGTCATCTGAATAGAACCAGAGATAGTGCAAAGGGGGAAATGCAGCTCATCTCTGAGAGAGCTACCACCTGCTCTGCCAAGGAGTCCCCTGAGGCTCAGCCTCCAGTTGGCGCCAGTCCCCTGAGTCCTGGTTCTTCTTGCCCGTGCAGTTGCCCCCTTGATCCTCCTGGAGTCCCACTGCGCAGCAGCCCGGGACACAGTGCAGTGCCTGTGCGTGGTGAAATCCAACCCGGAGCCGTCCGTGGCCTTCGAGCTGCCCTCACGCAACGTGACCGTGAATGAGACGGAACGGGAGTTCGTGTACTCGGAGCGCAGCGGCCTCCTGCTCACCAGCATCCTCACGCTGCGGGGCCAGGCCCAGGCCCCGCCCCGGGTCATCTGCACAGCCCACAACCTCTACGGCACCAAGAGCCTCGAGCTGCCCTTCCAGGGAGCCCGTGAGTGCTGTGATCGGGGGCTGGGAGCCGCGGGGGTGGAGGGGGCTTCTCTTGCATCCAGGCTTCCCTCCCCGAGGCTGAGCATCAGCCACCAAGCACGGGTCAGGCGACGCAGGTGGATCAAGCAGTAAAGATGCCCTTTCCAGTTGGTAAGGAGAGGCTGCCCTGGGTTGCCTGCGCTTTAATGTTTGCCTGGACGCTCTGGCCACTAAGCACTCCAGGCCAGTCAGGCAGTGCAAGGCCATGCCAGCTATGGAAATGTTTTCACCATCGCCTCTGCCCCAGCCCGTCTCCCAAGACCCTGGGGTGTCCTCACTACCACCAGCATTCCTGAGGGTGCCTGGGTCTTCTGTCCTCAGACCGCCTGATGTGGGCCAAGATCGGCCCCGTGGGAGCCGTGGGAGCCTTTGCCATCCTAATTGCCACCGTCTGCTACATTACCCAGACACGCAGAAAGTGAGTGGCCTGTCAGGGCTCGTCGGGGGGGGGGGGGGGGGGGCAGGGAGTCTCCCAGGGCTGGGGAGGCAGGGAGGTCAGTTAGAGGCAGCGGGTGGGTGAGGGAGGGCAACCTGCATGTGTGTGGGAGGGCGATTCTGCTCTGTGGATGTTTGGCTGCATGGAGGAGAGAGGCTCCTGCTAACATGTAAGGGTGGGCCTGTGGCCGGGCCCAGCACTTTCCCCTGTTGGCCACCTTGTCTCCACGTTCTGTGGCCATAGCCTCCTGGCCTCTAGGAACCCTCCTGCACACGCTGCGGTGCAATGCGGGAAAGCCAGCTACCCCTGGCTCGTAGCCACAGGGTCGGTCACAGTCGGTTCCAGGGCCCAGGTCATTACACACACACACCCACACCATCCCCGGCAACAAACATACTCCCCAGCCCCAAACCACAGCCACCTACCACACCTCTACTATTTTTCCCCCTTGTGGCACACACACATCAGCTGCCCTGAAAACGAATTCATCTTTCTGCTCCACATCCGGGCAGCAAGAGGGGCTGACAGAGCCAGAGCACGTGGAAAGAACCCCAAGAAGCCAGGCTGGGTTCCCCAAAAGTGGCAGAGACCAGGGACTAGATGGAGGGATGGGCAGTGGGGGACAGGAAGAGCCTGGTCATTTTGAAGAGGCCATCTACCCCGTCTTAGAGAGATGGGTGGGAACAGCCCTGGGGTCCCTTGAGCCAAACTCCTACAGTAGATGGGGTGCAGAAAGGGAGCGGAGAGGAAGGCCTGGGACTCCTGCTGGAGCTGACACATCCTACTCTGCAGAAAGAACGTGACAGAGAGCCCCAGCTTCTCGGCGGGGGACAACCCCCCGGTCCTGTTCAGCAGCGACTTCCGCATCTCTGGGGCGCCAGAGAAGTATGAGGTGAGGGCCAGAGGCCTGTGGTTCCAGACTAGCTGGAGAAACTGGGTGCCAAGGACCCGGGGGGCCTGGGAGGGCCTGGAAGGCCAAGGGGCAGACGGGAGGGTGGCCCCTTCAGAAGGGAAAGGGAGGAGGTGCAGAGGGCTGGGAGGGGTGCTCAGGCTGAGGCTGCAAAGGGGGCTGAGGGACTCAGTGGAGGGCAGCCCCCATCCTCTCCACCCGGGTCTATGACTGCATTTCCTTCTCCAATAGTCCAGAGAGGTCTCTACCCTGGAATGAGCGCCCCAGGAGGTAGGTTCCAGGGGCCTCAGTGTGCCCACCTCTGGGCCCTTGTCGGGCCTCGGGGTTGGCGTGCATGTGTGTGCGTTCTCGTCAGGCATCCAGGATGTTCCCTGGTTAAGTCTGACCCTGCCCGGCCCTCCTGGCCTTGTCTATTCTGTGCTGTTGCTGCTCCCTTCTATCTGTGGCCACTGTCCTGTGTCTGTGTCCAAAGGCCCCCTGTAGGGGTGGGGGCGGGGTGGCACACAGGACGGGAAAGCTGAAGGCACCCCTGAAGGATCTCCCAGATTGAGGAGGGGAGCCACCCCAGACCCAAACATAGGGGAAGGCCGTCCAGAGCCAGGCACTTACACACATTTGGAAAGGCCGGGATCCTGACCGGGTGGCTTTAATCTGCAAAGATGCTATGGGTTGAATCGTGTGCTCCCCCAAATTCCTATGTTGAAGAGGGCTTCCTGGACACATTGAATTTGTAGATGACTCTCAGGCTGAGCAAGGAAGAGGCTGTTGTGCATGGGGCACCAGCGAGGACAAAGGCCCCAGGCTGCGCCGGCGTGCCCTGAGAAAGGAGGTTACACGGACAGGGCTTTGGGACTCAACTCTGGAGCTGTGGGGGTGCAAGCAACTGCAGGTTTTGCCCCTGAAAAGGGTGGCACAAGACCCTTCTAATGGGCTGGTTCTGTTCGTAGAGTGAGAGGCGACTGGGATCTGAGAGGAGGCTGCTGGGCCTTCGGGGGGAACCCCCAGAGCTGGACCTGAGCTATTCTCACTCGGACCTGGGAAAACGACCCACCAAGGACAGCTACACCCTGACAGAGGAGCTGGCCGAGTATGCTGAAATCCGTGTCAAGTGAGGGAGCTGGGGGCAGCCTGTGTGGCCATCCCTCCCTCAGGACCCTCACTGGCCCCTACTGGCTATGGGCTCCCTTGCTCCTCAGAGTGGTGGGGGCTGGGGCAGGAAAGGGAGGGGGCAGGTGACAGTGAGGTCTTGGGGGCCTGGCCTCCCCTCCTTCCCAGCTGCCCCCGGCCCTACCAGCACCCACCCCACGCTGTGGCTCCTCTCTAACCTCCTTTAACCTCATCTGTCCGGAGGGGAGCTCCGTCTGTCCATCCATGTTATTTATTGCCACCCCCTGCCTTGTCTCCTGCCCCCACACCCAGCCCCAGGACCTGTACAGAGGGACTGAAATAAAGGCCATGAAGCCATGTACCTGTCTAGATCCTGATGATTTCTGATCCATCCTAGGGGAGCCTGCCACCCCCCTCCTTGCCCTCTGCAAGGTCCTGTGTGGGGACAAGGGCCCAGGAATTCTAGCCCCGAGCCCAAGGCCATCGCCCTGAAGCCGCCCCCACTCTGAGCTGGCAGCTGTGGGCTGAGTCTGGCCCCTTCACTCACTCACATCCCCTCCTGTCCTCTGCAGGTCGGGGTGTTTTGTGAGCCTATGTTGCTTTGACCGCCATCCCTCACATTCATGCCATACTCTGCAGCTCCAGCCTTTCCAACTTTACTTTTTTCGTTCAAGAAACATTAAGTAGGCACCAGCTGTGTATGGAGCCCCTTCAGGAAGCTCAGGCCATCCTGGGAAGGGACAGGACAATGCTGTGAAGATTAACACCGGGGCTCAGAGAAGCTAGGTGATTTTCCTAGGGTCCCAGAGCTAGGAAACAGAGTGGCCAGGCCCTGGACTCAGTTCTTTTTTTCCATAACCCCCGTTGGCAATTTGAAGAGGGCCAGACTCTCCGGTACGAATGGTACTAATAACTAAGAGTTGTTGAGCACTTGCTATGTGCCCCATGGTTCTACCTGATCTACATTAATTAATCTCCACTTACCTTCCCTAACTAGTATGACAATGGCTCTCGAAGTGGGGTCCCGCACCAGCAGCATCCGCATCACCTGGGAACTTGTTAGAAAGGTACATTCTCGGGGTGCCTGGGTGACTCAGATGGTTAAGCATCTGCCTTCGGCTCAGGTCATGATCTCGGGGTCCTGGAATCGAGCCCCACACCAGGCTCCCTGCTCAGTGGGGAGTCTGCTTCTCCCTCTTCCTCTACCCTCCACCTCGCTCGTGTGCGCTCTTTCTCAAATAAATAAATAAAATCTTAAGAAAAGAAAGAAAAGAAAAGGAAAGAAAAGAAAAAAGATAAGATTCTCAGGTCCCCACGCCACGCTGCAGGAACCAGAAACTCTGGGGTGGGGCCCCTCCAGGTGATTCTGATGCATTGACATTTGCAAACCCAGAGGAGCTGAGGCACAGAGGTTAAATCACTTCCTTGAGGTCCCCCAGCTGGTAACTGCACAGCCCCAACTTGAGCCCAGAGCCCAGAGCTCTCACCACGGTGCGCTCCGCCATCTTGGTGAGAAGCACCGGGAGCTCACGGGCCCGAGGGTGCTGAGGGAACCCTAAGAATAGAGCTGACGTGTGGGTATAGCTCCTGAACAGAGCTGATTTTTGAAGAAGGCAGAGGATACTACAGAGGCCACAGTCAAGACTGAGAGGCAGGACTAACCAAGCCACGTTGGGAGGGAAGGCGATGAGGCCGCCTCGGCTGGACTGGGAATCCCCTTGCAAGAGCAAGGCAGAGCTGAGGCTGGTAGTGGGGCTAGGAGGGGGCCAACCCCGAGGCCTGCCAGAGCCCTTTCCTCGCGGGGCTCTCTCAGTCTTGTAGAGAGGAGGACATTGAATCAACGGCTTCATGCATAATGCCCGACTGCAACCTGTGATACCTGCTCCCGAGACCAGTGCAAGGGGGGCTTCTAGAGCGCAGAATGGAGGTGTGTCTTGGGGTCTCAGGGGTCAGGGGAGGCATCCCACTGACAGGAAAGTCCCACAGGGACACCGTGTATGAAGGCCCCAGGTGGGAACATATTTGGCAAAATTCCAGGAGCTGAAAACAAGGCCGGAGAGTGGTTGGGGATGGGGCAGAGGCTAGTAGGGGCTTCACAGCAGCTCTGGGAGCCATCTCCACCGGATCCCTGGCACATGCATAGGGACCCCGCCCTGACACACCTGTCCTCTGACAACAGACCCTGGCTCCAGCAGGTCTGGCCTGGGAGGAATGCCCCTAAGGACTTCGCCCTGAAGAGCACAGCAATGTCAATAATGAGGGACTGGAGTAACCCTGTGCTGCCCAAAGCACCACCTGAGCACCACGCTGATGAGCCAGCTGATCCCAGGAGGAAGGGAGAGCAACTTTTATGCTAATATGTATGTTTCATTTAGCACGTATCAGAAAAAAAGGGCACCAGCATACCAAGCTGGTGATTTTTTTTTTTTTTAAATAAAAGCTTAGGAGGAGGCTAAGCTTAAAAAAAAAAAAAATCAATCAAGTGAATTGATTTAAAGAGATGTATGAAATAAAGGTTCACAGACAGGACAGAAGGCCTGAAAGTTATAGGTAAAACTCTGAAGTTCAGGAAAAATGAAGTGATCTGATGCAAAGACCCATCTCATAGGAGGGACCAGCATTCAGTTGATGACACACAAGTAGGACCAAAATTCAGGATGTCACACTCCACTCCTCTCCTGGACTCCCCCAGAATTCATCTGTTCCATCAACACACATTTACTGAGCACCTCCTACGTGCCAGTTCTATGCTGGGCTCTAGGGATACCACAGTGACCAAGAAGAAACACTCTCTGACCTCACAGAGCTGACATTCTGTGGAATAGACAGATGATAATCAGATAAGCAACTGTTGGTCAGATAGTGATCGTGCTAAGAAGGAAATTAAGCAGAATAGGCCAGAATGTGCTGGGCCAGAATGTGCCGTTTTAGAAAGAGTAGAGAGCATTTGAGTAGAGAGCAGAAGGAAGCAAGGGAGGGAATTCTGTCCATTTCTGGGGAACGTAGATGCAGGGAAAAGCCAAGATCAGGTGCAAAGGCCCACGGGGGGAATGCACTTGTTATGCTCAGGAACAAGAAAGAAACCAGCATGCCTGGAGGGGGCTGGTGAGCCAGAGCAGTTGCCCACAGAAGGCCTTATAGGCCATGGTTAGGGCTCAGGCTTTTACTCAGAGGGAATTGGGTTGTCGTTGGAGGATGACACACGGAGGAATGTTTCGGAGGGGCTGAGGTTTCTAAGACCCCGCTGACAGCTGTGGGGACCATGAGCCCAGGTGCTCAGCAGATGCAGGCAAAGGGCTCAGGAGGCCAAGGGAGAGGAAGTGGAGTTGACGAGAGGGGACAGGTCAGGACCTCTTTCATAAGAGGAGTTGATGGAGCTTGCTAAAAGCTGGAGGGAAGGGAAAGAGAGGAATCCAAGATAGCCACTTCCTCAGCTGCTGAAGATGGTGGAAGGAACAAGTTTGCGAAGAGCACAAGTGTGCTCTACTCGGGCCCCGTCAACAGGAACAGGCTGCTGGCACCCCTCCCTTGGGAAATGACAAGCTGAGGAAGAGTCAGAACCCATTGCACGGTGGCTCAGAGAGACCGGGACGGATGCAGGAGATGACGTCTGGCTAGGCTTGCGTAGACCGGAGCTGGTCTCGTGTTGGCAGGGGCAGACCACCCCGTGTAGGAAGGAGGACGCCCAGGCACCAGGCCAGGGTCATGACAACATGGATCTCCTTTCCCTCTTCTCCCGCCAACCTCCCAGGTGCCCCCTGGCTGAGACAAGCCATCCCTGGTGGCTCCCAATCCTGTCCTGAGGACAGTGCCTGCAGTAGGCAGCTCTGTTATCCTCATGATGAAAGGGCTCCAGGCCAGGGCGGGCTACTCCCAAGCCTCCTCCCCTGGGCCAGGATTGGGGATGCATAGCATGGCTCAGGAGTAGCCAAGCCTCTCTCTTCCCCACCCTCCTGGCTTCCAACTCCGGCCTGCTCCCTGGACAGAAGGAGACAAGCTCAGCCTCACGGGCCTCACGGGCCTCATGGGCAGGGCAGCAGCCAAACAGAAGACACCCCCCACCCCCATCCCAGAGTCTGGTCTGCCCAGAATATCTTCCCTGGATAATGGGAGGGAAACAATAGGGTCTCTCTGTCAAGCCCAGGCTAGGGCTAAGCAGCCAGAGGTGTGTGACTCAATGTCACCAAGGAGTGTTGGTCAAGCAGAGCAAGTGACCGTGTCCATAGTACTAACAGCTCACTGTGACAGAGCACTCATTCTATGACAGCCACTGTGCGAAGTGCTTGCTGCGCTCATGATTTCTCATGGCACACCCACCAGGTCAGTCCTGCCAATATCCAATCCCATCATCTCCCTTAGAAGGGAAACTGAGGGATGTCACCACTGACAATTGGCAGGACTGGGATTTGAACCCAGGTCTATTTATCACATGCTTGTCATAAGCTGTGCCTGCAGCTGAGCGCATCACATGTGTAGCTGCAATAACCCTGTGAGGAAGGCACTATTACTCTTCTCATTTTATAGTCCTGGGGAGGAGGCTCAGAGGAGGCACATGACTCACAAGGGGCACCTAGTTGCCTGGTTCCACTGCCTCCCCGGTTGGGGGGGCAAGGGATGTCACCCAAAATAGTGGTCACCCACCATAGAAGAGGAGGCGTACCACCCAATGTCAATTCGAGGAAGAATCGTCAATTCCAGGCCCCAGTGGAAGAATCATCAACAGGACGGAATCTTCGATTGCAGAAAGTATTTAGAAGACTTGGTCACCCAATATGGAGACCATCTACCTCTTTGGAGGAAAAGATGGAAGGACGAGTAAAGGCACCAAAGTCACAGAGTCCTGCTTCCACCCTGGCCTCTTGCATAAGCCCTTGGCCTCCAGAAGTCGAGGCACGTCCATGAGCCTATTGCCCAGTTTCCTCTTGTTAGAAGACTGTAAGCAATGCCTGGAGTTGTGCCTCAGGCACTCCTAGGTGATGATCAGGGATTTAAGTCCCCAGTGGGTCTCTTGTCAGAGACCTTTGGGACCCTGTCCCCCAGCTAGAGTCCCCACTGGGATTGCTGGGGATTTTAACCTTTGATTTTGAAATAGTTACAGAATCACAGGAAGTTGCAAAAATAGAACTTTTTATTTTGAAATAATTATACATTCATAGGAAGTTGCACAGACAGCATAGAGTGTCTAGTGTGCCCATACCTTATGCAAAGATGGCACAGTATCAAAACCAGGAGTGTGGCATTAGTACAGTGTGTGTACAGTTCCAAGTCCTTTGATCACATGTCTAGATGTATGTGGCTATCACTACCAGCAAGATCCAGAATTAGTCCCTTACCACAAGGCTCTCCCTTATAGTCAAGCCCACTTCCCTTTGCCACTGGCAACCAGCAATCTGTTTTCCATCTCTATCATTTTGTCATTTCAAGAATGTTATATAAAAGGAATCATGTGTTATGCAACCATCTGAGGTTGACTTTTTTTTTTCTTACTCAGTATAATGCCCTTCAGAATCATTATCAATATTGTGCCCTGCCCTTGCTACTACATGGTATGGATGGATCACAATTTAACTGTTCACATGCTGGTTGCTGCCAGTTTTTGGCTATTACAAATAAAGCTGCTGTGAACAATTGTGTAAAGGTTTGTGTGTGGACATAAGTTTTCATTTTGGGGGGATAAACACCTAGGAATGCAATTGATGAGTCACGTGGTAGGTGTATTTTTTTGTTTTGTTTTTTAAGAAACTCACAAACGATGTTCCCGAGTGGCTGTACCATTTTATATTCTTACCAGCAAATGTATGAATGATCCAGTTTCACTGTATCTGTCACCGACATGTGGTATTGTCATTAGTTTTTATTTTGGCTGTTCTAATAGTTATGTAGTGATATCTTATCATGGTCTTGATTTGCATTTCACTGATGGCCAGTGATGTTAAACATCTCTTTATGTACTTATTAGCCATCCGTGTATCCGCTTTGGTGAAATGTCTCTTCATGACTTTTGCCCATTTTCTAATTGCCCATACAATCCACTTACTTAAAGTGTACCCTTCAGGGGCACCTGGGTGGCTCAGTTGTTAAGCGTCTGCCTTCGGCTCAGGTCATGATCCTGGGGTCCTGGGATCAAGCCCCACATCAGGCTCCCTGCTCTGCGGGAAGCCTTTTTCTCCTTCACCCTCTGCTTGCCTCTCTGCCTACTTGTGCTCTCCCTCTCTCTCTCTTTGTCAAATAAATAAAGAAAATCTTAAAAAAAAAAAGTGTACACTTCAGTGGTTTTATGTTCACAGCGGTTTATATTCATAGAGTTGTGCAACCATCACCACAATCAATTTTAAAATGTTTTATTTTAAATAAACTGCACGCCACACCTGGGGCTCAAACTCATGACCTGGGGATCAAGTTTCATCTTCTGCTGACTGAGCGAGCCAGGCACTCTCAACCACAATCAATTTTAGAACATTTCATCACCTGCAAAGTAAACCCATGCCCATTAGCAGTCAGCTCCCATTTCCTCTCAGCACCCCCACCCAGCTCTAGGCAACCATTAAATCTACTTTGCATCTCTATAGATTTTCTTTTTCTAGACATTTCATATAAATGGAATCATAAAATATGTGGTCTTTTGTGATCAGCTTCTTTCACTTAATGTTTCTAGGTTCAGCTGTGTGGTAGCATCTATCAGTACTTTATTTCTTTTTATTGCCAAATATTTTATTGTATGGATATACCGTATTTTCTTTATCCATTCATCACTTGAAGGACACCTGGGCTGTTCCTACTTTTTGACTTTTATGAATAATGTTATTATGCACATTTGTGTTCAAATTTCTCGGTGGTTATGTTTTTCTCTTAGGTATATACCTAGGAGTGGAAGTGCAGAGTTATATGGTAATTCTACATTTAACCTTCTGAGGAACTGTTTTGAGATTGTTTTCCAAAGTGGGTGGAGAATTTTACATTCCTACCAGCAATATATAAAAGATTCAGTTACTGCACATCCTTTCCAGCATTTGATATTGCCACTGTTTTTAATTTTAGCTGTCTAACAATAATAGGTGTGGTGGAAGTATTACCTCTTTGTGATCTTAATTTGCATTTCTCTAAAGGCTAGTGATTGTTGAACATCTTTTTATTATTTTATTCATTTTTTATTATTAGTTTCAGGGGTAGAATTCAGTGATTCATCAGTTGCATACAACACCCAGTGTGAACATCTTTTTATATGATTATTTTCCATCCATATATGTCATCTTCAGGGAAATGTCTCCTCATGTCTTTTGCCCATTGTGAAAATTAATGAAGAAAAACCTCACTAAAATGGAGCAGGGAGGTTAGAAGGGAAGCTAAAAGGGGGAGCCATTCCACCCAATGTCAATTACAGGAAGAATGGTTAACAACAGACTCCAAAAGAAGAATTCTCAACAGGTAAGTATCCTGTGTACAGGCCCCAACGGTAAAAAAGAGGCACATTGCACCTCCTACAAGAAATCAAGTACCCCTGCAACTCAGCCAATGAGAAACTGTTATCACCCTGGACTTGTGTTTTTCTCCAACAGACTTTCATTGCAAACAACCCCTTTTAACTTCTTCCTTGTCCATAAAATAGCGTTCTTCTCCTTTGTTTGTTGGACTATGCCTTTTACCATAGCTTGTTCGTCCCGCATTGCAATTCTGTTATTCCCGAATAAACTAATTTTTGCTGGTAAAATAACTTACCGGCTTATTTTTAGGCTTAACACCATCATCTAATTTTATTTTTTTAATGTTGAGTTTTGAGAGTTCTTTATATATATGCATTCTAGATATGCAAATATTCTCTTCCAGTCTGTAGTTGGTCTTTTCATTGTCTTAACAAGGCCTTTCACAGAGCAAGACAAACCAAAACCCACAAATTTTTAATTTTAATTAATTTCAATTTATAGATTTTTAGGAGTTATGCTTTTGGTCTCATGTCTAAGAATGCTTCATCAGGCCCTATGTCCCAAAGATTTTCCCCCATGTTACCTTCTAAAAGTTTTATAGTTTAATGTTTTGCATACAAATCTATGATCCCCACTTTGAGTTCATTTTTGTATAAAGTGTGAGGTTTGGGTTGAGGTTCATGTTTTGCTTATGGATATAGCCCATTGCTCCAGCACCATTTGTTGAAAAGACTTATATTTCTTCCATTGGATTGCTTTTGCTTCTTTATGAAAAATTAGTTGGCCACATTTATTTGGGATCATTTCTGGGTTCTTTAGTTCACTCAGTTGAACTATGTATTTATTCCCCCCACCAATAACAGACAGTTTTGGTTACTGTATATTACTTTATAATAAGCTGTGAAATAAGTAGAGTGACCACCCCTTTATTCTTCTTCAGAAATGTTCTATCTAGGGGCACTTGGGTGGCTCAGTCAGTTGAGTGACTGACTCTTGATTTCAGCTCAAGTCATGGGATCAAGCCCCCCATCAGGCTCCATGCTCAGCAGGGAGTCTACTTGAAGATTCTCTCCCTCTCCCTCTGCCTCTCCCCTTGCTCACACACATGCTCTCTTTCTCTAAACTAACTAAATAAATAAATAAATACATCTTTAAAAAAGAAATGTTCTATTCTAGTTCTCTGTCTTTCTATATAGACTTTAGAATAATCTTGTCTATAGCTACACAAATTTTTGCTGGGATCTTGAAAGTAGTTGCATGAAATTTGCTTGTCAACCTGGGGAGAATTGACATCTTTATTGTATTTAGTCTTCCAGTTCATGAATGTGGTATTTATTTAGGTCTTCTTTTATTTTTTCAGCACTGTTTTGTCATTTTCTTGTATATGTTTTGTTATATTTATTACATCTAATTATTTTTTTAAAAAGCCATTATAGGTGGAATTGTATTTTACATTTCAGTTTCCACATGCAGATTGTCAATATAAAAAAAGTGACTAATTTTTGTATTGATCCTGTATTCTGCAACCTTGCTGAACTTCCAGTATTACACTGAGCAGAGTGGTGACAGTGGGCATCTTTGCCTTGTTCCCAATCTGAAAGGGGAATGTATTCAGTCTTTTGGTACTGATATATTAGCTTTGGGGTTTTTTAGGTTCGTTATAGATTGTCAGGTTGAGGAATTTCCTCTCTATTGCTGGTCTTCAGAGAGTTTTTGTCACAAATGGGTGTTGAATTTTGTCAAATTTTTTTTCTACAACAATTTATATGATCATCTGATTTTTCTTCTTTATCCCATTAATATGATTACATTGTTTGATTTTCAGATATTGAATCAGCCTTGCATCCCTGGAATAATAGCTACTTGGTCATAGTGTATAATTCTTTTTATATATTGCTGAATCCTATCTGCTAATATTTTGGTAAAATTTTTTGCCCCCATATTCATGAGGAATATTGGTCTGTAGTTTTCCTTTATGCTGTTTTGTCTTTTTTATTTGTTTGTTTGTTTTAGGGTTAATCCTGGCTTCAAAGAATGAGTTAAGAAGTGTTCCCTCCACTATTTTCTGGAAGAGATTATGTTGCATTGGTGTTACTTCTTCAAACATTGGCTTGAATTCTCCAGTAAAGCCATATGTGCCTGGAGATTTTTTTCCTCATGTTTTAAATTATCTCAGTAGTTATAAGGCTATTCAAATTACCTGACGGCTCCCTACTCAGCCAGGAGTCTGCTTGTTCCTCTCCCTGTGCCCTGCTTGTGCTCTCTCTCAATCTCTCTCTCAAATAAATAAATAAAACCTCAAAAAAACCCAAATTACCTAATTGACATTTGGTGAGTTGTGGTAGTTTGTAGTTTTTGAGGAATTGATCCATTTAATCTAAATTTTGAAATTTATGTGCAAGAGTTGTTAATAGTATTCCCTCACTACCTTTTTGATGTCTGCAGGACCTTTAGCAATATACCATTTCATTCTTGATGTTAGCAATTTGTCTTCTCTCTTTTGTCAGCCTTGCTAGAGATTTGTCAGTTTTATTGGTCTTTTCATGAACTAGATATTTAATTTTCTCTATTATTTCTCTGTTTTCAGTTTCATTGATTTCTGTCTTTGTATTTATTATTTCCTTCCTTATGCTTGTTTGGGTTTATTTTTCTCTTATTTTCTAGCTTCTAGAGATGGAAACTTATATTGTTCATTTGAGGCCTGTCTTCCTTTTTTTTAAAGATTTACTTATTTTAGAGAGCTTGAGAGAGTGCGAGCTGGAGGAGGTACAAAGGGAGAGGGAGAGAGGGAATCTCAAGCAGATTCCCTGCTGAGTGTGGAGCTTGACGTGGGCTCGATGCCATGACCCTGAGATCATGACCTGAGCTGAAATCAAGAGTCAGTTGCTTAACTTACTGAGCCTACTTAACTGGGTGCCCCCAAAGCTTTTTTCTTTTAATGTAAGCATTCAATGTTATAAATTTCCCTCCTGTACTTAGCTGTCTCCCACAAAATTTGGTAAGTTCTATTTTCATTTTTTTTCAGTTCAATGTATTTTTTTTTACATTTCCCTTAAGATTTTTCTCTTTGACCCATAGATTATTTTACCACCTCCCAACCTCTGTCTCTGAACCAATCTGTGCCTCGTATCTGTGAGTTCATTTTGTTTGTTTGTTTTTTAGATTCCACATAATAAGTGAGGTCAGACAGTGTTTGTCTTTCTGTTTGGCTTATTTCACTTAGCATAATGCCCTTAAAGTCTATCCATGTTGTCACAAATGGCAAGATTTCCTTCTTTCTTATGGCTGAATAATATTTCATTGTATATGCACACCACATTTTCCTTATCCATTCATCCTGCACACTTAGGTTGCTTCTATGTCTTGGCTATTGTAAATAATGTTGCAGTGAACTTGGAGGTGCCATAGTTTTTGAATTAGTGCTTTCACTTTGTTTTGGTAAATACCCAGAAGTGAAATTCCTGGACCATATATTAGTTCTATTTTTAATATTTTGAGGAACTGGCATGGTTTTTGAGTTAACATTCTTCAGATAAATACCCAGAAGTGGAACTGCTCAGACATACGGTACTTCTATTTTTTAATTTTTTGGAAGAAATCAAATTTCTTTTGATTAATGTTGGTATAGTATATCCTTTTACATTATTTTATTTTCAACTTACCTATCTAATTATATTTGAAGTTATTTTCTTATGGACAGCATATAGTTGGGTCATGTTTTTTATTCACTCTGTCAATCTCTTTTTTCATTTGTGTATTTACACTACTTACATTTAATGTAATACTTACATGGTAAGGCTTAAACTTGTCATTTTGTTCTTGTTTTCTCTTTGTTCTCTCTGTTTTTAATTTGTTTTTCTCCTCCCTTCCTGTGGGTCTCTTGAACTATTTTATTTTATTTATTTTTTAAGATTTTATATAATTAATAGAGAGAGCACGAGAGAGCAAGCAAGGGGGATCAGCAGGCAGAGAGGGAGAGGGAGAAGCAGGCTCCCCACTGAGCAGGGAGCCTGATGCGGGACTCAGTCCCAGGACTCTGGGATCATGACCTGAGCTGAAGGCAGATGCTCAACTGATTGAGCCACCCGGGTGTCCCTCTCTTGAACAATTTTAAAATTCCATTTTGATTTACCTATAGTGTTTTTGAGTATATCACTTTGTATAGCTTTTTTAGTGATCGATCTAAGTATTACGTTATATAGAACTTACCAAAATCTACTGGTTTCAACATTTTACCAGTTCAAGTATAGAAACCTCCTTCCACATCCCTTTACCCTCTCCTGTTTATAATTGTCTTAAATACTTCCTCTACATAAAGAACAGCATTACACAGTGTTATGGTTTTTACTTTGATTGCCAAGCATAATTTAGAAAACTCAAGAAGAGAAGGAAAGTCTATTGTATTTACCCATAGGTTTGCTCTTTCCATGTTCTTTCTTCCTTTTTGGTGTTCCAAGATTTCTTCTTTTTTTTAAATTATTTTCTTTCTGTTTAGAGAATTCCCTTTAGCCATTCTTTTTGGGTTTCTGTTGGTTAAAAATTCCTTTAGCTTTCCTTCATCTGAGGATGTCTTGATTTCCTCTTCATTCCTGAAGGATATTTTTCACTAGACATAAGTTTCCAGATTGATAGTTCTTTTCTTTCAGTAGCTGAGAAATGTTGTTTCAGTTCCTTAGTCCTCCATGGTTTTTGATATGAAATCTACTGTCATTTGAATGGGTTTTCTCCCTATAGGTAATGTGTCATTTCTCTGTGGTTGTTTTCAAGATTTTTTCTTTGTCTTTAGTTTTTAGAAGTTTGACTATTATGTGTCTTGCCATGGATTTCTTTGGGTTTATCTTGTTTGGGATTCACTCAGCTTCTTGAATCTGATGTATGGGTTTTGTTTGTTTGTTTTGTCAAATGAGGGACATTATTTCTTCAAATGTTTTCTAAGCCTCACCATCTTCCTCCTCTCTTCCGAGGCGCCAATGACTTTAATGTTAGATCTTTTGTCATATAGCCACACGTGCCCCTGAGGCTCTGTTCATTTATTTTTTCAGTTTCTTTTCTCTCTGCTGTTCAAATTGGTTAAATTCTATTGTTCTATGTTCCATTTCACTGATCGTTATTTCTATAATCCCCATTCTGCTGTTGAGCCCATTCATTAAGGTTTTTATTTCAGTTATTGTATCTTTTTAGTTCTAAAATTTCCTTTTGATTCTTCTTTATAGCTTCTTTCTTTAATGACACGCTCTATTTTTTTCATTTGTTTCAAGCATGTTTGTAATTGCTCACTGAAGCATTTTTATGATGGCTGCTTTAAAATCTTTGTCAGATAATTCCAACATCTGTGTCATCTTTGTGTTTGTGTCTGTTGATTATCTTCTCACATTCAGTTTGAGAACTTCTTGGTTCTTAGTATGCCAAGTGATTTATAATTGAAACCTCGGCTTTTGGGGTATTATTTATGGGACTGGATCTTATTCAAATCTGTGCTTTAGAAAGCCTCCTGTGACAGTGCTCCAGTGAAATGAATGGGGGCACTGCCTCATTATTGCCAAGTGGGGTAGAAGTTCAGGTTCTCCACTCAGCCTCTCCTGACACCTGGTGTGTGTGTGTGTGTGTGTGTGTGTGTGTGTGTGTGTGTGTGTGTGTGTGAAGTTTTCTTATTATTGCTAGGCAGGGATAGAAGATCACGTTCCCCATTATGCATCGACTAATACCACCCTGGCTGTGAGAGGGAGGGGTACTTCATTACTGTTCTCCACACCACTTCATGTAGATTCCACAGTAGGAGGTGGGCTTATGACCACTGAGTGAGGTGAAAGTCCTGACCCTCCCCTAGACCTCCTCTTACACCACTTTAGTGAGGAGAATGATGCCTCATCACCACTGGGTGGGGGTGGATGTTCGGGCTCCCCAAGTGGTCTCCACTAACACTGTGGGGAGGAATAGTCCAGTGGGGATGGAGGGCCCAGCTCCACATTCAGCCTCCTCTGGCACCACTCAGATGTGGTAGGGGGTAGTGGCCTGGACTCTTCTTTACGGCCTAGCAAGGGCCCCACTCAGCCTTTGCTGTCAGGGGTGGGAGTGAAGCAGCAGGTTTTTCTGTGATATTTAGCTGGAGCAGAGCAGTTATTGCCTGAAAGATTTGTCTTTCTGGGTTGCCCCTTTCTTGGTTCTTTGGCTAGAAGAGCAGAGTTTTGCTGAACTTTTTTTCTGAGCCCAGTGGCATTTCCAGTTGCTTGTTTCTTCAGTATCCAGTGAAACCCAGGGAATTCACCATCATATCATTCCTCAGGTCCCAAGGTCCCTAACAGTGTGTCTTCTCTCAACCTTTCAGTGTCTTCTTATGCTTGTTTTATAACATCCAGGGATCCAGGGTTTTTAGTTGTTCTTAGCAAAAGAAATAGGGAAGAATACACCTTCCCAGAACATCACTGTTTTTTTGAACAAGCTGTTCTTTCCCTTTTCTGTTTCCTTCTCAATGGCTGGCAGTCAGTAGAGTTTGGTGATGCCAGGGTACAGATTTCTCAGAGACTTCCCTGTTCAAACCCCTGTAGGATTTGAATGGCTTTAGCTGATGTCTGGTTCCGGTCTCAAGACACTCACCGACTAGAAGCCTGACCAAGTGGTAAGTTTCCAGTCTCATGACTTGCCCATTCAATAACACTTCACGTTAAGTTATCGTTTTTCTTCCTGATATCTGTGTGCTCTTCCCTTGACCCTTGGGAGCTGCTGAAGCATCAGTGTAACTGACCAGACTCCCTACCATTCTTGCCTTTGGAGGAAAAGTATGGGAATGAGAATAACTGGATGGTAGCACTAAACTACAAATACTTTCAGATTGCCTTCTGGCTTTTTCAGCAGGCTGGCAGTTCTAAACTGCTTGGCTTGAATTATCAGCATTTCCTGAGAGCTGGATAGAGGGGAAGTTGTGGAGGAACTACGTCTAACTATCTGATGTATAAATCCATATACTGAAACTAAAAACTGACCGTGGGTACTCGAGCGTTCCCTCCAATCTGCCTCTGAGCCCACATCGTCCTTGTTCCCTCTTTTCCCAACTCTCCACTTTGCCATGCCTCTTGGTTGCCCTGTGAGTCACTGAGGGGCAGGGGGTGTGGCCGAGGAGGGTGAAAATCCTTCGCTGTGCTTCCCCTTTCACTCTCAGATGCTGCCAGGGTCCCCGAAGAAGGAAGACACGAGGAAACAGGTAAAAACTATTAAAAACTATTTTGCTCTCTTTTGCATCCGGCGAGCTAGCATGGAGCAACTGCTGTGTGCCAGGCACAATTCTTGGGCCTGGGAGCACAGTGGGAAGCCCCCCACCGCTCTTGCCTATGTTATAACAGGATACAGACCCCTGTCTTTGAGCATGCCCCTTGATGGGCTTGATGAGTCTTCTGAGAGTAAGATGGGTCACCAGATGCCCAAGAGGGAAGAATGGACTCAGGGAGGCTGGCTCTGAGGTCTTGTAAGGCCCTCAATGGGCCTGTGTTGAGCAGGCCACAGGTCTGGATAGCGTGGCCTTGTCCTGAGCCTTTGTGCCCAATGCCTATTGTTCCCCACCTCTACGCCCTACCCTGTCTCAGCAGCCTTCCAATTCCAGGCCCGTGGTCCCACTTCTTATGTCCTGTAGACTGCCTGGAGCTGCTGGGGGTGAGCACACAGCCCTGCTCTAAGAAGTGCCCTTTCCCACTCGTCCTGGCGTCCCCAAGCCATTCCCCCATGAGGGCGGCTGGTGGCAGAGGGGGCACAAGGGTCCAGCTGCTGGAGGCTAGTCTTTACCACAAAAAATGGAATCTAGCCCTTGCCACAGCTCTTATAGAAACTCAAAGGGGACCCACAGCACATCCCTCAAAACACTGACCTGCAACCCTGCCAAGTTTTTCACGGGGAAATGTAAAATCGGTTCCATGGCTAAAGAAGTGTGAACAATGGACTGTACTTTAGCCCCCATGCTGGGAGATGTCTGATGCGCACCCAGCTGATTAAAGGGATCAAAAAGACTCACAGTTGGGAATCTATTTACCTTTTTTAAAAATATTTTGTTTATTTGACAGAGAGAGACACAGCGAGAGAGGGAACACAAGCAGGGGGAGTGGGAGAGGGAGAAGCAGGCTTCCCGCCGAGCAGGGAGCCCAATGTGGGGCTCGATCCCAGGACCCCGAGCCAAAGGCAGACGTTTAACGACTGAGCCACCCAGGCGCCCCTCTATTCACCTTTTTTAACCCAGCTTTTCTCAAGTGGATGTGGCCTTGAAGACGTTTTTGTGTGTAGCACTATTAGCACCTGCAGAGCTGGTGTCGGTTCTGCCTGGAAATTCTGTCCCCATTCAGAGCTCTCATCCCTAACCCAGGCCCAGCCCAGGCCAGCACAGGCACTACTCCTGGGGACCGACCCCCTTCCTGCTCAGCAAGCAGCCTAGCTTTCCCCACGCTGGGTACTGGACACCCAACAGCATTTGGCATGAGCCACGCAGCCTGAGGAGAGAAAGAGCCCGAGGGGGTGAGGGGCACTTGTTGGTGGAAATTTTGGCTGGGCAGGTGGGAGGGGTGCAGGTCTGTGCTGAGACCGGAGACACACTCTGTCACACATCCTGCTAACTCTAGAGGGACCAGCACAAAGAGGCCCAGCCATGCAAATTGGGACTTAAATTTAACTCTTTGTAAAGGTAACTCTATGTAAAATCTAGTAAGGTGGCAGATAAGCTCACTGATGTCTCCAAGAGAGACAGATGGGTCGTGGCTGCACACTGGGGGCCCTTGGACTGCCTCCAGCCTGTAGACAGGTTTGGTTTGGCCAGCACCATGTTTGTTGGTTTGTTCGTTTCTGAAAGCAGGGCATTTCACATGAAAATCTGGCTTCTTACTTCTCCAAAAGCAGTGGAAGGTCAGGCAGTGCTGAGCTCATGTTCCCAACTGGCAACAATTGGCTGGGACTGAGAGCATCATTGCCTTTACCTAAGACATGACCTCTGTCCCCACCTGGCCAATTTGTGTTTTCTTCCCAACCCCCGGGCTTCTCTAAGTGGGATCATTGGACCACATTCTGCTAAGTTCTTCTAAACCCCTCTAAATGCTCTCCTAGAATCACACTTAATTATTAGTTTTAGAGTAATTTTGTTCCTGGTCTTTAAAATCAAGTTTTGACCATGGCTCTGCCCTACATAAAACCCTTCACTAGTTGCCTCAAGGTGAGCTTCAAGTTACCCTGGACCTGGGATTCATGGCACTCAGTGGTCTGGTGCCACTCAAAACCTGAGAGGTGGGCAGGAAGTTTGTAAAATTATGGATGGATGGATGGATGGATGGATGGATGGATGGATGGATGGAAGGAAGAATGGAATGAAGGGTGGATGGGTGGATGGATGGATGGATGGTTGGATGGATGGATGGAAGGAAGGAAGGATGGGATGGATGGAAGGATGGATGGATGGATGGACGGATGGATGGAATGAAGGGTGGATGGGTGGATAGATGGATGGATGGTTGGTTGGATGGATGGAAGGATGGAATGAAGGATGGATGGATGGATGGATGGATGGATGGAAGGAAGAATGGATGGATGGATGATGGATGGATGGATGGATGGAAGGATGGAATGAAGGGTGGATGGGTGGATGGATGGATGGTTGAAGGAAGAATGAATGGATGGATGGATGGAAGGAAGGATGGATGGAAGAAAGGAAGAAGGGCTAGGAAGAGAGGCAGGTTCACTGTACAGAGTTCTTAGGCTGACAGAATAGACATGGCATTCCCACAAAAGGCCCATGAACATCCAGAATTCACATCTTGCAATGCAACCAGATGTGGTCCTCCTAAGATCAAGGAAGAGGGGTTGGAGCTTGGTGGGTGAGCAAGAAAAGCCATCTGAAAGAAGTAAGCGACCAGATGGCTCAAAGACAAATTCTTCCCAGCCCAGGCTCCTGCCTAGACACAGCACCATGCAGCTCCTCGGCCCCTCGCTCCTGCTCCTTGGTAAGAACTGTGGTCTAGGCTTGGGTTCTGGGATGTCTGTGGGAGCTGGAGGAGGAGGAGAGCTCTGGAGCAAAGAGTAAGTGTTGGGGAGGGTGGGGACAAGCAGGGTATATGTGTGTGCGTATACACACATATACGTATACACCTCTCTTTGTGTACCTTCCTCTCTCCCTCTATCTTCAGAGGGGATTCTTTATTCATTTGAAAGCTCTTTATGTCCTTCAATAATGTTTTTTGATCAGTGTGGTGGGTTCCAGAATACTTGGCCTTCTCTGACTCAACTAAATGGAGATTTGAGCATCCCCACACTCTCTACAGCTGGGATGGGGCCTGCGTCTGGATTCCCTGTCAATACACAACTCCACTGCGTAGAGATCAGCTGGACAACCTGATCTTGTACAGCAACTATGAATATGACGACACCACCAAGAACTTCAAGGGGCCCATTCTCTATGAGAAAACAAAGTCTTTGAGGGATGACCATACCCCAGAGAGGGTTCAGTTCCTGGGAGACCAAAAATCCAACTGCACCATAAGCATCGACCCTGTGTTTGAAAAAGACAATGGCTGGCTGGGGCTGAGGTTGACAACGAAGGCTGGCAAATGGATGGAGAAAATAGACCTCAACGTCTCTAGTAAGGCCCTGGGGGATGGGGTCCTCTGCCTCGGTTTCGGGCAAGGAGGAAGGTGGGAAACCCCCAACTCCCGGGACAGGGGTCGCAAACCAGACTACTTGTAGAGGCCAGGCAGGAGGTGCCAGTAAGTGACCAGGGCATAACGAGACAATGGGGCCTGCCGCCCGAGTACTTGTCTCTCCTCAACCATTGCACCTGCCCCTCAGCTTCCACCCATGCAGGAATCTGGGTTCCAGGTTGCCTGATTTTTCTTTTCTTTTCTTTTGAAGATTTTATTTATTTATTAGAGAGAGAGAGAGAGAGAGCACAAGCACAGGGAGTGGCAGGCAGAGGGAGAAGGAGAAGCAGGTTTCCCACCGAGCAGGGAGCCTGATGAGGAGCTGATCCCAGGATCCTGGGATCATGACCTGAGCCGACTGAGCCACCCAGGTGCCCTGGGTTGCCTGATTTTTCAAAAGAAGTTGGAAATCTTTGATTTGAGTGAAATCTCGCAATGCCTTAATGTTGTCGATTGATTCTAATTAGGCCTTCATGTCTAAGAGAGACACAGGTAGGGGATGAATGAAACCTAGGCCTGGGACCTCCACCCCACAGCCTGTTTCTTCAGTGCAGGGGTTGGAGGGGTCTAAGCTAAGCAGCCCTACACTGCAATGAGAGATGTAGCTTCAGACCTGCAGTCGTAGGGTGGCCCAGCCCCAGGGATCCCTAAAGGAATGCCGTGCTGGATGGCTCCCAGTATTGAGGCCATTACAAACGCAGGTTTGTCATCAAAGCCAAGAAAGGCATGGTGACCTAACCTGGTAAAATTCCCTCAGGGTCGGGGAGCGATCTTGAAAATGTTTAGAGAGCAAACATCAGGAAAGGAGAACGAGGTAAGTATAAAATATAAAATCTGATTCCTAAGGAGGATCAGCATTCACTAGACCTTTTAGAGAATGTTTCGGCGGAGCAAAAGTGATTCAAAGCGGAGAAAGACAGGCCCAGAGAGAGGTGGAAGGGACTGGAGAGGGGCTCCTGAGGGCTTCTTCGGGGGCGGGGCATCTACAGCCAGGTGTGAGAGGCTGGCACAGGCCTCCCAGGCCTCCAGCTTGGCCCCTACTCTTTTGCAGAGACGCCCCTGTCACCTCACATTCAGCTCCCTCCAGAAATCCAGGAGTCCCAGGAAGTCACTCTGACTTGCTTGCTGAATTTCTCCTGCCCTGGGTACCAGATCCAGCTGCAGTGGTCCCTGGAGGAGCCTGCCGTCACCTCGACCTCCCTGACCACCAAGACTGTCTCCACCCAGAGCAAGCTCACCTTCCAGCCGCAGTGGACGCACCACGGCAAGAATCTGACCTGCCAACTCTGGGACCCCAAAGCAAAGCAGATCCTCTCCGAGGAAACGGTGTTGCTGGATGTGAAGCGTGAGTGTCCGCGAGTGCCAGGGATGAGGGTTTTGTCTCTTCTCCTCAACCCCTCAGAGCGCACCAAGGGTAGCAGGCACCTCCACGGAAGGACACATAATCGGTCCATGAACACCCACGGCTGGGAAAGGTCCAGCCAGGGCTGCATCCCTCCACCACCCCTGTTGTCAGCCCCAGTGTTTCAGGGAACAGATTCATCTTAGCATCTGCTTTGGTCTGGAAGAATAATAGAATTTAATATCCTCGAGCCACGATGTGAATTTGAGATCATGTGGTGGTTTTTTTTTTTTTTCCCCTGGGTAGGGGGTGTGGGGTAAGAAATGTTTTCGCATCATTGTTTGTGCCCCATTCATTCATTCAGTAAATATTTACTACGAGCCTCCTAGGTGCCAGGCCTGTTCTTGCCCACTGAGGAGCTGGCACTGCCGCTGGGGAAGACAAACAATGACTGGATTAACAAAGAAATACTGAACTTAAGGGTAGGCAGTGATAAGTGTATTAGGAGGACGTAAAGCCGGGCTCAGACAGAGGGAGGGAGGGAAGGATGGAGGCTTCTCTGAGGACAGTGAACTTGGGTGAAAGGAAAGATTGAGGCAGGCAGCTATTTGCCAGAAGATCCCAGGAAAAGAAAAGAGCAAGGACAAAGGCCTGGGGGTAGGAGCTTTGTGCGCCTGCACCAGAGCAAGGGGCCAGAGAGCCTCAGCCCTGCATCTGAGGGGCCCAATGATAGGAAAGGAGGGCCAAGGCCAGACCTCATGGGTGGCAGCAGGGTTTTGGATTTTATTCTGGGTGTGGAATCCACTAAACGGTTTCAAGCAGGGGAGTGGCAAAGGCTGATTGACGGTATCAGGAAGACAGCTGACTGCTGGTGGAGACCAGAACTCTGGGAACGGGTGGGGGGTGGTGTGCAGAGCAAAGAGACAAGTTAGGAGTCCGTGACCATCACCCAGGTGCTTGGACCAGCCCACCCTTGTTGATAAGGGGGACAGCGAGTGGCTGCCCACACTCCCACGCTATGTGTAGGCCGCTGCTTTATCTGAATCAAAGCCCAGCGACTTCCCCCCACGTGACACCCCCTGAGAAGTCCCTACCCCCTCTCCTGCTGCCCCTCTGCTCCTCTAGATGTCCCAAAGTTGAAGATTGAGGTCAGCCCCGAAGGAGCCAATGTAACAGAGGGAGAATCTGTGACCATGACCTGCCAGGTCATCAGCAGCAACCCAGAGTTCCGGAGTATAGCCTGGCTCAAGGATGGGACCCAGCTGAGGGAGCAGGAGACACTCACATTAACTCTGTCCTCTGTGACCAGGAAGATGAGTGGAGAGTACCATTGTGAGGCCTTCAATGATCTAGGCTCAGGACAGTCGGATGAAGTGTTCCTCCAAGTGTACTGTGAGCCTCCTGGGAGCTGGGAGGGGGGCAGGTAGGGAGTTAGCAGGGGGTGGAACCAAGACCCTTGAGAGGTGAACAGCAGAGGCCTCTGTTCACCTTCCTCCTCTGCCTCTGCACCTTTGTCCAGATGCTCCGGAACCTTCCAGGGTTGAGATCGTCTCCTCGCCAGCTAAGGAGGGAAATCAAGTAGAGATGACTTGTATGTCACGGGCCAATCCTCTTCCAACCAATTACACCTGGTATCACAATAAATTAGAAGTGCCAGGAAGGACAAACAAGACCTTCCAGATCCCGGCGGTCCTCCTCAGCCATGCGGGGCAGTATTCCTGCTTGGCCAAAAACAGACTTGGTGCTGGACCAATTGGCCAGGAGACTGAGCTAGATGTCCAATGTGAGTAGTCACAGGGCCTCTGGGTTCCAGCGGGTGCAGGAGATTCCTGGGTCCTAGCATGGACGGCAAGCAGGGGGGTCTCCCAACATGTATGCTCCCTGGGCGGATGCTTTGCTGCTGTTTCCCGTTGTATACCCAGCACCAGAACAGGGTCTGGCTCGTGGCAGGTGCTCAGTAGATGTTTGTTGAATGAATGAACTGCAAGCCGCCAGGGCCCCGTGAGGGACGCAGAGAACTTGGTGTCACTAGGCAGTGGCTGAGTTCCAGAAGGGGGCCTGAAGTTTTCGAGAACTGGAGCGAAATGTCTCACTGCCTCTCCATCAGAGGTCGGACCCTGTTTAACATAGTGAATCTTGTCTGTCAGTCGAGCCCAGGGCCAAGAGAATCCCTAAGCTTGAGCCTTGGACCCTGGGATATCAGAGTCTCCTAACAGAGCCAGATACTCTGATGGGGATGCTCGAATCCCGAACATCTAGACAGTGGGTGTGTGATGCAGCAGCAGCAGCAGGAATGTTTCTGGAGTGTTTACTCCACTCTGAGTGCTTCATCTCATTTCCTCCTGGCATTGAATCTACCAGGTTAGGTGCTCTTAGGACCCCATCTGATGGTGAAGCAAACTGAGTCCCATGGTCCACGATCACTCAGCTCTCAGCCTGTCTTGCTCCAGAGCTGTGCTTTTCCCTCCCCCCGCCCCTTAATGCCTGCACTACAGCAAACTAGCTCTGCGCCCCAGGCCCCTGCGGAGACCCACAGACAGGGTGCCTCTGCCTTGCATACACCACGCATTCTCTGCTTGAGCTCTGCTCTGACCTGTCGCCTCCTCCTGCCCCAAACCACAGCCATGGCTCCTGTCCTCGCACAGATGCGAGAGGAAAGCCCGGGCCTTCCTTTGGTTAATTTAGGAATTAATCAGGGGATAGATTGGGGTGGGGGGCGGGGGGGCGGGGTGGGTGGGGGTGGGTGGAGGAGTAAGCACTGGGAAAGGTAGTCTGGACAGCTGACTTTCCCTCACCCATCTGTCTGGTTTCCTCCCAGATGCACCCAAGGAGGTAACCACAGTGATTCAAAACCCCACACGGATTCGAGAAGGAGACACTGTGACCCTGTTCTGTAACTACAGTTCCAGTAATCCCAGAGTTACCCGATATGAATGGAACCTCCAAGGCTCCTGGAAGGAACAATCACCCGGGGTGCTGATAATTCAAAAAGTTGCCTGGGACGCCAGGCCGATCACCTGTGCGGCCTGTAACCAGTGGTGCTCATGGGCTCCCTCTGTCAACTTGGATGTCCAGCGTGAGTGACCGGGCAAGGGGAACCAAGAGATAGCCCAGCTGGGATATGGGCTCTCAGGGTGAGGGGACTGGGGCCTGGGCTGGAACCTTCACAGAGAATTGAGGGCTGAGAGTCTATCCTTAGGGCCAGGAAGAGGGAAAGGGACCCAAGAGGTCAGCCTGAGGCCCTTGCTCTCCAGATGCCCCCAAGGATGTCAGGGTCCAGCAGATCAGCCCCCCTTCTGAGATTCACTCCGGGCACCGAGTCCTCCTTGGATGTAACTTCTCAAGTAGCCGCCCCAGAGATGTCCGCTTCTTCTGGAAGAGAAATGGAATCTTTCTGAAGGAAGGAAAGGAACTGAGCTTTGACTCCATCTCTCCAGAAGATGCCGGCAATTACAACTGCTTCATCAACAACTCCATAGGACAGACCATGTCTGAGGCCAGGAGGCTCCAAGTGCTGTGTGAGTGAGTGGCTGGAGCTGGAGACAGACAGAAGAGCCCGTGACCAGCTACCTGGATCCCGATTTTGCTTCTCCTTGTAGATGCACCAAGGATGCTGCGTGTGGCCATCAGCCCAAAGGACCAAGTGATGGAGGGGAAGAAGGCAGTCCTGACATGTGAGAGCGATGCAAACCCTCCCATCTTCCAGTACACCTGGTTTGACTGGAATAACCAGAACCTCCATCATTATGATCAGATGCTGAGATTGGATCCCGTGAAGATCCAGCACTCAGGCGCCTATTGGTGTGAGGCGACCAACCAGCTGGGCAGGGTCCAGTCGCCCCCCAGCACCCTCACTGTCTACTGTAAGGCCCCTTCCCTCTCCTTCTCTGGCCCCTCCTTCTGCTTCCCTCCCTCCCCTGTCCTGTGGGGCAGCCCAGCCGGTCACTCCCAGGCACAGTGCCTGCTCCACACAGGCTCACCTGTCTTCCTCCTTCTCGAAGTCTCTCCGGACTCTCTCTAGGGCAGTTCTCTCTCAGGCCTCCCTGCCTGCCAGACATCCTGAGCTCCTGCTGGGTCCCTCTCTGTCTCACCCTTGGTAGCCCGCTTAGCTTTATCTGTTGAGATTTCTGTATTTTTTTTTTAAACTTTTTCTTTATTTATTCATGAGAGACAGAGAGAGAGAGAGAGAGAGAGGCAGAGGGAGAAGCAGGCTCCCAAGGAGCAGGGAGCCTGATGTGGGACTCGATCCCAGGACCCCGGGATCATGACCTGAGCCGAAGGCAGACGCCTAACCATCTGAGCCACCCAGGTGCCCTGTATTTTTTTTTTTTAAGACAAGGCAAAATAAAATAGCACGAAAGGGTAAATAGTAGAAAGACACCTCTCCTTTCTTTCTCCCTGAGGACTCTTCCCCTCCCTGAAGGCCTTCACCGCCGGCAGCTGTCTGCATCTCTTTACAGAGCTATTCTGCACGCGCACAATACAATAAGTAGGCCTAGTCTGCACTCTCGTCATCACGCAAATCGCAGGAGAGCTCACACGTTGTCCTGGACGTTCTTTTCTCCCACGTAACAATACCACTCAGAGATTGTTCTATATCCGTGCATGCAAGGGTCTGGAAACAATGGGGAAGTTATTTAATTGATTTATTGTACTTTTTCAGATCAAACTTGGAGGCATGGCTTTAGGTTTAGAGGATCATGGCCTGCAAAGCTGGATGCCTGAACGGGTTATTTGGAAATGCAACATATTGTATAAAAACCTGTGTCTGGGGTCTCCACTTTTGCAGACACCCTGGCAACCTGCCCCTTTCCCTCAGGGCTGCACTGTTGTTGTCTTCCCATGCGTGGAAGCGGCAAACCCTATCTACCCCGCGCTTTCCCCACAGCCCTGCGCTGTCTCTGGCTCTGGTACCCCTGAAGGACAGCTGCAGGATAAATTCCTACATGGAATTGCTGCATCAAAAGACAAGTGATTTTAAGTTCTGATAAGTATGGCCAAGCAGCCTCTAAGGAAGCTGCAGCTTTTACTGCATGTGCTGTGTGTGCCTGTGTCTGTCACAAAACAGGTGCTTTCCTGAGAGTTAGCCCTTTCCTCCCAACGGGGCCCCAGTGGGCAGGGGCCGGCTTCTCCCTTTCTGTGCATCACGGCCCCTACGTGTGGAGAAGTTGCCCAGGCAAGGAGAGCAGCCGTGCAGAGAAGTTGAGGATGCCTCCCGGGAAAATGCTGCAAGGCAATGCTGGCCCGTGATCTGAGAGAGGCAGTATCCCCAACTCATGGTCGCTCCTTCCCCCACCAGACAGCCCCGAGACCATCGGCAGGCGAGTGGCTGTGGGAGTGGGGTTCTGCCTGGCCACCGTACTCCTGGTGTTCTGGGGAGTCAAACTTCAGCGAAGGTGAGCTCCTCCCAAGGCTCATGTCCCTTGGCTCTCCCTGATTCCTTCCCCGGAGTGACTCCAGTCGACCATCCTGGAGACCCCAGCATGTCCACTGCACAGGGTCCTGTTCCCACTCCCCTGATCCTCACGAGTGGGGCTTTATTTCTTAGCTGGAAGAGGATACGGAGCCAGCAGGGGCTCCAGGAAAGTTCCAGTGGGCAGAGCTTCTTTGTGAGGAAGCAAAAGGTAGGATGGAAAAAGACCCGGAGGCAGACCCAGAAGTCAAGGGGGGACCAAGGGGGGTGCAGAGCACTTGGGGGGGGAGGTCGGAGGTCAGAGACCAGGGGAGGGGGACTCAGGTGGAGAAAGGAGTGGCAAGAACTGAGGCCTTGTCTCTCTCCCAGGTCAGAAGGGCCCCGCTCTCCGAAGACCCCCACTCCCTGGGGTGCTACAATCCGGTGATGGAAGATGCCATCAGTTACGCCACCTTGCGCTTTCCTTTCGGCGAGACTGACACACCAAGACTTGGGTACCCAGTGAGGGTCCTGTGAGGGTGACGCGTGCACCCGGGGAGGGCTGTGGGAGGAAGGGCTCGGCTCCTGTCCCGCCTGCCCTCTTTGTGGCAGGCCTGTGAGCCAGCCTCCGCTCTGGGGTGCTCTCGGGGGCTGGGGGAGTTGGAAATAGGAGGAGAGTTCACGCGAAAGGCTTCATCTGCGGTCAGCCATCTGCCCTCCCTCAGAGATGCAGGGACCCTGGAGACAGAGAGGCCTTCTCCAAACAGGGACGACACCGTCACTTACTCTGTCTTGCAGAAGTGTCGAGAGGTAATAGGGCAGGGCTGTGGAAGGAGGGGTTGCGGGGGACCTGGCCTCAGTTGTGAGTCCAGATGGGAAGGATTTGGCGGCCTCCGTGGTGGCAAGGGCTGGTGGGGGCGTTTTGCTCAGACACGGGTGTGGTCGGAGCCAGGGCAGCACAGCCCAGTCCGAGACGCTGACTGCAGCCAGCGTGGGGACAAGAAGACTCCTGCTCGGGCTCTTGGCCACCCGGGAGGAGCCAGGGAGGGAACAGGCAGGGAACGCAGACCGGGAGGCCCGTGGCCTCACACAACGTGGCTTTCTCAGGGCGACTATGAGAACGTGCTTCCAGACAGTCCAGAAGATGAGGGGATACATTACTCAGAGCTGGTTCATCTTGGGTTGGGGAAGCGGCCTGTGGCCCAGGAAGCCGTGGAATACGTGACCCTCAAGCACTGACAGGCCAAACCTGCTGGAGCAGAGGCGCCAAGGGAGGGACTGCAGGGGCCGGGTGGTCGTGGAGACCGCCCCACCCACTCCTGCTCAGTCGCAAAGCCACTCGGCCTCCCCTCCACATGCAGGCACATGCACGCATGCCCATCACCAGTGATGCCTCAGTCAGCGCCCAGAACTTCGGTATGTGGCCCAGAGGCAGGCTTCCTTCTCAACGATGGTAACCCTGACCCTCCCAAAGGCCTGCTCCCCGTCTGCTCCCTTTCCCACGGGGAAGGTTGTCTAAACACTGACCCTGCACTGCACACATCCCCCTGCCCCTCCCCGACCACCTGCCACCGCCCACCCCCTCAAACCCCGTCCCCAGCAGGCCAGCGTCCCTGCTGGGATCAGCTTGTTACTGTATTTTTTTCTTTCCCTCTCCATTCCTATGGCCCCCTCATCCCTGCTCTGAAAGCCCCACTCACTCGTCCTGTGCCTAATTTCTGCCTCTGGGGCAAAGCTCAGGGAGAAGAGGGGCTGTCCTGCGCTGGGTTCTCCTCCACGCATCAGTGAGGCATTCCATTACGCTGCTGCAGCCCCTGCCCTCGGGGGTCTTGTGGGCTGAGACACACACTGGTGTGGACAGACGTGTTAACACACACAGAACTGCATAATAAAAATGGCTCAGATACCACTTCAAAGTGAACAACTTCCAGTTTGTGAGGTCAGAGTAACAACGGGGAGATTTAGGAGGGCCTCGTGGGGCTTGGGGAGAAGAGAAAGGGGTTGGGGCAACCTCAGGGTCAAATCAGCAGACCGGGGAGTCCATTGTCTTGTTGCAAAGGGTGCACTGGCCCTACAGGTGGACCAGCGCAAGTCTGAGTCCTGACCCTTCTGCTAATGAGCTCAGTGACCAGCTCATCTGAGCCTCAGTTTCTTCATCTGCAAAATGGAGGTGCCACCACCTACGGTGCAGGCGGCTCAAGATAAGAAGTGAGGGACGGGGCGCCTGGGTGGCTCAGTTGGTTGGGCATCTGCCTTCGGCTCAGGTCATGATCCCAGAGTCCTGGGATCGAGCCCCGCGTCGGGCTCCCTGCTCTGCGGGGGGGCCTGCTTCTCCCTCTCCCACTCCCCCTGCTTGTGTTCCCTCTCTCACTGTGTCTCTGTCAAATAAATAAATAAATAAATACAATATTTTTTTAAAAAAGAAGAAAAAATTAAAAAATAAAAAAAAAGAAGAAGTGAGGGACAGTAGTACATATGTTGGAGTCACATTATCAGAAACCTGACATAACAGCCAAAAGTCCCTAAAAACCAGACCGCCATCTGGTCTGCCGCTCTTGAAGAATATAAGAAGGGGAAGCCGATGCGTCACTCTCAGCTGTTCTCAAAAGTCCCGCTGCCAAGGTCGGTCACAACCCACAGTTGCCCAAGAACTTCTTGAAAGAACTTCCCGCAAAGAACTTCTCTGCCTTGAGAAACCTCACCACTTTTCTCTCCCCTACCCTCACATCACCCGTTCCCTGTCATGTTCGCTAACTCAGACTTTCCAGCCAGGTCCTCCCAGCTTCCCCTCCACGTCTCAGGTTTGACCTTTCTCCACCTATTCTTAGAAGAAGAAACACGTAGGTAGTCCATCAGCAAGCGGATGTAAGTTCCTGGCCCGCGGTGGGCGCGCCACACGTGCCACCTTCCTTCCCTCCCTCCCTTCCCATCTGCTTGAGACCGGAATCTGCTTTCTGAGAAGACGATGTTCTGGTCATCCTTGGGATTACGGCAGACCGAGGCACTCATTTCCCCACCAACCCACTTTGTCCCCGGTGTGAAGTTAGCACTTCTGGAGGAAGGGAGGACAGCAAGAACTGTCTCATTGAGGGTAAGGGTTTGGGCTTTCTGTCTCAAGAATGAGGTCCAGGATCATTCACCCATTCAACTGTTTATTCAGCAAACATTTACCAAGCACACGTCAATGCATCCAGCATAGAACATTTGTTGGGGTACAAAAAAGGAATGACATCATCCTCATCTTGGTGATCTCTAGTCTAGGGTGCCCAAAAGGTTTTAGGGCACGGTCCCCTCTAAAGAGCTGAAGGCAGCCCTGAACCTGGTGAGGCCTGGCCCGGGCTCCGCGGCAACCAGCAGGGGCCCTGCCATCCTGTCCGAGCCCAGCTGCTGACATAAACCTACTTCGTGACCAATTGACCGAGAGATGTGACTGTTAACAGGCCAAGAGAGTTCAAACAACTCTAAAGCCAGGGCCTCCAGAATCCAGGCAGCCCTCTATGCAGCCCCGGATCTCACGGTCCTCCCATGGCCCAGACATCCAGCGGTTCATTCAATTATTGAGCCCCTACTGTGGATGCAACAAGCAGAGGATAAAGCAGACAGATATCTTGGGCCTCACTGACCAACATTCTAGCAGAGGGGCCAGCAAATCTGATGTCACAGGCTCGTGAGTGCTAGGAATAAACACCATGCAAGATGAAGGCAGACTGGAGCAGGGGAGGGGCCCATTTGGAGAGGGTTCGAGGAAGGCCCTCGGCAGAGATGACACTGGGCAGAGACCTGAACCGCCAGAGGCATGGGCCAAAGCAGGGATCTTGGAGATCCAACGTCTCCCTTCACGCCCTGCTTTTCTCCTCTTCCAAATGCTGGTTACAGGAGGTGAAATGGCCCTCCTTTTAACTTTTCTTCGGTTCTGTCAGTTTCTCAAAGATAAAATACTAAACAACAGATGGCAAGTTCTTCTACACCCCAAGGGAGCTGCTGGATGACGTAGGTAGGACAGGGAGGCAACCAAGAATTAGTTGAGTGACTGAAGTAGAAAAAGGGGATCCGATTATTTCTTTGGAGGCAATGGTTGATATGCTGAGAATCCCATGCTGCCCTCACCGGAAGCCTGGTGGGGAGCACTTCCGGGAAACCACCAGTGAAGCTTGTTTGGGGTGACTTGTTTAGGGATTTGGAAGGATGTAGCGGCCTGATGACCGACACACGCACCCCAAAACAGAGAAGTCTGAAGTCCAGAGAGAGGCTGTGTTGTCTGTTTGAGGCAGAGACAGGCAGACAGAGAGACCCAGGCATAGTCAGAGAGAGAGAGAGAGACAGAATCACAGAGACAGCCTGTGGCCATTTTAAATCTCACTTAGGTCTTCCTAGAGGGGCAGGGTGACCCCAGCAGGGAGGTAAACGGCTGACTTCTCAGAGGCCGAGAAGAAAGCTAAGCAGCCACTTGGAGTCTTGCACCATCTGTGCTTTAGTAAGAGCCGCTCAGTGTCCCTCCAAGTGCCCCAGAGAGAAGCCCAGCACTTCAGTGCCACCAAAGGAGACCCATCCCTTGTCTGTCCTCCTCTGCACTTCTGCCAGCACCAGAAGGTAGGGTCAGAAATTATTGTCTTCGAGCCAGAGGGGAAAGGAGAGGGAAAACCTTCTCCTCCCAAAACGTGCCCACAGCCTGTTGCAGAGACAACACCTTGAAATGATGACTCCATCATCCCACATATATCAGTCACCAAATGGACGTGGTGTGGGCCACCATAGTGTGTTATCTATGAGCGAGCGCGTAAAGCCGGGGCCTGTCCACAGGCTCATCCAGGAGGAGAGAAGACAGTGCCCAGAGCAGGTCTGAACAGGCTGGGGTGGGGTGGCACTGAGCTGTGATCTGGTTGTCCCCCGACAACCCTGCTCCTTTAAGGGACTAGCTGCACACTCCTCACGCTGCCTAGGAAAAAACCCTCAGTGCTACCCTGTCCCCTTCCTGTGTTTGCATCATCTGTTTGGACCCTCACCTCCTGGCCTCAGCTCCTGCTCGAGATGCCCCATTAGCTGCTCACCCAGGCTGCTGATGGCTCAGGCTAATGGCCCTGCCACCCCGCCCTCTCTTCCAGCTCACTGCCCAACCCGGACACCCTCCCTCAGCCCAGCCAGGGGGACTCCTGAGCCTCAGAGACAGCAGGCAGCGCCAAGAGGTGAGTCCCTCTTTCTGTGGCTCCTCTCTTCCGACCCCACTCTGTCCTTCCCACAGACTCCTCAGCTTACCCGCTTAGCGTGCCCCCTGGAGTTGGTTAAGGTCATTCCCTATGGCACTGATGGGACCCGGCTTACCCCTGGGCTCTGCCCTGGCACCCCCTCCCTTCACCTGCCCTTGGCCACAGTCTCCACCTTACCCAAATTCTGACATCCCCCTCCCCCCGCCCGGGTAGGAGTTGCCACCCACCCTCCACCAGCTGCTCTGCAGGCTTTCCGCTGTCCCTGTTGGGGGGAGGGGGGCAGCTGCTTCCCTTCCAGGCAATTGGGGGAGGGGAGTGGATGCAGGACTCTAACTTCCAGGCCTAGGAAAAACACACACACCGTGGGGCCCAACTCTGCTAATTTTCTACCCTTTCTCTCCCTAGTCTCAGAAATCAGGAGGTCTTTCCTCTAACGGGACGTGACCGCTTCCGTTGTGTTCTAAGAGAGGATACGGTGGAAAGAAAGCAAAGGACGGAGGGCGGGCCATCCTCACTCCGAACCCAGACTCACCTGCTCACTGGCACCACCTCCCTAGTGGGCCTCTCTGGTTGAGATAGTTGGTATCTCACTAGATGGCTTCTAATACCCTGAGCAGTCTGTGACCCCAGGGGCCCCTGACCCCCTCCCCCACGCCCCGCCCCAGGCCGACCCAAGGGTGGGGAGCAAGGGGAGCTCAGGAGCGCGGAGGCCAACCCCGGCCCCATGGACCTGCCCCCGCAGCTCTCCTTCGCTCTCTACGCGGCCGCCTTTGCGCTGGGCTTCCCGCTCAACGCCCTGGCCATTGGGGGCGCCGTGTCCCATGCCCGGCTCCGCCTCACCCCCAGCCTTGTCTATGCCCTCCACCTGGGCTGCTCTGACCTCCTGCTGGCAGCCTCTCTGCCCCTGAAGGCAGTGGAGGCCCTGGCCTTGGGCGCCTGGCCTCTGCCGGCCCCACTCTGTCCTGCCTTTGCCCTGGCCCACTTCGCTCCGCTCTATGCTGGCGGGGGCTTCCTGGCTGCCCTGAGCGTCGGCCGCTACCTAGGGGCTGCCTTCCCCTTGGGCTACCAAGCGGCCCGGAGGCCGCGCTATTCCTGGGGGGTGTGTGCGGCCATATGGGCCCTTGTCCTCTGTCACCTGGGGCTGGTGTTTGGGCTGGAGGCTCCGGGAGGCTGGATGGACAATACCACCAGCTCCCTGGGTATCAACACACCAGTCAACGGCTCTCCAGTCTGCCTGGAGGCCTGGGACCCAGTCTCAGCGGGCCCTGCTCGCCTCAGCCTCTCTCTCCTGCTCTTCTTCCTGCCCCTGAGCATTACAGTGTTCTGCTACGTGGGCTGCCTCCGGGCACTGGTCCGCTCAGGCCTGAGCCACAGACGGAAGCTAAGGGCAGCCTGGGTGGCTGGCGGGGCTCTGCTCACGCTGCTGCTCTGCTTAGGACCTTACAATGCCTCCAATGTGGCTGGCTTCCTGCACCCCGACATGGGAGGCTACTGGCGGAAACTGGGGCTCATCACAGGGGCTTGGAGTGTGGTGCTCAACCCGCTGGTGACTGGCTACTTGGGAGGGGGTGCTGGGCGGGTAACAAGTGTGGCAAGAACGAAAGGAGGGACATCCCAGAAGTAGTAGCCACTGCTGGGGTGAAGGGGCATGGAGCAGGAGAGCCTGGCTTCTTGTCCGGGCCCCTGGAGCCCGGAGCCAAAGGAACTGCAGGGCAGCCTGGCCTGGGAGCATCCTTGGACCTGCTATGGAAAGAACTGAGCCTGGCAGAAGACTGCATCCCAGCTGGAGGGAAGAACGGAGGCCAGGGGCTAGGTCACAGAAGGAAGGTAAGCTTGCCTCTGTGCGTATCAGCACGACTCCCCACCTCTGCCTGTCCCTCTTCTCCTCCTGCCCCACCTGCCAGGGCTATGGAAGTTTTCTTCCAATCTAGAGGAAATGCCACTCTGATGATACACTTTGGGGGATGTTACTCCCAAAATGCTTCCTAGGAAAGAACAGTTTAATTTCTGAGTAAGAGAAGAGGCAGGAGGCAAGATATTGATGCTGTTATACCATGTGGAACTCACAAGAGGGCAGCATTGGAACTGTGAACAGGAAGTTGGTAGGAAAAGCTGCTTCAGCACAGAGAAAAAATACCAGCAACACCAGAAATAGTCACAAATACAGAGTCTCTAAGATGTGACAGTCACCACATCAAGCGCTTTAAAAGTGTGGTCCCATTTCACACAATCCTTTGATTTGGCCCTGCAGCTGCTGTACAGATGGGCAGGTGGTTCATTGCACAAGTGTGCCAGGCAGACAGGCAAACTGACTAAATTCTAACCTGTGTTTGCTCGCCAAGCCATGTGCCTGGCATGAGGCTGCTTCCATCCAGAGGAAGGAACATGTTATCCTAATTTGAACAAAGATACCACTCACTCCTCGAGCAGTGCATCCCGGCGGAGGGTGCTGCCACCTGGAGGGGGGGGTGCCTTTTCCTAATTTGTACAGAGGCACAGCATAAGTCAGCTACAGTCCCTGACCAAGTATTATCACCGTCTTTGCAGGTTAAGAAATTTTCCCGAGGCTCTACAGCAAGGAAGGGGTGGGATGTGGGATGCAATCCTTCAAGGCAAGACCCCCAAGGGTTAGGGGGCATTTGAAACACTTGGGGTATCAGGGTGAATGCCCGTCCTTGTGGTCCACTTTGCAAAGGTGAATGGTGGCACCCTGAACCCCAAGAGAGTGGGTAGAGGAGAGTGGCCATGGAGGAGACAAACATCTGGGTATCTGCTCTGATGAAGCAACTTGTTCCTCTAAAGACGTTAATGCCACGAACACGTAAGACACAGAAAGGCTGGCTACGTGCCTGGCGTGCACGAACCGGTTTATACAAGCTATCTCTTTCTATGCATAAATGTCTACGAGGGCAAGGAATTTTATTTGCTGATATATTCCCAGCACCTAGAGGGGAGCTTGGCACATAGTAGGCTCTCAACAAATGTTTGCTACAGGAATGAATGTTCACAGTAGCCTTCCAAGGAAAATGTTATTTCCTGTTTTATAATTAAATGATAACAGACCAGAGAAGTTACGTAACTTGCCTGAGGCTCCGCAGAAGCGAGAAACAAGTTTATTCCCTGCACAGTGGTGAGAGCAGAGAACTTCAGGGTAAGCCGACCTCCAGCCCAAGTGGCCTCACTGCCCCCCTCCCAGAAAGCCAGGGACCGCTCTCTCTCCCACTGCTTGGGAGCACCTGCTGCTGCTGGACCACTTCTTCCGGTGAATTGTGCCTGCTCCTAGGGGTGGAATTTAGTTCCACTCGGGGTCCCTGAAGCCCCACACTATCTGCCGCCAGCACCCTCATGACGCTTGCCCCTTAAGCCCAAAGCCTTCTACAAGGGTCCCCCCAGCAGGTCAGCCTGTGCACCTGCCATTCTTTTGCCTTAAGTGCTTCCCCAGTGGTTCTCTGCCTCTGTGCTGAGGCCTTATTACCCTCTGACCACTCCATCCCCCGAGACCTCACTCCACCAAACCCATGATGGCAAAAACTGTTTTTAACAACTAATTTGAGATAAAATAGATATCTCATAAAATTCACCCATTTTAAGTGTACAAGTCAATGCTTTTTAGCAAATTTACTAAGGTATGCAACTGTCACTATCATCCAGTTTAGAACATGTTCATCAGCCCAGTAAGACCCCGTCCTGCTCATTTACAGTTAATCCCCCTAAGTCCCTGGGGCAACCAGTAATTTACTTTCTGTAGATACAAATTGGCCTGTTCTGGATATTTCATATAAATGGAAACATACAGTGTATGGCCTTTTATGTCTGGCTTGTTTCACTTGGCATGTTTTTGAGGTTCTAGTAGTCATAGGTATTTCATTCCATTTTACTGGCAAATAGTAATCCATCGTATGGACATGCCACACGATCCATCCATTCACCAGCTGATGGACCACTGGGGGTCTGGTGGGTTTCTACTTTTTGGCTATTATGAATAATGCTATTATGAACATTGCTGAAGTAGATACCTATGTGGAGCTGGATCACATGGTAAATTGATATTAACTGTTCTAAGAAACTGCTTTCAAAGTCACTCTACCACTTTATATTCTTACCAGCAATGTCTGAGAGGAGTCCCATTCCTTCACCTCCTGCCCACCATTTGGCATTGTCCAATTTTTTGCCCACAGCCATTCCAGCGGATATAAAATTGTTATCTCACTGTGCTCCATAAATATTTGAATGAATAAATCCATAATCTCTGAAGTCAGACAGAACTGGGGTTTGAACCCTGGTGGTGATTCTTAATGAGCTGCATTGCCCGGAGTGAGTCACCTCCCCACAGGGAAGCCCGAGGACAGAGTGGCGATGCCCTCAGAGGCAGAGGGTCTGCTATGGATTATGCGCCCCCTAAATAGTCATTGTCATCATTAGTCTTATTATTACCATCACCCCGGAGACAAGCCCACACTAGTGAGGACTGGGATGATGGCAGCTGACATCTGTTAAGTACTCACCGCAACACGCCAGGTTCCTTTCTCAGCCCTTGACAGGTATTAATGCTTTCATCTAATGACAACCCCATGAAATTGGTACTGTGATGGTCCCTGCTTTGCAGATGAGGAAGCGGAGATAGAGAGTTTAGGTCACTTGCCCAGATCACAGAGTCAGTGATAGAGCCAGCAGCGTACCCAGACCACTGGCCCCAGATTCCAGGCTCTCCATTACTGCCGCATGCTTCCTGCCCTTACAAGGCAAATTGGATGACTGCCATCCCGGAGGAGCAGATAAAAATCAAGTGGAGGATCCGGAAGGGGAAGGTGAAGTCGGCGCAGGGCTGGCTCGAGCATCCCCTCCGAGACAGCCCAAGAGCCAGGCACATAGTCATTGGAATTTGCTCCTTATTTTGCATACTGGCACAGTGCTGGTAAAGGAGCTAAAGGCATCTTTTGTGCAATTGCTCAACAGTGAATGATGTCATGGGTCTTTATCAGTTCTGCCAGATAAATAGCTAACTTACACTGTTCTGCAGAAGTCGGCAAAGTGCTGGGGGCAGAGCAGTTGGGTTCTCAAATAAACAGGTGAGCATGGGGCCATGAGGGACTTGGAAGGGGGCCCCTTGGTGGGAAGGGACAGGGGACAGGGCGTGACCAGGAAGACAGGCAGGCTGACCCTGCTGGAGAAAGCATCGGGTGGCATGCGGTGGTCGGGGGTGGGGGGTGACGGTTCCCTGTCAATGGTTGAGATGCTGCTGGCATGGGGAACGAAGGTCCCCCCCCACCAGACTGCCCCCTCCATCTAGCTGTCTCTTTCTCCAGTGGCCAGCACCATGGGCACAAGCCCGAACTTATCCTTCTTCCCCGGCGATCACTGGCTCTACTTCTCCGTGTACCTCTTCACCTTCCTCGTGGGGCTCCCCCTCAACGTGATGGCCCTGGTGATCTTCGTGGGCAAGCTGCGGCGGCGCCCAGTGGCCGTGGACGTGCTCTTGCTCAACCTCACCCTCTCAGACCTGCTCCTGCTGCTCTTCCTGCCGTTCCGCATGGTGGAGGCTGCCAATGACATGCGCTGGCCCCTGCCCTTCATCTTCTGTCCCCTCTCCGGATTCCTCTTCTTCACCACCATCTATCTGACCTCCCTCTTCCTGGCAGCTGTAAGCATCGAGCGCTTTCTGAGCGTGGCCTATCCGCTATGGTACAAGGCCCGGCCCAGGCCTGGACAGGCCGGCCTGGTCAGCGGGGCCTGCTGGCTCCTGGCCAGCGCTCACTGCAGCGTGGTCTACATCATCGAATTCTCAGGGAACTCCTCCTACAGCCAGACTATCAATAGCACTTGCTACTTGGAATTCCAGGAGAACCAGCTGGCTATTCTCCTGCCTGTCAGGCTGGAGATGGCTGTGGTCCTTTTTGGGGTGCCCCTGCTCATCACCAGCTACTGCTATGGCCACCTGATATGGGTGCTCAGCAAGGGAGCCAGCTACCGGAGGTGGAGGAGGGTGGTTGGGCTTGTGGCAGCCACCCTGCTCAACTTCCTCGTCTGCTTTGGGCCCTACAACGTGTCTCATGTCGTGGGCTACATCCAGGGTAAAAGCCCGGCGTGGAGAAGTTATGTGCTGCTTCTTAGCACCCTGAATTCCTGTGTTGACCCCCTTGTCTACTACTTCTCATCATCCGGATTCCAGGCTGACTTTCACGGGCTGCTGAGAAGGCTGACTGGGGGCTGGGGCCCTTGGAGGCAGGAGGGCAGCGTGAAGCTGAAGGAGAAGAATGAGGAGGGGGGCAGCCACAGGAGCTGTCCGACATAGAGAACAAGTAGTGGACTCCAGGAGGGCTTTGGAGCCAGCAGCCGAATGACTGGGCAGTTCCTAGCTCGAGTCAGGCAGGACCGGGGAGTGGGGGGCTGGGGGCTGATGCAGCCGGGGCGAAGCAGGCACCCAGACTTCCCAAGGACGTGCTCGCCCAAGCCCAGCTCTCGATCTTACCCAACTGCCCTCCTTTCCCATCTCCCTCTGCCCCTGGCCCCCCCAACGCCGTGGATTCGGCCCTGGGAGATAGTCAGGATGAGAGCATGCGCTGGCGAAAAATGAGCTCCCATGGCAGCAGGCCGGCTGCTGTGCTTTTTGGAAGGGAAAGGAGGAGCTGAGAGCAGTGACCAGGGACTGAGGGAGCTGCCTGGTGGCCTGGGACAGGAGGGGGAAGAAGCCATCCTTCAGAGCCTCTCCTACCCAGCAGGTCAAGAGTGGGTACACAGGACCCCAGGCCTGAGGGAGCATCCTGCTTTCATGTGGATTTTTCCAAAAAGTTTCCATTGTTCAGTAAATTCAGACTTTCAGGGACATAAATGAAAAATGACAGAAGAAAAATTACCTAAATAAATCTGGTAGCAAGTAAAAGAGAACGGTCTTTCCTTATTCTCTGTGGGGTTTTTTGTTTGTTTCGTTTCGTTTTGTTTTGTTTTGTTTTAGAGAGAGAGCACGCACACGTGCGAGTGAGGTGGGGCGGTGCAGAGGCAGAGGGAGAGAGAATCCCAAGCAGGCTCCACACCCAGCACAGAGCCCAACGCAGGGCTCCATCTCACGACCCTGAGAGATCATGACCTGAGCTGAAATCAAGAAATCAAGAGTTGGATGCTCAACTGACTGAGCCACCCAGGTGCCCCTGTCTTTTTCTTATGCTATATCTGGGCCAAATGGGATTGGTGGATGGAAGGATAAAACACCTAGACTCCGAAGGAAAAGGGCTAAAATGCCTAGATGTCGGGAGAGGATCTGGATTGGAGGAATAAAAGTACCAGCTAACCTACGTGAAGGACTTGGCCTCACCCACTGTCTTCTTCGATCCTCTCAGTAACCGTGTGGCAGGCACTATCATTATTCTCGCTTTGCAGATGAGGGGATGGGCCCAGAAGGTGAAGGCTTCTACCTGAGATCCTCTGTCAGTAAGTGACTACAGCAGGATTGGAGGCCGGAATTAGCTGACTCCTAATCCCATGCCTCTCCTCCACTCTGCTCTTCTGCCTCCAGCTGTGTATCATCCACAGAGAGGGGGCCAAGTCTGGCTCCCAGAGCCAGCGAGACAGTCTGGCCAGGACAGATGTAAACAGGCCACGAGGACAACTGGAACGGCATGCAAAGCAGCTCGACTCTCGGTGTTGCTAAGTCCTCTTCCCTTGTTATTAGAAACCCGCTCGAGAAAACAAAGCTCATCAGTCAACACAGTTGACTTCAAAGATAGTCTTAAGAGCTATTTTTTTCAAGATGTGATCATTGAGTAAGCTTTCCTTTCCTACGCAAGGGTGGTGCATGAGAAAGCATGGGTTAGAGCCTCCACTCCCAGCAAGGCAACCACAGAAATGCGGGCACCTGTCTGTATTCACTCAGCTTTAGTTCAAAAACATTTGTTGTGCACCTACTGTGTGCAGGTGGCTGGGCTGAGAACTGCAAAGACTTTTAATATGAACGTGTTTAGCATCGGCTTTCTTCCTGGGGTGAGGGTCACTGGAGAACCAAGGGCTGGCAGTGGGTGGGGGATTGGATTTCAGATGGAAGGGGAGAGACATCATCTCGGTAAAGAGATGGAAGCATGAGCTGTCTCTCTGACCTATGACTCATCTTCTGTCCCAAGGCACTCAGCCCTGGTGACAGCTAAGAAGTTAATATAAACATGAGACTACATGGTTCAGAAAGGGAACAAAGGTGACATTGAGTCTTGTGACTCCAGAATTGGTAACAAGGACCCAACTCAGAAAAAAAGGAGTTGCAAACCCCACATTCTAGAGAGAGCCATGAAGGACAGGAGCCTGACTCCTCTCCCAGGGTTTATAATGAGGGAGAAGAGGTGGCTCAGAGGGCTTTGCTGCTTCCAACTATCAGCCAGCACTACCCCCTCCCCGGTCTGTATAAGCAAAAGGCTAGGGGTGGGGAGGTGAAAAGTCATCAGAGGCTGGACCTTTGTCTGGGCCGTGGTGAGGGGACTGTGGCAGCATTTTCCATACCTTGCGGAAGCCAAGGGAAAGGGGTGCTCAGGGAATGGCAGGTGTATTCTGCGACCACTGCCCTGTGCCCATCTAGGCAGAGAAATGAGACCGGCAGACAGGTGGCGTGGGAGCGTCTATGTGCATGACGAGCAACATGCTCTCTCACCAGTTGGCCGAGCAAGCAGGTGGGAGTTCCCCATGGGTGAGGTGGAAATTCTAGATGCTGGAAGAGGTCAAACCAGGTTGGCTCTCCCAAGACAGAGGTCAGAAGAACTCAATTCTAGCTGCAACAGAGAGCCAATAAGTGGGCATCTGACGCACAATGGACACCAAAAGCTACTCAATATTTAGCTAAAGCAGTGTTCTTCAAACTTTTTCGTGTCTCTGTCCCCTCAAGGAGCCTTTTTGGGTATTTTTTTTTCCTATTCATCACCTTCTTCTCCCCTGCCCGTGAAATTTTAATACAACAGACACACTAGATACCTGTTTATGGGTACAGCCCTTTGGAAGACCATAAACCATCACTCCCCTGCAACTCATTTCACCTCTTTGAGGGGCAATGTTGGCCCTGCTGAGAATGCATGAGCTAGAGAAGTAGTCTTGCATCACAGAGTGATAAAGCCCATCTCACACAACAGCAGCCCAGCGAAGTGATGTTTATTAGGCTGCTGGAGCAAAGGAGACCACATTCCAAAGGAAGCATGGGTGTCTCACGAGAGAAGAGACAGGGTTATTTTAGGATTTGGGGTGAGGGGAATGTCTGGGTGAACTTTCAGCAAAGCAGTGCTTGACCGGCTCAGAGCAAAGAGACCTGTATGCAAAGAGGTCAATGTCAGGCCCAGGCTGAGAAGTGGACTTGGGGTCCTGTTCCTTTGGAAAATACGAAGAGAAGATAAAGGCAGAATTCAGGGTCTGAAAACTCTTTTTCTGAAGCTCTGGGGGTTGAAAAGCTAGGCTGCTTCTCGGTGTCACATGCTTCCGCTCAGATCATCTGAGCAGCAGCGGGATGTTCCATTCTTCACTGACCAGATTTCAAACAGCCGAGTTTCTGACAGCGGGATTTTAGAAAGCAAGGGTTCTCAGCAATATAATTTTGTTAAGTAACAAAACAAGTTTTTCAAGATTTACAAAAGGAACTCATCGATGGCCATTATGGAGGAGGAGATTTTTCCCTCCTAGAAGGAAGGGTCCCCCTTTCAGCAAGCCCGAAGGCAGCACAACCCAGAAGGACGGGAGGCAGGGCAGACGTGACCCATCCCTGCCGCAGGTACCCTGGGCTGGAAGTCAGGTTTCAGCGTATAAGGAACAGAGAGGAGGCCAGAAGTTTTAAATCTCCACGTGTGACCAGAAACTGAGGGAGGCTACTCACAAAGTCATTAAGAAACTGACAGAGAGGGGCACCGGGGTGGCTCAGTCGGTTAAGTGGTCGCCTTCAGCTCGGGTCATGATCCCAGGGTCCTGGGATCGAGCCCCACATCAGGCTCCCTGCTCAACGGACGGGGAGCCTGCTTTTCCCTCTCCCTTTGCCTGCCGCACCCTCTGCTTGTGCTTGTGCTCCCTCTCTCTCTCCCTGTCAAATACATAAATAAATAAATAATCTTTAAAAAAAAGAAACTGGCAGAGACTGTTCGCTACGGCTTGACCAATAGCAGTGACTGTCGCAGGCTTGTGCAGCAATAAGTTCAAAGTATTTGTATACCAGTGCCCACCAGAGGAGGGCAGAGGGGCAGGCAGGAAAGCAGCAAGAAAACTGGCTACGGTGAGGCAGGCTGACTTGCTGACTTTTCCCGAGTTGAATACACCACCTGTGACCAGAGCCTTTGGCTGTTTTAGCAAGTGGCCTCTCAGCCTGGGAATGTGCCTGGCAGGGCAAAGAAGCTGTGATGCAGAGCAGGAGAGGTCAGTCTGCCTCGACTGGATGCTGGGGAGGGGGGCGAAAACTAGACCAGGTCAGGGTTGGGGGAGCAGGAAGGAAGATGAAGAACAGATGCAGGTGAGCAAGAAGCCTGGGACTTTGCAAAATTAGTTGCAACAATCACCCCAAAGCAGGAAGCAGAGCGGCAATAAAGGTGAAAGAATGTGGAAAACGTTAGGCCATAGATTCTGGGAGAGGGGAATTGTAAGTGGAACACAGAGTCTGCTGTGGAGGAAAAAATAAAGTGAAATAGTGTGCGAAAGTGCTCAACTTTTTACCTTCCTCTCTCTGATATGACCTCTTTGGTTAAAAAAAAAAAAAAAGAACCCAAGGCAATATAGGTAGTTGTGGCCCCTAAAACCCTGCAGCGTCTGTGAGAAGCCTGCTGACTTCCCTTTAAGGCCAGTTCTGAAAAACCATCCGAACAGAGGGAGATCAAGGCACCAAGATGGCGGCCTGAGATCTAGCAAAAGGATGCTGGGATCACATTCCAGAAAATAATGGGAGAGAAGAAATGAAGTTTGAGGAACCTGGTGGGCGTGGGATGGTGCACAGAGCTCACAAACCCCCCACCCACCCATGGAAGCGTGGAGTGAGTGGAGAGGAAAATGTTGCAGAAGAGGAAATGGGTCAGAAATGTTTTTGGAAGGGAGGTGACTTTACCGAATTTAGACTCATTTCACTGAATTTAGACAACCAAATCAATCATCCCCTCATGCAAACCCCCTAGTCCCAGGGTCAAATTGTAATTGGCACTAACCACAACAATATCGTTCCCCTTTATTGGTGACTGCTCTCAGAATGTACACACAATGACCCAAGTCCAGACAATAAGAGGTAAGAAATCTGCTGGGGGAGGGGGACGTCTGGGAAAGATTTTTCTCCATACTGAAAGAGACAGATGTGTGAGGAGCTGCCCTCTCCCTTCCTGGTTTGGAAACTTTTACATGAGGATGTGATACTTGGAGCTGTAGCAGACACTTGGGGGCCATAAGGCCACAAACTTGAGGAAGGAAGCTAATAAGCTCAGGAAGCCAGAGAAGAAGGATAAAAAAGGCCTTGCTGAGCTGGGATCCCCACCTGCACACTCACTGTCGATAAACATTCCTATAACTGACTCACTATTAGCCAGAGAGTCTCTAACTTGTAGCAAAGGCACTTAACTGTAAAGATAAACCTCTATCTAAACAAGCCTCTATCTAAGCATCCTATATCCTACTAGAATCCACTCGGTGACATCTTCTCATCTTCTAACTAATTTTATGATCCTGGAATTTCTTTCTTTTTTTTTTTTAAAGATTTTATTTATTTATTTGAGAGGGAGAGAATGAGAGATAGAGAGCACGACGAGAGGGAAGAGGGTCAGAGGGAGAAGCAGACCCCCCGCCGAGGAGGGAGCCTGATGCGGGACTCGATCCCGGGACTCCAGGATCATGACCTGAGCCGAAGGCAGTCGCTTAACCGACTGAGCCGCCCAGGCGCCCCGTGATCCTGGAATTTCTAAATTCTGACTATGTGCTTTGGAGGAACTATGAAACCCTAGTGTATATCCTACCTATCACAGCTAGACTCAAGGAAGATTTCTTATGAGTCCCGTCAAGTAGCTCTGGCACCAAGATGTCAGGACTCCCCTCATTCGAAGGCTTTTGAGAGCTGACTGGCTGGGTCCCTGCATGGACACAGCATTACAAGACAAAAACAAAACAAAACAAAAGAACAAAACCTACTGGATGGGACCCTCTTTGAGGTTGAATATCATCTGACTGACAGTGTGTGCTGCAGGCGCCTCTCCTTTTATTGATGAAAATTCCCATGCTTATCACGGGACACAGATTGTCATGGAAACAAGAGAAGGTTGAACGAGTGGCGATCATGAACGATGTCCTCAGTGTTCTTAGAAACAGGAGAGCTACGCAGTCTTCTTGCCTGTGGAGTCACCGTCAGATGCCTAAATGGCTAGCTACATGAAGATGACAAGATGTGTTCCTGGATGCCTAATTCACCACTTAACAGTATGTGTGCACAATTAGGGGCTTGTGGCTTACCTTGTCCCTGCCCCCCCACCCTTCCTAGTAATCGCTGCCTAGTGGTTCTCAGCACTCAAAGCACAACCCTCATCTTTCTGACACCCTAGAGACCTCCTTCAGAATAACTCCTTGTTTGCTTATCCCTTGGAAAACAATCAAATTACATGCTGTGAATCAAAAGGTCAGCCAGAAAAGACATACACAGGAAAGTTCACTGCGGAGTGGACTGAACAAACAGGCCCGCAAGCTTGGGCCCTGGTTGAGGGTGCTGACAGTGTTCCTGCTGTTGCACGCGTGCCCGCCGTACCCCAGCCAGCCTTGTTGAGGTATCGGGCCAGGCTCTGGGACAAGAGAAACACACGAGGGCTTGGGAGGCATCCCTTCTGACCTCACAACGCAGCAATGCCTTCCTAGGTGTTACTTGGGAGGATGAGAGCAACCCTGAACACACAGATCGTACATAAATATTCACAGCGGCTTTAATCACCATAGCCCCAAACGGGAAATGGTACAGGTGTCCATCGAGAGAGAATGGATTTAAAAACCGTGATGTAGCCATGCAACAGAATACCGCCAGGCAATAAAAGTAGCGAACTGCTGACCTAGGTAACCATATCCTCTGACTCTGATACCGTGATTTATAATAACAAATATATTTGGACTTCAGCCAAGGGTCTTAGTTGCTCCTCAGCCCATTCCTGCCATAGAGCTCCTAAAACCCTTGGGATTTCCTAAGTGATGAGAGCAACAAAGAAGTCTTTTGTTATGCTGAGGTCACTCTTGGACCTCCACCTAAGGATGGGGCTGGCTGGTTGCCAAGGGAACCAACTGAGGGATCAGAGGGTTGGAGAGGGGACAGGGGCTGGAGGCTGAATCAATCCTGATGGTCAGTGATTTAATCAACCTTGCCTGGGTGATGAAGCCTCCATATAAACTCAAAAGGGTGGGGAGCAGAATGTTTCCAGTTGGTGAACACGTGGAGATTTGGGGGAGAGCAGTGAGCCAGGAGAGGGTATGGAAGCTCCACACCCCTTCCCCATCCTGTACCTTGCCCTGTGTGTCTCTTCTATCCTGCTGTCCCTGAGTTGTAGCGTTTTACAATAGATGAGTAATCTAGCAAGTAAAATTTTTCGGTGAGTTCTGCGAGCCGCTCTAGCAAATTAACCGAACCCGAGAAGGGGGTCATGGGAACCTCCAATATGGAGCCATTGGGTCAGAAGCACAGGTGGACAAACTGGACCAAGTGTCTCAAGTGATGGTGGGGCGTGAGTGTGGGGTGGGGGGCTGAGGGGAGGGGGAGGGTAGTCTTGTAGGGCTGAGCCCCGTAACCTGTGGAACGTGACACTATCTCTAGGGAGAGAGCGTCAGAATTAAGTTGAATCACAAGACACCCAGCTAGTGTCCAGAGAATTGCTTGGTGATGTGGGGGGAGCCAGCCCTGCCCCTGGTTAGAATTGGTACCAGAACCCCTACACTGGCAGAAAGCAGATGAGTGGTTGCCAGGAGCCAGGGACGAGAAGGGGAGGGGACTGACGGGGAAGATGCCAGAGGGGCACCTGAGGGGGATAGAAGTATTCTATAACTTGATTGGGGTGGGGGTGACACAGATTTCTACATTTGCCAAAACTAATCCAACTCTAGGCTTAAAATGGATGCATTTTATTGTGTGTAAATTTAGCCTTTCTAAAAACAGTTGATTACAAAAGTCACGTCACCTTGCCTCTCTGGGTCACCTCATATTATGTGTGTACAGAATGTCGGCCGTTCATCTTCCCCCGTTTCGACAAGCCACGCAGGTCTCTGCCTTCGCTGTGCCACTCTGCAGACGTGACAGCTGCAGGACGACCCAGGTTGCCGGAAAGGGCCGACAACACGGTGCAACCAGGTGAGAAATGGCAACCGGCTTTTATCTGGGTGCTGGAGACCCACGGGGCATAGCGGGGATGAGGCCAATGGGGGAATGCGCAGCTCGTCACAACACAACTGTCTTGTTGCTGAGGGCTGTGGGTTTGCGGCTGCCCTATCTTCCAATTCTTCTAGTTGAAAACCCAGCTGTTGCTGCTGGCTTTGAAATCTTGCCTTTTTTTTAAGCGGATACAATGTTAATGTTACTGTTGTGTGTGGTGAACACGAGACAGGCCTGCGGGTTGTGGTCTGGTGCCCAGGCCTGGATCCAGTGTGTGGTCTCTGCAGCAGCAGAGGCTGAGGAGGGTTCAGCTACTGGGAATGGGTGGGGAAAGAAGCGGGAGGAAGTGTCGTTTTGCTACAAGTGCAGCTCTGAGATAACTTTGCCCAGATCAGCTGGCAAACAGTTGCAGAGATCTGCTGACTTTCTAAAATCATTCTTAGCATTTCCAAGTTCCCGCCCGCCCCAGCAGCCCGGGTCTGAGAGCTGTGCCCCCTGCCCCTACCCCCGACCCCCGCCCTTGAGGGAGGTCTCTGGAGAACATAGGCAGAGGGAGCAGAGGAGCCCCATGGAGGAGCTCCCACAATCTCCAGGGCCCTCTATCTCGACCCTGGCCCCTCCTTCTGCCCCTAAGCTCTGGAAGCCATTGTTCTGGAAGGCTGTCCCCTTTTGCTCTTGCTCTCCACCCGCTCTCCTCAGGTGTTTTCATCCATGACCACAGCCTTAGTCATGGATGGCTCCCAAATTTCCATCGCCAGCCCAACTCTCGTGTACTCAACTGTGAACATCTCAACTTCACACGTCCCAACCGAGCTCTTCATTCCCTCCCCCAGAGCTGTCCCCCGTCTGAGCCTAGGCCACGCCAGTGAGTAGCGGCAACACCATCTACCTATCTGCCCATGCCAGAAACCCAGGAATGGTTTTGGTTTTTTTAATTAAAGGTTTAATTCTTTTTTTTTAAAGATTTTATTTATTTATTTGAGAGAGAGAGAGAATGAGAGAGAGAACACGAGACGGGGGGAGGGTCAGAAGGAGAAGCAGACTCCCCGCTGAGCAGGGAGCCTGATGCAGGGCTCGATCCCGGGACTCCAGGATCATGACCTGAGCCGAAGGCAGTCGCCCAACCAACTGAGCCACCCAGGCGCCCTTCAAGGTTTAATTCTTATGTTTAAAATGATCATACAATAAAAAGGAACTTTTTCAGGGAGGACTATACAGTTCTGTGAATTTTAACACTCATGGATTCCTGTAACCACCACCGTAATCAAGATAAAGAACAGTTCTAGTCACATCCTCCCCTGGCTCCTAACCACTGGACAACCACAGATCTATCGCAGTTTTTATCTTTTAAAATGCCACCTAAATGGAATCAAACAGTCGCTAACCTTTTGACACTGGCTTCTCTCACTGGGCACAATGTCCTTGAAATTCACCTCAGTTGCTGTGAGCATCATGGTTTGTTCCATTATCTGGCTCTGCCACAACGTGCCCATCTACACACCTGCCGATGGACATCTACATGATTTCCGTTTAGGGCAGTTGTGGACAGAGCTGCTCGAAACATTCATGTACAGGTGTCTGTGTGGACTCAAGTTTTCATTTCTCTAGGTTAAATATCCAGGAGAGGCATGGCTGCGTCATCTGGTAACTGTATGTTTAACTTTTAAAGAGACCTTCCGCCTGTATGTTGGTGGTGGTACCGTTCTGCATTCCTTCCAGCAATATGAGAGATTCGGTTGCTGCACAACTTTGCAGCACATGGTGGGGTGGCGTTTCTATTTTGGCCATTCGGACAGGTGTCTCGTGGGCAGAAAGCCATTCTTGATGCCTGCTTCTTTACGGCCCACAGGCAATTTATCATCAAGTCCTACTGCTTCTATCTCCAAATTATGTCTTGCATGAATCTGCTTCTCGGTAGAATGCACGGCAACCATTATCTGTCACCTGGACTACAGAAGCTGCTAACCTGCTTTTTCTTCTTGTCCTTAACCCCGTAAGTCCACACCACAGCCAGAGGCACCGTTGAAGAACACTAACTGGATCAGGTCATTGTCCACTGTCCATTCCTCTCCCCTCTTCCCGGCCTCCCGGGCCCTGTGCCATCTGGCCCCACCTCTCAGAGTTTCTAAGCTCCTGGGGGGCCAACCCACCTTCACTGACATCACTGTGCTGGCCCAGCCTCAAGCAGGCCAAGCTCTCGATCTCCACACACAGTCTCTTCCATGCTTGACCTGGCTGACTCACCTCTTCCTTCAGGTTTTCTCCCCAATGTCACTCTTCAGCGAGGTCTTCCCTGAGCACTCAATCTCAAATAGCCCTCCCCCACCTTGACATTATCTCACACTGTGCTATGACAGTTTGGTTTATGTATTTGTCTGTTCATTTGCTTAATATGTGATTTCTCCCTATAGATTGGGAAGCCCTTGACCGCAAGTCACCGTGTCTATTTTACTCATTACTGCATACCCAGGTGCCTAAAACAGTACCTAGCACAGAGTAGGCATTTGGTATTTGATAAATGAATGAATAATAAAAAGTATCTCTGATTTTCCACTCTTATAAATAATGCTACAAGGAATATCCTCTTCTATAAATGCTAGTGCATTTATACATTTCCTAAAAGGGGTACTGCAATATTACATGGTATATATATTTAATTTTTTTTATAAATATTGACAAATTATCCTCCCCAGCTGAATCAACTCTCTGTTCCCTAACCATCTGTAGGAGACTTCATAACCTTGCCAACAGGGGAAATAGCATATTTTAATTTTTTTAAGTTGACATTTAATTTTTTTTTTTTAAGTAGGCTCCACACCCAGGGTGGAGCCCAACACAGGGGCTCAAATTCATAACCCCAAGATCAAGACCTGAACTGAGATTCAGAGTCGGACGCTTAAACAACTGAGCTACCCAGGTGCCCCTTTTAAATTGACATTTAAAATTTAGTAACTCAGTGTATTAGGGTGCTCCAGAGAAAGAGCTAATAGGATGTGTGTATACATAGAAAGAGATTTATTTCAGAAATTGGCTCATGTGATTGTAGTGATTTGTGAGCCCAAAATCTGATGGAGGAGGCTGGCAGGCTGGAGACTCAGGTCCAAAGGGTTGCAGTTCAAGTCCAAAGGCAGTCTTGGCTGGGAGACAGGAGTCAATGTTGCAACTGAAATCTGAAGGCAGTCTGCTGGAGAATTCCCTCTGGCTCAGGGAAGGTCAGCTTTCCATTCAGGTCAACTGATTGGATGAGACCTACCCACGTTAGGGAGAGAAATCTGCTTTACTCAGTCTACCAATTGAAATGTAAATATCATCCAAAAACATCCTCACAGAAACATCTGGAATAACAGTTGACCAAATATATGGGCACTGTGGCCCAGCCAAGCTGATGCATAAAATTAAACATCCATTCAGTACTATTTTAACTTTAAGTTCTCTGATAAAAAGTGAGGTAGCCAATATTTGCCTATTGAATATAGTCATTTATGTTTCTTCCTATAGTTGCCTTTTTCTTATTTAGTTTGCAGGATATTTGCATATCTTTGAATAGATATTCAAACAAACCCTTTATCAGTTATAGATGTAGAAAGAGGGTCTTTTAGTTTGTTAATAACTTTTTCCATAGCTTTATATTTTTTTAAGATTTACTTATTTATTTTAGAGAGAGAGAGAGAGAGAGAGAGAGCATGCGCACGTGGCGCAAACAGTGGGAGGGGCAGAGAGAGAGAAAATTCTGAAGCAGACTCCCCGCTGAGCACGGAGCCCGATGTGGGACTTGAGCATGACCTGAGCAGAAATCAAGAGTCGGCCGCTTAACCAACTGAGCCACCCAGGCACCCCCATAGCTTTATATTTTTATGTGCTAAAATTTATCATTTCTTCTAAGACTTCTACATTTATGTCATGCTAGAAAAAAGTCTTCTCATTTACAGGGCTTAAAAATGATCTCATATAATACCTATACAACTTCTATAGTCTTTGAAGACATATTTGATCTTTGATACACCTGGGTTTTACTTTTGTTGTCTAATTGCAACTCTTCCAAACTCTTCCAACACTCCCAACGTAATTTACTGAATAGCAGCCCCTCCTTTCCCACTGATTTGAAATGGGTTTCGATCACTTAATCAGAAAGAATCCTCCACCTCTAATCAATGCAATACATTACACTGTAATCAATTCCAGTCCATTATAAGCAGCAAGATATCATCATTTTTACCCATCTTATTAGCAAAAAATATTAAAGATTCAAAATATCCAGAGTTGGAGAAGGTACACAGAAATGGATACCCTCATACCCAGTTGGTAGGAATGTAAATTGCTGAACATTTTCAGGAAGTTAATACAGAAATATCTATAAAAAATTTTAAAGAACATCTCTTTGACCCAGTAATGACATCAATTACATATCAAAAAATCCATCTAACCCAAATATTCACACGTATTTACATAGATAGAGAGAGAGATAGATATTCACTGAAGCACTTTGTCATAACAAAAGCACTGGAAACTATGATGACATGGAAGGTCACCAGGTGTATTAAATAGTGAAAAATGAAGTTTCAGAGCAATATGTATAGTATTATTCCATCTATGCACTTTTTAAAACTATACGTTTATGTATGTACATATATGGGTATAAACCAATGAGAGATTTCCTCCGGAAAGGAAGAAGTATCAGGGAGAAGTGAAGTTGCACTTCACATTTCACTTCTGTATTGTTGAATTCTCTTACAGTAAGGATATATATAAATATATATAAATATATACTTATATATATTTATATATATTTTACTATATATAAAAATATATTACTTAAAAATGTTTTTTAAGATTTTATTTATTTATTTGACAGAGAGAGACACAGCAAGAGAGGGAACACAAGCAGGGGGAGTGGGAGAGGGAGAAGCAGGCTTCCCGCGGAGCAGAGAGCCCAACGCGGGGCTCGATCCCAGAACCCTGGGATCATGACGCGAGCCGAAGGCCGACACTTAATGACTGAGCCACCCAGGTGCCCCATATTCTCACATTATTACTCCATTTTTTAAATTAAAAAAAAAAATAGTGGAAAAACAGTCACTACCTTGATTGTGACCAAGGTAGAAGAGAGAATAGGGCACAGAAATTCCAGTTACCGAAAAGTCACAAGGCCACTGTGAGGTTAGCTAACAGGGACAAATCATTTCACACAGTCAGGCCTCCCTGTCACTACCCCCGGGAGCTGGGGAGGGGTTAAATTTCTCTCAAACCTCAGGCATTAAAAATAGGTGGAAGGTTTTCTCTAAGAAAACTGAGTGTGCTGCCCCTGAGAACTGCAGAAATGTGAAGACAGGCCATCCAGAAATGACCCGGGAGACACGTGTGGGAGTCTCAGTACCTACCCTCCGTGTGGGGCCAGCATGTGCCCTTGGACACCACCACTTCTCCCACTGATATGAGGTAGACAAGGTACCAGCAGCAGTGGAATCAGCTGCTGTGGAATCAGCAGCAGTGAATTTAAGAAGTAATCAGATTGCTCTGTATCTCCCCAGACCAGTCTCCAGACACCCCCTCCAAAAGTAGGCATGGGATTTCTCCAAAATTAGAGGGCTCCTGGGAGCTCTTGGAACACTCAGCAACAGCCTCTGAGGTACAAACAGTGCCACACCCTTTTGGGAAAAGCCTCCAATCACACCAGCTAGAGAGAGGAACTTAAAAATGGTAACTTGGGGGGGGGGAGGGTGGGCAAAATGGGTGAAGGGGAGGAGATACAAGCTTCCAATTAGGGAATGAATAAGTCGTAAGGATAAAAAGCACAGCATAGGGAATATAGCCAATGACATTATAACAGTGATGTAGAGTCAATGACATTGTAACAGCGACATATTGAGGTATTGACATATCAGAACAGGAGAGACAGTAGCTATGCGTGTAGTGAACAGAGCATAACGTATAAACTTGTGGAATTACCATGCTGTACACCTGAAACTAATATCATACTGTGTGTCAACTATCCTCAAACAACATAAATAATAAAATAAAAATTAAAAGGGCAACTTAGAAAAAAGATCAACAGACACCAAGTGCCACCACATCCTGACCTCATATGGGAGGTGTTAGACCATCCATACAGACTCTGAAACCTGGTTTTATCAGCACTGGCTCAAGACCCACCTCTAGGCCAAATCTGAGGAGCTGGGAAGTAGAAGAGGAGACACTGAGGACTGCTCTGGAGCACCAAAACCCCACTGGGAAGAAAATGGGGAGCTTATCGCTCACAGATAATGCACAATAGAGGGACTTGAAGACAGCCGCCAGCAGGGCTGGGCATGTCCCTAAAGTTTAAAGGGCCAAGGGCTGGTGCCAGAAGCTTGCTGGGAGAAATCAAAATGCGACAAGGGAGAGCTGCTGTCCCACCGACAATGGTATTAATAAGGTCCACGGCCTCTACTGACAAGCCAGCCTAGAGTTATTTCATGAATGACTCCACCCAGGAGTCAGCCTGGAGGCGTAGCGGGATCCCACAGAGAGGAGGCCCAGGGACAGAGACTGGACTGAGTGACCAGGCCGAGGAGGCATTCCACATCCAAAGGTTCAAGCTGAGGAGGTTCAAGAACCTGCAAAAGGTCCCCTTGGGAGAATGAGTCAGCACTAGATGTGTCCCACCCAGAGGGCATCAAACCCTAGGTCATAACTGTACCAGGCCAGCTAGACATTCCTGGCCCCTCATGCATCCCCTCTGTCCACACGGCAGGGCTGAAAGCCATGGCTAATGAGTGGGAGAGCACGGGAAACAAGGTGGAACAAAGAAAGAGAAATGGTACGGTGCGCACCCTGCCATGCGCTCCACCCACCCACCGCCCCCGCCCCCGCCCCCGCCCCCGCCCCCGCCCCCAGGCCGGGAGTCCCAGGCATTGCAGAGCTGGGAGGGAGAAGTGCTCCTTGGAACAGAATTGGGAATTTTGGTATTACACTGGGCTGGAGTGATATTTGATCATTACACTGGCTGGACTTTTATTATCTAAGAGTACCCAAAGAGGCCATGCGCTACCATAGGAAGAAGAAACGGGGTTTACCTGTATCTGCCAAATCCAGTTCATTCCGTAACATAGTTATATTCCATCCTAGGTGGCCTAAGGGTGTAGTAATTTACCTTCCTGGCATTCAGTCTTGGCACAACGTTTAGGGCAATTCTTGGCTCTTGTATAAGCAGATTTTTTTTTTTTTTCCTGTGCAGGGCGGGCCTGCTGCCCAGGGCAGATCCTGACTCAGAGCAAAGCAGCCTTGGACCATCTGCTCACACCAGGCTCACCCCAGTGCCTGCCTGCAGGGCATGTGGCCCAGGCCTCACATTTACTCTCAGGACCCGATCCCCAGATGAGGTCACAGAGAGATCCTTTTTTTTTTTTTTTAAGATTTTATTTATCTATTTGACAGAGAGAGAGCACAAGCAGGCTGAGCAACAGGCAGAGGGAGAGGGAGAAGCAGGGTCCCCACTGAGCAGAGAGCCGGGACCCCCCCGGGATCATGACCTGAGCCAAAGGCAGACGCTCAACCGACTGAGTCACCCAGGCGCCCCTCATACAGGTATCTGGACAGGACCTAACTTTCAAACCCATGGCTCATTTCTGGTTCTACACTTCAGTGAATTCTGCCAAAAAGCAAATATCAAATAAATAAATAAAATCTTAAAAAAAAAAAAAAAAAAGGACACCTGGGTGGCTCAGTTGGTTAAGCGACTACCTTCAGCTCAGGTCATGATCCTGGAGTCCCAGGATCGAGTCCCACATCGGGCTCCCTGCTCAGCAGGGAGTCTTCTTCTCCCTCTGACCCTCTTCCCTCTCGTGCTCTCTATCTCTCATTTGCTCTCTCTCAAGTAAATAAATAAAATCTTTAAAAAAATAAAATCAAATAAACAACATCCTAAAACTATTTTGTGAACGGTACAATTACATGTCTTATTTCATGCTAAGATGCTGCTCTACCATTACAATCCCACTTGGGCATGTCATCCCTATTTTTTTTCATATACTGGGAACCTCAAAAAATGGAAGTGGTCTGGTCCTGTCCTGACGCTGAGGGGTCCTGCCATAAGAATACGGGATATCCTTCCATTTCCTAGCATCTGAACCCCTTCCCATGCTTAGAGAACTGCCCATGTACAAATCTTTAATCTGGGTGGGAAGCAGAGGCTCCCACCAGAGAAGCTGATAATGCTGGGCCTTGTCTTCTGCGCATCCTTCCTATGTTTAGCTAATCAGGTTCGCCTGCCCAAATTCAGAATCAGGGGCTCCATATACAAAGAAGGAGGACAGCAGGAATTACTTCTGGTGGTGCCAACAGTCGTGGCAAACAGAACATGGCTCTTGGGTCCAGGGTTGAGGGGTTTGCAGGGAGGGGCTCCCCTCACTGGACTGGGTCAGTGGCATGACTTTTAACGTGGTCCTGGCTGCACGGCTCCCTTTCTTCTCCAAGCCTGGTTCCCCAGCCTTCCTGGGAGATCTCTGAGCTACCCATGTTATCATATAATCCCTAAATTAGCAGAGCTGGCCTCTGGTACTGCAGTTAAGAGCCATCACTGAGACACTGTCCAGCACAGTGATTATCGGCTAAGAAAGCCCGCCTTCTGTTGAGAGATGCAAAACCCATTAGTAATCCGTAAAATGCGGCTGCATTAAAACAGCAAAGAGACACTCCTTGATATCCATTCAACTGGCAAAAACCCAGAGGGAAGCTGGATAATGGACAAGCATGGGTGGGGACGTGGCTCAGAGATCTAATGGCTGTGAGACCTGTAGCTCTGTCCTTTCTCTTACGTCTACTTTGTTCCTATCCATTCTCCCAGCTGGGGCGGCCCCACAGAAGAGAAGGCTGAGGCTGGGTGGGGTTGGGTGGGCTGCTCTCTGGACCCACCTCTGCTTAATCACGGGTGTTCACGGGATGCGCAGCATGGCTCATGATGAATGCTCAATGAACGTTAGCAGCGAATGTTTTTTCTTGCTTTTAAATTACTTTTTGAGTAAGATTCCACACGCTCAGAAAAAGGTTGTTTTTTTTTTTTTTTTTTTAACAGCACAAAAGGATACATGGAGAAAGCTAAGTCTCCCTCCCACCAGAACACCCAGCTCTCCCTCCCAGAGACAGACCACTGCTACCAGTCTCATGGGTGTCCTATCCCCAATCCACTCCTCACCCAGCATCCAGAGGAATCCTTTAGAAATGTGAAACAGATTCCATCACGCCTTTGCCCATCATACTTCAGATGTCACTCCACATCCTGACCACAGCCGCAGGGCCCCACGTGGTCGGGGCGGGGGGCGGGAGGGAGGTGGGCCTGCTGACCGCCTGACCTCATTATCACAGCTCTGCCCTCACGAGGTCCCCTCGCTGCCACTCTGGCCTCCCTGACCTCTTCCAACACACTGGCTCACCTCGGGGCTTGCTGTCCCTGTGTCTGGAACACCACAATGGTCTCGCACCTCCTTCTCTTCACTCCTGCATGTCTCTGCTCAAACATCACCTCCTCAAGAGGCCTTCGCAGACTACCCTCGCACTCTGCCCCTTACTCTGCTTTTCCAGTCTCTGCCTGCCTTCTGAACCCCAGCCTAGCCCCTGGCTTGCTGTTATCAGTCTGCTGCCTGTCCTACCGCAGCAGAACGTCAGCTTTACGAAGCAAGGCCCGTTCACTGCTGATTCTTCCCCGGCACCTGCAAGTGCTGGACCGTGGGGGCTGCTCAAGAAATCCTCACTGAGCGAATGTGTGGCTGTATGTTCCCTTTTCTAGTACAACTTGCTATTCTTATAACATGCTTTTTTCTTTTGACAATACACCTCAGAGTCTGATCTACACTGGCCTATGTAGATCTGCTTCATTATTTATCACAGACGTGTACTATTTCTACGGACTGGATGCCCCATAGTTTTTATTTAACCAGATCCTTACTGGAGGACATAGATTGTCCCAGTCTTTTATTATCACAGAACAAACAAACAAAAAACACTGTGAGGAATATACTTCTTCGTGCACATGGGAAAGTATATCCACATAATAAACTCATAAGCGTCTGCTTGTTGGACAAGACGGTATGGGATTTTTAATGTTGAAAAGTACTGTCAAACTGCACACCCCAGAGAAGTGTCCCAAGTAACGAGGGGGGAGAGAGGAGCAGGGGACGAGGCCAGAGAGTGACAGGGACAGGAAGCCAACGCAGGAGAGCTTGTAGGCCACTGTAAGGACTGTGGTCTCGAAAAGAGATGGGAAGACCACGGGGTTTTGCAGAGGGGGGTGTGACCTACTCAGGTTTTAAAAGGACCACTCTGGCTGCTGTGTGGAGAACAGACTGAAAGGGGCATCAAGAGAGGCAGGGGGGGCAGGGAGGACACTGCTCAGGAACACAGCCTGAACCCGGATGGCGGCAGTGGATGTGGTGAGACGTGGTGGTCGGGGATGTATTTTGAAAATAGAGCGGAAGACATTTGGCAATGGAATAAACGTCAGAGTAAGAGAAGAGTGAAGGCTCTCTCTCTTGGGGTTTTGGCTTGAGCAACTGGAAGGATGCAGTGGCAAAGTCTGTGTAACCTGGGTCCGACCCTTAAGAGGTGGGGAGCCAAGGCTGCAGCGGCAGCAGCTAGTGGAGGGGAGGTGGCTGGAAAACCGTAATTTCCTAACAAGTGAGGTTTCTCAATCTTACGCTGTGTGGTGTCAAGGGGTACAGCTGAACTGCGGTGGGCTGAGCTGTACAGCGGTCTAGTTAAGGGCAAGCGAGAGCAGTCGCTACCCTGAGCCCCACTCCCTGGATGGGCCCGTGCTCCGTCTCTTCACTTCCTCTGCTGGTGCATGCCGCTGTGTGTGTGGCTGGGCACCTCTGTTCCCTCACCTCTTACAATGTTTCCCAGTGACTCCATGTTCAGCCTATCTGACCTTTCCCCCATCAGTGATTGCTGGATGCTGTAGAGGACAGTGGCCTGTGTTGTCAAGATGGCAGGAAGGCTCTGAACCAGAAGGGGGCTGTCAGATTCTGCCAGGCACAGCAGCTTAGCGAGACATGCCAAAGAGCAGGGGAGAGAGAGAGAGAGAGAGAAGATCAACGGATGAGACAGCTGTCCTACGAGGTCAGACTACTCCAGATGACAGTCAGCACTCTCGAGCTCACTCCTGTGTCCTCTCTCCACGGCCCACGGGCTGAGCGGCCTGACCTGTCTCCTATGCCCAGCCACCCGGGCCTCCTTTCTGTTCCTCCGACTCGGCAAGTCTGTTCCCACCGCAGGGCTCTGTGCTGACTGTCCCCTTGACCTGCAACGCTCTCCACATGGCTGACGCCTCGCCTCAGTTCAAACATCCCTGCTCAGCCTGGGCCTCTCCTGATGGCTCTCTCCCAAAAAAGGCCGACACCAGTCTCTCTCCAGATTTCCCTTTTCGCTTCCTTCCTTCGCTTGAAATTCCCTGATGGTTTCCTGGTGTGCCATCTGTCTCGTTCACTCACGACCCCAGCACCTAGGGCACTGTGGATGCAGGGTCAGGGCTCAGGGCATCTGGTGAGCGGGGAGCGCAGGGATGGTGAGAGGGAGGCATCGTGGAGGGAAGCCCATGGGCGTCGTCGGTGTGAACCACCTGGGCTTCGCCGAGTGGAGGTAAAGCTGGGATGCTGCATCGCCCACTCCCACGCTGCTGCTGTGTGTGCCGCAGGTCCACGAAGCCTGCTGGTTCTGTAAAACAGCTTAGTGGGCACCCCCCTTTCTACCTCGGTGACCCCGGGGCCTCAGCACCAAGGATCACCCAAAACTGCTGGCTGGAGTGACAGAATGGAGATAAAAGAGAAGTTCAAAAGTGCAGGTTCAGACCTCGTCTTTGCTTGTATCAGCGGTTGGCAAGCTCTTACAGGCACCCTCAACCCTTACCCCACAGGGACGCGGGCGCCCGCGATATGCAAGGGACTATGTTGGTTTTTTTCCCTAAGGACAAATATCAAAACAGTCACTCGCAGAAGGGCGAATCTCACCTAGACTCAACTCTAACACCCATGGGAAGGAGTGGGGTCACCCCAGAAGGACCTGCCCTTCACCAAGCGGAAAGGGGCTAATAGAGAGACCCCTGAGGTCTTGGACAGTGCCCGCGGTGCTCGCACCTGCTAATTGATTCTGCAGCTCTGTTCCTGACTGGGGGACGGGCTCCGCATGGTTGCAGATGGGGATGCAGAAAAGAGGACCCTCCCCTGGCATTTTAGGATGAGAGCAGCTTTATGTGGCAATCTTTACATTTCCAGTAAGTTTCTATTTCTCAGTGAAATGCAGATAGCAAAATGGTACAAGTTAACTTGGTGGAGAACAAAAGATAATTTTGTTGTCTTTGTCCCATGAGTATCAAGCATCAAAACCCAATTCCTGAGTGCCCTTTATGGGACAGGTACAGTGTGGGTTAGGGAAGGCCAGCCTACAGGGATATAGAGAGATCACCTGGCTACCAACATGGGGAGCGATGAGTAACAAGAGATCCTTTCTGGAGGAGAAACTAGGCTGAGGGTCTCTCTCCTGGGGTCAAGGGGAAAGGACGAGAGTCTCCGTCAGGAGGCTCAGGTGGCCAGTGGCAAGACACACATAGTCCCTGAGGAGAGACAAAGCATCCCCAGTGAGTGTCCAAGTCTTCGTGGGTCTGCCTCAAGACACCCCCGGGGAGCAATGTGGACCAACACAGGTTGGTGAGAGAATGGGGAGAAGACTGGCCCAGGAAGGGCACAGCTCACCAGGAGAGGGACTGAGGGGGTTGGAAGACTCAGAACGCGACCTGCCTGGCAGCCACATGGACTCGGGAGAGTCCAAGTCTAAGGAAAAGCCTTTATGAGAAGGGACCTGATGGGCCAGAGGAAGTCAGGCAATGCTTTAGACACTAATGAGTTTCAGAGGAGCCTCCTAGAAAGAGAACAGGAAACTGATTAGGTCAGGGGCCTTGAGAGAAAAGATGGGGAACGAACGGGTGCTGAAAGAGCAGAGGGAGCAGGAAGTGGATGCGTGTGCAAAATTGTTTGGAATAATTGCCCATGGAAAAGAAAACAGAATGGATTATTTGAAATGCAGAAGGAGGAGGAAGCCCAAAAGAGCAGTTGTGATCTGGATTCTGGGAGAAATCAGTTTGGTGGGGACAGAATTTGGTGGGGAATTCAGACGGTCAAGCTGCCTTGGGAAAAGCTCAACTATTGACCTTGCTCTCTTTGACCTCATGACTCTTCCAGGCATAAAAGCCTCATGTTTATGGAAGAGAAGAAAAGGTGATCCAGTTAGATAAGTTTCCCCTTGCTCCTGAGACCCGACAAATTTGAAAAGCCATCTGACTGTCTCCAGGAAAAGGCAAGACACCCAACTTTGCTGTGCTCAGGGAAGAGGCCATTGGGATCACAAGCCTAGGGAAGGAGTGAGTATAGATAAACTTATGAAGGGGGGCAGGGTATGGACTTTACTCTCCAAGGAGATGAGGCAAGAGGTCACAGAGATGGGAAAGGGGTCAGGACAAGCCAATGGTGAGCTCGTGCTGGTGAGGGCCTGGCACAGGCAAGAGAGGCAGGAAAACAACGGTGAGCTCAGCCCCAACTAGATGGGAATCTCCCTGTTCACCTGGCCCTCTATCTGAGATTCTCCAATCTGGGAATGAAATTTATAGGTGGGTGACCAGTAATATACTAGCAGTAACAGGTTGAGGACTCAAGTTTTATTTTAAATGTCTACCTTTTAATGATAAATAAGAGGAGATTAAAAGTTACTCTTGATCAACATAAATCTCACATCCATGCACTTTCTTCAGGCAGCAAGAAAGGGAGCATTAGCGGGCAGCAGACTGGGAATTGTGGTGCTTTGGGAGAAATCATAGTTATCTGTGGTATGGAGGAAAACAAGCTGCTGCTGAGATCTTCCCAGAGTCACACAACTGAGCTGAGGCATGGCCAGGGCTGGGATCCTGGTGACCTGGCTCAGTTCAGGCTTCTTCCATTACTACTACCAGCTCCCTGCCCAACCTATGGGTTTTCTTGGAATGGGCTCAGTGTGGAATCAAGAAGCTGGGCATCTGGGACTCACCTTGGGCTCAACCCGCTCATCCCTCAGGCCTAACCAAATTCCCATTTTCAGGGGTGAAGTTGAGAGTCTTGTGTTCAAGCCCAGTGACTTGTAGGGACAAAAGAAAGAAAAAAGAGGCAAATAGGAAGGGAGGAAGGGAGGGAAGGAGGGAGGGAGAGAGGGAGGGAGGGAAGGAGGGAGCCACAAGCAGGCTGAGCAAAATTTGGAGAAATTCAGACACAGTCTCAGGCTTAGTCCCTCTTGGTGATGAAGCAGCTGTTTCCTTCCCCTCCGTTCATATAGCCATTCATTTATCAACAGAGAGTGTTGAGCCCCTACTGTGCATCAGGTACAATTCTAGGTCCTAGGGACAGAGTGGTGAACAAGACAGAGGATGTCACTGCTGTCACAAAGTGCCCTTTCTAGTGGGGACTTGGGAGATCTCAAAACCTTTCCTGGGGGAGCTTCGAAGACATCAAAATCCTTAGGAGACTCATCCTTCTTGCCTTTTCTTCCTTCCTTCCTTCCAGAAATAATTTGGTTGGGAAGCAAGGAGGCCTTCTTTCTCCATGACACACAGGAAGCAGAAGTACTCAGTTTAAGGGGTTAGCCATAACCACTCGGTAAGGCAGCAAGGGGAGATGCAATGAAGCTGAGAATGGATTCACCTTGGTTTGGGGCTGGGAAACCCATGGTCAGAGAGGATTCTGACTTCATCTTTCATCTCTTCAGGAAGGATGGCCCCAAATCCCCAAAGCAGTGTTCTTCTCTCTGTCTACCTATTTCCTCACTGGTCTCCCTGCCAACCTCCTGGCACTACGGGCCTTCGTGGGACGGGTCTGCCAGCCCCACCCTGCCCCCCGTCCACATCCTCCTGCTCAGCCTGTCGCTGGTGGACCTCCTCCTGCTGCTGCTGCCCTTCAAGATGACTGAGGCTGCGTACGACTTCCAGTGGCCCTTGGGGGATGCCCTCTGTGCCCTCACAGTTTTCGGCTTCTACAGCAGCATCTACTACAGCACGTGGCTCCTGATGGGCATCAGCATCGAGCGCTACCACAGTGTGGCTTTCCCTGTGCAGTACAAGCTATCCCGCAAGCCCGTGTGTGGAGTGATCGCCTCTCTGGTCTCCTGCCCCTTGTCCTTCGGACACTGCAGCATTGTGATCATCGTCCCTTACTTACCAAATGACAACATGGGGGGTGATGCCAAAGGCCTCCCTGTCTGCTATGAGAACTTCACCACAAATCAACTGAACATGTTGCTTCCTGGGCGACTAGAGCTGTGTCTTGTTCTCTTCTGCATCCCCATGGTGGTCACCATCTTCTGCTACTGGCACTTTGTGCCTATCATGCTCTCCAGACCCCAAATGGGAATGCAGAAGCGCTGGAGAGCCATGGGGCTGGCCATTGTGACCCTCTTCAACTTCCTGGTCTGCTTTGGGCCTTATAATGTGTCTCATGTGGTGGGGTTTGTCCAGAGAAAGAGTGAACCCTGGAGGGTGTGCGCGGTGTTGCTCAGTGCCCTCAATGCTTGCGTCGACCCCTTGATTTTCTACTTCTCCTCCTCAGCTGTGCGCAAAGCCTTTGATAAGAGGCTACGGAGTCTGCAGAGCTGGGGTAACTCACTGTCAGTGTACTGCAGGAAAAGAGCTAGAGGGCTGGCTGCAGAGAGAGAAGATTGAGAGTTTAGGTATGGCCAATGTCAACTTCACAGGAGACTAAATTTGCCAGCTTGTTGTTACATTTTGGGGGAGGTGGGAGGGCTCAAAAAGAACAATGAAACAGAACTGGGGTGACTTCTCCTGTGCTTAGCTTACAAGGTAAAGAAGAGCTATGGACATCTCAAGTCCAACTCATCCATTGAGTGAGTGTTCTTGTTTTGTTTCCTGGTGGTTATGACATTTCCTTATTTGTGGTTGGCACTGCTTCATGGTAAACCACAGCGCTTTGATCCTTGAAATTCTTTCCCCATGCAGTATCCATAAGATGGTAGCATTCCTTCAACTACTGCAGAGCTGTTTTGCTCTGTCCTTGATACAGAGGCAGGGGGAGAGGTGTTCCATGCTTTAGGTCTGAGCATCCAGCACAGGCAAGAGTCTAGAGAGCAAAGGGCACCTGGCGTCCAACTCTTGATTTCAGCTCAGGTCATGATCTCAGGGTCATAAGATTGAGGTCTGTGTCAGGCTCCACACTGGCTGTGGAGCCTGCTTGGGATTCTCACCCTCTTCCTCTGCCCCTCCCCCCACTCATGCGCTATGCTCTCTCTCTCTCTCTCTCTCTCAAATAAATAAAATCTTAAAAAAAAAAAAAAAAGTCTAGAGAGCCAGACAGGATCCTGCCATGTGAGCCTGAATGATCAGCCCCCCAACCAAAGCAGTTGCTGGATCAGGTCTATGAAACAGGCCAGAAGAGAAACAGTCCTTGAGGGAAAAGTCAGTGCTGGTGTGAAGAAACTTGGGTCAGGATACTTTTTAGTGGTTACATCCCATTTTCAATCCCCAACATTGTGTATTTGTATCTTCTTTTTCTGTCATCAATCTTGCCAGATGTCTGTAACTTGGTCTTTTCAAAAGCCAAGGGCCTTCTGTGACATTTATCCACACCGCCTATTTCATTAATGTTGGTTTGTTTCTTTCCTTGTACTTGTTTGAGTCTTTTCAGTTGCTCCTTTTCCAACGTTTTAAAGTTAACGTTCATCCATTTAAAAGCCTTTTTTCTCTGCTACCGTAAGCATGTGAGACTATAAATATAAATCTCCCTCGATGGGCAGCTTCAGTGGGATACTACCAGTTTGGATTTGCATAATTTTTCATTAAGTTCTAAACAGGCTCCAATTTCCATATGATCACTTTTTTTTAATTTTTTTATTGTTATGTTAATCACCATATATTACATCATTAGTTTTTGGTGCAGTGTTCCATGATTCATTGTTTGTTCATAACACCCAGTGCTCCATGCAGAATGTGCCCTCCTCAATACCCATCACCAGGCTAACCCATCCCCCTATCCCCCTCCCCTCTAGAACCCTCAGTTTGTTTTTCAGAGTCCATCCATATGATCATTTTTTCTTTGACTCAAGTTTAGAAGTTTTCTTTATTTACAAGCATATAATTTTTTTTTCTTGATCCTTTTGTTACTCTGTTCTAAGTAAATGGCACTGCGGCCGGAGAATATGGTGTGAATGGTTCCAGCTCTTTGAAATTCGTTGAGAATTGCTTTTGGCCTGGAATATAGTCAACCTTATGTTCCAACTGTGAAAAGAACATAGATTCTGCAGCCATCAGGTACATGTGGTCTCTGAACGCCTTAGATCAAACCTGTTAATCCCTGATGTTCAAATCTTTATAACCTTTATTTACTTTTTGTCTATTTGATCTATCAGTTACATGAAGAGGTGTGTTACATGCTCTTCCTGTGACGGTGAACTTGTCTATTTCTCCCCATAGTTTGGTCTTCCTGGTGAAATAAAATGGTTGTCACTCCTCTTGCCTTAAAATTTTGTCTGAGATTGATATAGCCATGCCAACTTGTTTTTTGGGGTTAGTATTTGCCCAGCGCATCTTAGTCCCTCCTTTTACTTTCCAGCTTTCTATATCCTTAGGTTTCAGATGCATCTTTTATGAGCAATGATATATAGCAGCTGGAGGTTTTATAATCTGGTCTGACAATTCAACAGTATTTGTCTTCTACCTATGCCATTTTATTCATTTATATTTATATAATAATAATTTCCAACATGCTTGGATTTATTTCTGTCATCTTATTTTTAAACACTTCCAGGAAGTACACCCACATACTGAAATCTACATGCATACGGCAAATGGCCTAATAATGAGCAGCCAGATGAATTATCACAGTGAACACATACATGTAAAAAAAAAAGAAAGAAAGAAACACCTACCATCTTATTTTGTGCTATTTTCCTCACCTTCTAATATTTCCTTTTTCTCTCCTCTTGCTTTCCTTTGGGATTGTTTTATTTCTTTTCGTTTCTCATATTACTGAATTGGAAATCATCAGCTCTGTTTTTATTATTTTAGTGGTTATTTTAGATACTTTAATATGTTAAGAGTTCCTTAGTTGATTCCTCCCTCCCTTTCTTCCTTCTTCCCTTGACATTCCGGATGGCATTCAACTATGTGAGTCCTAGAGAGCACTTTTCTTTTTTTTTTTTTTAAGATTTTATTTATTTTAGAGAGAGATAGAGAGCTCAAGTGGGGGGGGGCAGGGAAGGGGCAGAGGGAGAGAGAGAATCCCAAGCAGACTCCACACTGAGCACAGAGCCCGTCCCAGGGCTCAAACCCAGGACCCTGAGATCATGACCTGAGCCGAAAAGAAGAGTCAGACACTTACCAATTGAGCCACCCAGGTGGCCCTAGAGAGCATTTTTCCAAAGTGTGGTCTGTAGACCCCTGGGGACCCAGAGAACTTTTCTGGGATCTGAGGGCTCAAGACTATTTTCATAATGATATTAAGATGCTAATTGCTTTTCTCACTCACATCCTTCCACGAATGAATGCACAGTGGAGTTTTTCAGAAGCTATCTACCATGTGATATTACAACACACTGAATGCAAAGCAGCTATGAGAATATAGTTGCCTTCTATTAAGCTAGAGGCCTAAAGAGGTTTGCAAAAATGTAAAACTATGCCATTCTTCTTCCTAGAATTTTTTAAAGATTTTATTTATTTATTTGAGAGAGGGAGAGAGAGCACAAGCAGGGGAAGAGGCAGAGACAGGGGGAGAAGCAGACACCCCACTAAGTAGGGAGTCCAACGCAGGGCTCGATCCCAGGACCCTGGGATCATGACCGGAGCTGAAGGCAGATGCTTAACCGACTGAGCCACCCAGAGGTATGGCTCCTCCCTAGGATCTTTGAAAATATAGTTATTTTCTGAAAATACGTTCTTTATATTAACATGTAATGGTTTCTGATTACTTTTAAATCAATACATATTTAACTTTTTTTGTTTTAATTTCCAATGGTATGTGTCGATAGCTAGGACATAAAAATTTAAAAAGCTTTTTGGGGTCCTCAGTAATTTTTAAGAGTAAAAAGGGTCCTGCGATGAAAAGGACTGCACGTATCTAAAATATCATGCTTCCTGGTGTATCGGCATTTAATGACTCAAAATTTCATAGTTTAATGCCACTTAAACTTCTAGAGATGTGAGTTTAAAGTCTGGTCAAATGCGAAAAGCTTTTTGATGTTTGAAATGGGAGATGTAAAAACCAGAACCACCATGTCATGAGATAAAGAGTAGCAAACCCGTCTAGATGGGTCAGATAGAGTTGCTCTGCACAGAACCGTGGGTTTATCACTTGATTTGAGTCAAGAATCTTGTTCCAAAGATTCTCTAAACTGCAGTTTTTCTTCTTGTTTCATGGAGGAGGATTCCTTCATCTACATCTATGTGGTGGTATGTTGATCCCAAATAGAGGTAGGACTTGGGATCTTGGAAGTTGTATGAACTGGAAATCTCAATGCTAATTATATTTGCCCTGTGGCATCCTGAAAAAAACTGCACATTTGATCATTGTCCGCAAAGAGCAAAGAAAGCTAGTGGGGGCAAAAGTTATTAGCATGCTTAGTGTGCTTTTTTTGGAAGGGGGGCTTCACGAAGCCCCAGTAAAAGCCCCAATTTTGCCACTAGAGTACTCGATCACATCTAGTTCATATATTCTAGCTCAACACAATTCCTGTTGTACCTCCTGGGAAATACACGGTTCCTGGAGAACAGTGTTAAGGAGGAAAAAGAAAGGTTTGAAGATACCATTAACAAAGTCTCCTCAGCCCTCTCTGGTTTTCAAGTTCACGGTGGCGAAGGTGAGCTTCCACTGGAGAGGGACTTTGACGTGAAGTCAGGTCTCTTGGTTTATGTAAACTTAGGTGAGAGCGTTCTCTTTAAGCTGGGCTCAAGAAACCGTACCCCCAGTGAGCACATCACAAGTCTTTGAAGATGTGACTTTTTGACAATAACAACAATAAACTGCTCATTGTCTGTAGTTTATGTTACATTAGATAAGTATTATTCGGCAGAGAGAAAATTCTATCAAACATGCACTTTCAATCCATCTACTCCAACCTGCTTACAAAACGCCTGAGATGCGACTAGCTCACTTGGCAGAGGCTGGGCCCCCACCCCGAGTTGGGTGGGGAGCCGATGGCTTACAGGAAGTCTACTGAGAGCCTCGCTCTAGGCATTTACAGTATCAGTCCCATGAGGAAGCCCCACGACCGGGGCAGGGCGTAGAGTGGTGAGAGGCAGATGGGGGGAAAGCAAACTGCTCGGTGGAACTAAGGAGTACAGTTTTCTCACAATGTGCTCCACAATGCCCTTTCGAAACTGACCCAGCGATCTGAGGTAGGCATTTATTTGTTGCTTTGGCCTTCTCGGCAGCCCCCCTTCACTGGTGACAGCACCCCACCCCCACCCCCTCAACTGTGATGTCCAGCGGAGCTGATGTCACTCCTCGCTTCGTGCTGTGGGGCAGAGGTGTGACCCAGGACCAGAGCCATCATCTTAGCTCTCCTCTGACCAAGGTGATGGTTCCCATCTGGGCGTGTGACCCAACCCAGGCCAAGCAAAGCCAGCCCAGTCCTTCTCTTTTAACCATTTAGGAGAAAGAACCCCTCTTCTGCTGGACTGACTCTGGATGTGAGTTTAAAGTCTGGGGGCCACTATGAGGAGAGACCCTGAAGTCAACTTGAAGGCAGGCAGAACAGCAAGAAACCAAGTCCACGCTTCTGAAATCCCAAAGCACACATACTCTGGAGCCAAAAAATTCTCCCTCTTTAGCTTAAGCCAGTTGGAATTGGGTTTCGGTCACTTGCAACCACAGGATATATTATTTCTCAACTGCTCACAGTGGCAACCAGTCTTTCTTCAATTATTTGAGTCAAAAATTTAAGCATGGAGAATTAAAACCTAACAAATATGCATATACCCATCATGCAGAAGGAATGCTTGTTAACAGTCATATTTCTTCAGATGTTTTTAAATTTTATTTTTAAGTGCTCTCTATACCCAATGTGGGGCTTGAACCCACAACCCCAAGCTCAAGAGTTGCAAGCTCCACTGACTGAGCCAGCCAGGCGCCCCAGTATTTCTTCAGATTTTTTAAGTTGATGTTCCTATTAGGTTTCTCCCTCACTGCATTTCCTCTCTTCTTTGCCAGAAGCAGCATTATTTTGGAATTTAAGTGTATCTTTCTGGTCCACAAAATGTACTTTGTACCTGAGTCCACAAACATGGTTTAGTATTCTCTTGGTTTTTTGTTAATGCCTATAAATATCACACAGTACAAGTCACTCTGGAACTCACTGTTTTCCATCCAAATCATGTATTTGATATCCACGACTTTGACATTCATCACTGAAGCTTACAGCTCTCATTCATTTCTTTTGTCTGCTGAGTAATATGCCATCCTATTAAAAGCTGTCTCACTCTTTCCATTCTACTAGTAATAACCATTTAGCTCATCTCCTGTGTTTCACCGGCATAACAACGCTGCTTTGGACATCCCGCGCATCTCTCTTTGCACACGTGTGGGAAGGTTTCTCAAAGGAGGGATCCACTGGGTGGCATGAGATGTGCATTTTCCATTTCAGCAGAAGCTGCTAAGCTACTCTCCAAAGTGAGTGTAAATTCAGCTCTTCCTGAAAAACGGCTCGCAATACAGGAGCTCCTGAGTCCAGCCCTGCAGCGGACACAAGGTGACAAATGGGAGGGAACGGGCCAGGCACGCACTACCTGCCAATAGGGAAAGGGGTTTGAACGAGGCTGGAGACCTGCAAAGTAACCTGACATACACATGGACCATGTTAGGGTACTGTGGGGCAGACAGCCTCTCCAGGACTCTAGGGGTGCAGGTGGCCCATCTCCCCATTCTTCACCTTTCTTAACCAAATCCAGACTGTCATGAGCACTCACCAAAAGTATGAATGTAAAATGATACAATGAAATGCAGCCGAGAGGGGTTTCTGTCCTCACCATGCAGTTTATACAGAAAGTGCACGTGGGCCAAGGAGAAACGGTGGCTGGAGGCTAGAAAACCTTGGGCCCAGAGGAAAGCGCAGACTGAAAATGGAGTGAAAGGAGAATAAGATGCTGGGATCCTGAGCATGAGAAGGTGGCCTCCGTTGGCCCTGGGCCATGTAACAGGCCAAGACCAGACACCGTTCCTGCGGAAAGGCGAAGCACAATCTGTCACGTGTGCATATGTCTGTGTCAAATGGCTTCCAAGCCACCTGGGGCCACCTCGGATCTATACGGTTGAAGCCGAGAAGAGGTAAGAAGAAGGCAGGGGGGTTGCAGAGGCAGAGAGACGGGACCAGAGGCGCTGTCTGCAGACGAATGGGCAGTGATGCGCGGTGTGAGGCCCCACTTTCTTCTTGGGTGCTCGTGTCCAGGGGTTCTAGAGACGTCTTGTGAGGCAGGGCTGAAGAAGAACCCATTCAGCTGGATCCTCACTTGGAAAAACTGACCAAACAAGGAGCTTGCCCAGGAGTGGGGATGGGAGTATATGAGAAAACTGGCCACGTGGAAGTCCATCTGGACTAATGAGGAACAGACATAAAATAGGACTCCTGAGTGTTGAAATCGGAACAAAACCTGAAAGAATAATCACAGCTTGAGATGAGAGGAGGTCAATTAGATTTGTGCGAACAGATTTTGGGGGAAAACAGAGAGGGCTGAGTGGCCTGACAGAGAGCTCAACTCTTGACCTTCCTCTTCCCGACCCACAGCAAGTTCAAGTTCAAATGCTCTTGACTCACTGGGGACCCTGAGAACACAGAAGTACCTGCCTCTGCACCTTATGCCACAAGTTGGTAAAAGTCTGTCTCGGGCTAATCTCCAAGAGCAGTCTGCTTGGGAATGGGCTGAGGTTAGTTACCCAAAATACTGAGCAAGTCCTGGGAGAAGGCACCCTGAAGTGTGACCCAGAAAAGGAAAGGTAGGTTGGACCCAAGTGACCACAGGGTCATAGCTGGAGAACAAGGTGAGGAGTTCTTTCCCAGTGTAGGGGCAAAGCCAGAATGATAGAAGATCGAGAAAACTGAATGGAGACCCAAGAGGTAAAGTGGTGGAGGGATTATACACGTTGGGGTGGGAGGCGCCAAGCAGAACTGGTCTTCCCCTTCAGACTAGTGAAATGCTCATATTCAACTGGCCTAGGATGTAACAGTCCTCACCTCTGTGCTGGCCCCATTTCCTGGGTGGCAACCGCAACCTGGGGTTTTGCCGGCCAGCGTCCATTCCTCCTCCTTCTGGTAACAACATCCCAATTCTCTGTTAGTCAACCACTCCTCCACCACTGTCAGTCCACGTGGCACAGGGAGGGGGGCAAAAGGCTAGCCCCACTCCAGCTGCAGGGGAGGACATGTTATCCAGACTTGGGTCCATGTCCAAATCCGTCCATCCAGAGTCACCATTTCTAGACTCTTCTAGAATGATTTGGAAAGAAGCATACTCTTTCCATGGGGTGGTTAGGCTGGTAAAATGTAATCCTGGAGCTTGTGGGAGCTACCTTTGCCACCGCTTGGAGAGGGCCTGCCTGAGAAGGAAGCTTGCGTAGGAAAACAGAATTGAGACATAGAAACAGGGGACCGACAGCTTCATTTTAGCACCTGATCTGACCACTCTTGAAGCCACTTTACCTTTTAACTACAAGACTCTAATTACATAACAAGTAAGTTCCCTTCTTTGCTTAATCAGCTGGGACAACTTTCTGTCACCTAGAATCAAGATATTAGTACAGTTGGTAAATCATTTGTCACTCCTAATAAAGAACCGATGTTTCTGAATTCTATCTTTTACGATATTTAAACAATAAATTAGAACAGATTCAAGCGACCTGCATAATAATTTCACCAATTCATTTGCATTCTGACATGCAAGGGTTACAGTCACCGTCCCTGGGCTGGGAGTGGCACGCTCTGGGCATGCGGGAGACTGCCCTCCCTGCTCTCATAAATCAGATGCTTAGTTAATGATAATAACTTCTATCAGAAGAAGTGTTTTCTGCAGTTGTAAAAGTGTTTCCACACATATCATCACACTTGAATCATAAGACAATCCTATGAGGTTGGTTTCTTATGCCCTCTTTAGAAGCAGGAACTCTAAGAGAGCTCGGGGAGGCTAAATGCCTTTCTCAGAGATATACAGCCAGTCAGAGGCCACACCTGGACTGGAATCTGTGTTGGTCCTCTGGGGCCAGTGCTCTTTCTGTTCCACAAGCTTCCTCAAAAGTCAGCATCCAGTGTGTGGAACTCAGGGACTGTGGTTCCGAGGGGAGTCCAGGCTCGCCGGGTGAGGCACTCACAAGGGCTTTGAGGGAACAGAGAACAGAGATATATAGCACGGCTGAGGCTGGAAAGACTCTCTGGCTGTCCGGGAGTTTCCAAGAGCTACCACATATCCTTTCAAAAGAAAATCCCTTTCTGCTTAAACTAGAGAGACGGCAGTCTACTGTCTGCACCAAGAAGGCTGACCGCTCTCATCTACATCTTGTCTATGCCATGCGTCCCCCTGCCACCATCCTGGCCATGTGTGACCTCCCGGGAAGCACAGAGCCCCGCCCTGCTCCACTCATGGCCTCCTGCAGTGGCAACCGCTGCTTACCCAAGACAGGTCAGGCTGTGGCCAGTGGTCTGCGCGTTCGCTGGTTCTGGCTTCTCCCGTGGCACGTGGCCACCACCTTGGAATCTGACGTGGGAACAGGGCTTTCCCTGCGGGAGAGGAGCAGCTCCGCTCGCCCGCATCTTGCCCCTACACCCGGGCAGCGCCGTGGTCCTAGGTCCATAACAAATGTATCCGACAGCCCCCGTTTCTCGGTGAGAGTTGTGTCCAACAGCAGCTGGGTGTGGTGCAGGGAACACCACGGGGCTAACTGCCCGGATCCCGGGAGGAGAGCTGAATCTGGGGGGCGCATCAACCTGCGTCCCCAGGGAACAGGAAACACTACAGAGTACTTAGAGCTCTCAGTGTTTCCTACGCTCTCACCCACCCTTCTAGCTATCCCAAAAGGCTCTCACTGCAGGGCTTCAGGCAGGCTTGTCCACTGATACACATGCCCACACTCTCACTGTCTGTCGTTCGTTCCTTCATTTGATGGCGTTCATGGGGTAGATACTCCATGTCAGGCCTTGCTCAAGCTGTGGAAAATACGATGGGGAACAAGACAGAGGAGCTACCGGCTCTCATGAAGTGCATCTTCCGGAAGGCACTGGGGTTGAGGGCCTAGCATTTGGGCTCCCCGGAAACAAGACAGTACTTTCGACGATTACTTGTGACCAAACTAATAAAAGACCCGAGATGGTTAACAATATTGTTTTGATAAGTTAAATGTGGCTTCCTCCTCCGTTTCTGGGACAAGTGGTGGTGAGAGGTAGCAAATAAAAAAATAATAATTGTTTCACCTGAAAGTCTGCCTAATTATTAGGCACAAACAAAAGTTTTTCCTGGAACAATGTCAAACCAAGCCTGTGACCTGAGCAGCACCTCCCAGTCACCAGGAACTGGTGATAAACAAAAGGTAAATAAACAATTTCCGGTTTTGGTAAAGTACAACCAAAGGCAACAAAACAGAGCACTGTGATGAGGAGGACAGGGGCCTTCTGTAGATGGAGTTGCCAAGGGAGGGCTCTCTGAGGAAGAAAGACGTGGCCGACCACTGACTCTCTGCAGATGACATGGCCCATCTTGGTGAAAGCGGCCCGTGGAGCAGAGGCAGCTCCAGTCCTGCCTCTTCATTAAGGAGCCTGAAGACGTCCTTTTGGAGGCTGCCAGGGCCTTGCCCAATAAACAATCAGAATAAGGCAAGGTCCCCAGGTGGCTGCACGTGCTCTGAGAAAGGACTGTTGGTGGCATGGAACAGAAGGAATCGGAACAGGGCCACACTGCCAGGGACAAGGCAGGCGCTTCACGTCCAGGGGACAGACAGAAGCAGGGAAGGGAAAGAGCGTAGAGAGAGAAAAGGGGTGAAGAGACAGCAGCAGAGAGACTGCGCCACGCTGAAATGGGCTACAGTGAGGGAAGAGGGGATGGAGCAGACCAGGTCACGGCCACAAAGCAGGGACATGTCTCTTCTGCCCACTGGAACTTCTGACTCAGATGCTGTTGACTCTCTCTCGGGAGAGAGCAGGAGAGGGGTGGGAGAAGTCACAGCTGGAATGTTTTGGGAGTCTGTTTAGTATGTCAGCATAATCAGTCCCATGTGTGGCCCCTGGAAAAAAGTTGAGAATCGCTCCTGTGGCGAGTTTAGTTGTCTGGCGACAATTGACAGTAGAGAAGTATCTGCAGTTTTGCAAAGTGATTTCACATAAGTCACCTCATTTACTCCCCCAAACCGTCCTGCTCTATTCCCAGAGGGCAACGACCCACAGCGAAGCCCAGAGAAGTTACGTGACTCCCCCAAACCACGCAGCTGATCAGGACACAGTCCTTGTGGGAATCCAGGCTGTCTTCCCAACTGCCTGGCTGACATCCCTGAGCTCTGCCTTTGGGAGGTTTGGGAGGGAGCCAGGCCAGAAGACATTCAGAGTGGTCAGCGGGCTCCCCTTCTGCCTCTGGTCCCTGTCTTCACAACCGAGCTTTAGAGATTCATGTGAGCGCCAGCTGTCTAGAACAGGACTGTGAACTTGAACAACCCCCAAACAGTCACTGGACCCACTCTTCTTATGTGATGGCAGCTCTCAAACCTTGGCATGCACCAAAGCCTCCTGATGGACTGGTTAAAATGCAGATCACTCAACCCCATCCCCAGAGCCTCTGATTCAGCAGGTCCGGGGTAGGTGGTCAAGCACGTGCATTTCTAACAAGTTCCCAGGTGATGCTGCTGCTGCTGGTCCAGGGGCCACACTTTGAGGACCAGAGATCGGCATCTTCCCCTCCTTGAGGGGAGAGGGATTACAGGACTCTGGAATCCTTATGAGGCTAATTCTTCCTCAGGTGGAGAAGTAGAAAGGATGGGAGGGCCAGGTGGACAATTCAACAGAGATCTAAGGAGCTGCTTTGCCATGAGGCACATGATAGAAAACCCAGTGAAGACAGGAAATCACAAATTAGATCAGAGGAAGTCAGGAGGAGCCTGTGAGATACAGAGCAGGGGATAGAACACTGGAGACCTGGCTAACATTCACTTTATTTTTTTTTTAAAGATTTTTATTCATTGAGAGAGTGAGAGAATGGTAGAGAGAGAGCATGAGAGGGAAGAAGGTCAGAGGGAGAAGCAGACTCCCTGCTGAGCAGGGAGCCCGATGCGGGACTCGATCCCGGGACTCCAGGATCATGACCTGAGCCGAAGGCAGTCGCGTAACCAACTGAGCCACCCAGGCGCCCTAACATTCACTTTAGTTATCTAAGAGCACTATCACAACATCTACGCTGTCCACACACCACCTGAGGTAGGATTTACTTGTGGGTTTTTTACAAATCAACATGTTTCTCACATACCATTAGCCTTGTCCTAAACAAAAGTAAAATAATGAGAGTAACAGCAGCCAACACTTGCACATGCTTGCAGGTACCAGACGTGCATGTACATACATGCGTATGTTTACACCCAGATGCACACACGCACACATATGTGCGTGCGTACATACACACAGCCCTTTCAATCCTCACGGCAAGCCTGCAAGGTCAATCCTGTATCATTATCTCCATTCTACAAGAAACTGAGGCCTAGGTAAGGTAACCCTGACCAAGGTTACACACACAACAAGCACGTGGCTGGGTCCGGAGTCCATGCTCTTAGCCCCCCAAAATTAGGGCTTTATGGCTTAACTTGGGTTAGGTAGCTTGCCAGAGAACACACAGCTAGCACTGGGATGGGAGCCAAGATGTGAACATGAATAGAACGTTAACACCGGAGTGTTAACCACCGACATGTCCCCAGACGGACTGTGACTGGTGGTGGTAATGAGGGGGTGCTGGGCTGCGACGGCACTGTGGAGAGGAGCTTGGACCTTGGCCTGAATAAATCCTAGAGACGGCTCCCTCCTTTGAACTGGGCTTGAGATGCCCATCGTCTCCTCAGTACCTCTCAGCCTTTAATAAAAATAACTCCAAAGCTGACCTTCACTAGTCTGTATCATGAAACAACTGTTTTCCATTTTCTTTTTCAAACATAAAAGTATACGAGATATGCTTTTCCAAAGTACTGAATCCACCCCATCCCACACCCTCTCTCCCCAAACACGCGCCCCCTGGAAAACTTTTGCTTTTCAGAGAGACTAAGGGGGCAGGTCAGCCGGGCTTCCCACACGGTATCAGAGGGACTGTTGGAACAGGGGGAAGGAAGTGAGGCCAGCTGGTGGAAAGCAGGGAGGACTCAGATTTGCCCCACTTGGTTCCTCCCAGACCAGAAACTCTCCCTCCTCTTCCTGCTTCACCAGACTTAACACCAGGAGAGGAGCAGAATAGGAAGCTCCCCACTTCCCCGACCCATCCCCAGCAACCCCAGGGCAGCAAGGAGGTCTCAGTAGGAGTCTGAGGCTCATGGGAAGCCCCGTGGCTTGACATTTGCTCCAGAATGGAGATTCCTCAGTAATACTCGGAGGCTGCAGTCTCTGCTGTGGGGGCCAAGATGGGCAGCAATGAAGGCAAAACAAGACTCAGGGAGAAAAGCAGCACTCTCCCTTCCCAACGTTTCCGGTGAGTTTCTTTCACTCGAATCCAGAACATCAGGAGTATCTATGTAAAATGATGCAAAGGACGCTGGGCAAGAGACAACAGTGAGTGGTCTCCTCCCTTCTGCTCCTACTAGTCTGGAAAGTGGGCCGGTGTGGGAGGACAGCAAAGCCTGGACAGAGAGAATGGAGGGCTAAGAGACAGATGCTAGGTCCCTGCAGAGACTCCTGCATCAAGAGGCCTCCCTCACCTCCCAAAAAACCTGAGGAAGAAGGAAGCAAGCAGACAGGAGCAAGACATTCTTGCCCTCCAACAGGTAACTAGAGGGGTCTTCACAAACCATAAATCAGATTTCACTTCTCTGCCCAAAACCCTTCCACAGTTTCCTATTACTTTGAGCATAAAGTCTGAATCGGCCCGTTGGGCTACAGGGACCTGCGTGAGGAGCTTTCCCTGCTCAGTCACCTCTCTGACCTCATTTCCCATCACTCTCCCTCATGCTCATTCCACCCCAGCCACACTGGCCTCCTTTCAGTTCCTCCACCACACCATACTCTGTGCATCCCCTGGGCCTTTGCACAAACTGCCTTGCCTGCCCAGAGTGTTCTTCCCCCAGCTCTTCACAGGGAGAGTTCCTTCAGGCCTCTGCTCAATGTCACCCCTTCAGGGAACCCTTCCCTGCCACTCAGAGCACCTCCCTCACATCCCAGGTGACTGTTACATCATCCTATTTTGTTTCCTTCAAGGAATGTGCCACGACAATAAATTATCTTCTATGTTTATGTAGATACTGTTCTATTCTCCTTGCCCCCAATAGCATGTAAATTCCATGAAGGCAAGAGCCATGTCTGTATTGTTTGATGCTCTATCCCCATTCATTCAGAGAGAGATGAAATGCATGATCTGGTTGTCACCCTGCCCTCAGCTGCCTCATCCAAGAGACTTCCAGGAGTATCTGAGGAGCCTAGGGCTGTCCTGGGCCCACAGAGCTCAGAGAGAGAGGTCCCTGGAGAGAAGAGAGGAGATGGCAGAGAACTTGGGGAAAAAGAGATGTGTTGGAGCAACAGCAGAGCTGATTCCTCAAACAGCCATGGACTTTGTGAGGCCAGATGGCCTCAGACACTATTCTGGGCAGGCTGGGGCCCCTGGACCTGAAAGCCAGGAGTCCCCCAAAAATGTGCTCACACAAAATGTGCTCTGCTGGCCAGGGAATGCCAAATGATGCAAAACCGGAGATGAATCTGCTTTGGCTGGACCATGCCAGGAAGGGAACAGGAACTTGACAAACTTGACATTGTCTGGGGGGGGGGGGGGCGGTGGAGAGGAAGAGAGTGAAGAAAGACCAAAAAGAAAGGGTGAAATACAGCTGACGACCTGAAAGAAGCCTCCAAGAGAGAAAGTATGGGCTGCACGGATTCTGGTTGGAAAGAGAGCCCTGGGAAAACAGTCAGAACTTGGATTTGGAGAGAGAAGAATACGATTGGCAGGGGCAGAGACGTGGGGAGAAGCAGAGAGGGCCCAACTGCCTCAGCAGGGTTGGGCGAGGGCTCTTCCCCTCTGACACGTGACTCCTTGGACGGGAGAGCTCTGCGGCCCTAGAAGAGAATAGTCATGAAGGTGCTTACAGGCCCATACCCTCTCCCCAAAGCCCCAAGCCTTCTCGGGGAGCACCATGGGAGCAACCCTACCACTATTTGTGTCTGGGGACGAGGGTGCTGGAGCCCATGCCACAGAAGCACGGGGACGGCTGGAAAGCTAAGTGGAGGGTGCCACTCTAAGAAACAATGTGATGGTGTCAGGGGTGAAGGGCAGGTGGGTCTGAAGGTGAACGTAGGCAGATGCTTGCTTACACCAGTGCCCAGCCAGACAGGAGCCCCAGGTGGGTTGGTCCATCCCCAGCCAGGCCAGGAGCGTCTCGGCTCATCTGGTCCTCTAACTCAACAGTTCTCAAAAGACGTGTTGAGACACACAGGTATGTGGCAACCAGAGGCAAGAAATGCAGGTCAATGGTTCGTGGTAATACTGAAAGGACCAGGGTTTGTGAAGTTAAGTAAACAAAGAAATGAGCGGATACAAGGGAAGCCCTTATAATGTCACTGTCAGTTCCAGGCATTCCATCATCCTTTCTGGAGTGAGCAGGAAAGGGGAACATCCCGGTGCAGACTGGAAATTGCTCTGGACACAGGCACAGCAGATTCTGACACAGAACTGCTTTCTCTGGGGGCTTTGAGAATGTGCCTTTCCCACCTCGCTTTCTGGGGTTTGAGCAGGGCCTCCCCGAGCCCTCAGCTCCAGCCGCAGGCGTATGCGGCTGGCTGAACCACCCTGAGCCTGCAGGGCCGGCCTTGACATCTTGGCTGGGACCCCTGGACAAGAGACGCTACCTGCACAGGCTGTCACCCTATGCTGTGCAGAATCATCTCACTGAGGAAAGAGTATTCAAACTCCTCTCTTCCCTCAAGCCACGTTCGCCCTTCTCAGAAGAGCGCTAGGGGCCTCTGGGGGAGTGAGACAGAATGGGACACAGCTCGAAAATGATGACGCTTGTCGCCTCCGCGTCTTCACGTGGCGGGAGGGCACTTCTGAAACTTCAGACTCCCATAAGAACAAGTCTTGTCCAGCGAGGGTAGAGGAGGAAAGTCTGAGGTGTCGAGGAGAGGAATCAGGGCCAGTGAAGAGTCAGCCCCTCCTGAGACACAGGATGGGGAATCTTTACCCCAACGAGGAACTCCACAAACGGTTCTATTAGGAGGCGTGAAAGGAGGCACAAACGGACATTCTAAAAAAGCCAATGGCAGACGAATGAGCAAACAAGAACCAGAAACAGACCCAGAAATACAGAGAACAAACCGATGGCTGCCAGAGGGCAGGGGAGGGGGAGGTACAGGCCTCCTAAGTCACAGGGATAAAAGGTCCAGCCTGTGGAAGACAGCCAACCGTACTGGAAAGGCGTTGTGTGGTGACTGTAGCCTTATTTGTGGGGGGCGGAGCATAACATACAGACTTGTCCAATCACGACGCTGTTCACCCTAAACTACTGCAACATTGTGTGTTAACCATATTTCTGTTATAAATAAATAAGGCAGATAGTAGAAGCTCAGTTGGTCAAGCGTGGGGAAAAGGAGCACAAAATCAGGGAGGTGACTTACCCTAATTTTTCTTAACTCGAGCAGAACACCTCAGACAGCCTCACCTGATTCCACAATTCTCTTCACCTGTGACAAGTCTAGCACCTTCCTTCCCCTCCTTGGACGAATGCTGCCAGACCTGCCACTGTCCACCCTTTCAAGACAGCTAAGGCCATGGCCCCTGGAGATTTCAGATGCCTCTGCACAAAGGAAAGCTCTGCCTTTTCCTAGTCTTGCCTCTGCTTCCAGAGCAGCCTCTGCTGGGCCCTGGGGCTCGTGGCTGCTCGGGCACCAAGGGATATGGCAGTGTGGCTTTCCTGGCCAGCGGGTGCTCTCCCTCTGTCCACCAGGTGGGTGCTGGGGCTCCTGCTCCTATCCCACAGCGCCGTGGTTGAGTTCTTTCATTGGGAGACATATGGCACTTGTGTCAAAGGAAACACAAATAAAAGTAATCGAAATCCTGCCCAGAGATAGCTGCCTGAGATGCTCACAGAACGCTCACATCTGATTTTGTGTTCCTAAGACAAAACTGACCTCTGCAACCCGGCAGAATTAGATTCATCCAACCCCAGGGACCACAGAACCAGACACGTGCGGCAATGCTCCCTGTGGTACCTTCTCAGCTGAGGTTTTCCCTGAGATGTGCTCTTCCTTGGGCATATGCCAGGCCTTTGGGGACACAATGCAAAAGCTGCAGAACTGGGGGAGAGAGGGCTCATTTGCAAAAGTTGTACAGGTGCAATTTGGAAAAGACTACAAATTTCTTCATTGAGTAAAAAAGTCTGTTTTTTGTTTTGGGGGGCGGTTTGAGAGAGAGAGCACGAGAAAAGGGAAGGACAGAAGGAGAGGGAAAGAGAGAATTTCAAGCAGGCTCCATGCCCCGCACGAAGCCCAACACGGGGCCTGATCCCACAATCCCGAAATCAGGACCTGAGCCAAAACCAAGAGCCGGACACTCAACCAACTGAGCCACCCAGGAGCCCCCAAAAGTCTGATTTTTAATAATACACTGAACCCAGCTAAAAGGCTGTTTCCCGGCCTTCTTTACAGGTAGGTGTGGTCATTTGACTAAGTTCTTGCCAGTGAGTTATTAGAAGTGTTGTGTGGACCAGTCAGAATGGCTAAAATTAACAAGTCAGGAAACGACAGATGTTGGCGAGGATGCGGAGAAAGGGGAACCCTCCTACACTGTTGGTGGGAATGCAAGCTGGTGCAGCCACTCTGGAAAACAGTATGGAGGTTCCTCAAAAAGTTGAAAATAGAGCTACCCTACAACCCAGCAATTGCAGTACTGGGTATTTACCCCAAAGATACAAATGTAGGGATCCGAAGGGGTACGTGCACCCCGATGTTTATAGCAGCAATGTCCACAATAGCCAAACTGTGGAAAGAGCCAAGATGTCCATCGACAGATGAATGGATAAAGAAGAAGTGGTATATATACACAATGGAATATTATGCAGCCATCAAAAAATGAAATCTTGCCATTTGTAACGACATGGATGGAACTAGAGGATATTATGCTAAGCGGAATAAGTCAATCAGACAAAGACAAATATCATATGATCTCACTGATATGAGGATTTTGAGAAACAAGACAGAGGATCATAGGGGAAGGGAGGGAAAAATGAAACAAGACAAAACCAGCAAAGGATACAAACCATTTGAGACTCTTAATCTCAGGAAACAAACTGAGGGTTGCTGGAGTGCAGGGGGGTGAGAGGGATGGGGTGTCTGGGTGATGGACATTGGGGAGAGTATGTACTATGATGACCGCTGTGAATTGTGTAAGACTGATGAATCACAGACCTGTATCCCTGAAACAAATAATACATTATATGTTAATAAAAATTTTTAAAAAATGTATTGTGTGGAACTTCTAAGAAGTCTATTAAATTGAGAAGGGCTAAGTGCTTCTTTTTCCCTTCCTCTTAGTCTGCTGTCAGGAACACAGATGTGATGGCTGGAGCTTCAGCTTCTATACTGGACCATGAGGACAAGGGCTAGTCTAGGGTTGGTAGAGCAGACAGCTAGAAGAGGATGGGTCCCTTAAGTCTTCCTGCAGCTGTCAAAAACAATCCTGGCTGCTCTGGACTTCAAATCTTCAGGCTGCTCTTATATGACAGAGAAATATAATTCTATCCTATTTACACAACTATTACCTAGAGTTGTTCAATTACACACAGTAGAATCCAATCCTGACTTATTGGAGTTTCAGCTTATAACAAACTAAAATGTCTATCTTCAGTTTCTGATGACATTTTAAGAGGAAGGTTTCCAAAATGTAATTAGAGTAATGTAAGAGACAAAGGAGAACGGCAATATTACAAAAGCAACCATTAATTTGGGCTTCTCCTTCCCTTTTGTTCCTCTTTATCCATCATCTTTTTCCTTCCAAGATTTAGGATGGTTAATATCCCTCTTCTAGTGGTAGAAGCTGGAATAGTAGTTACGTCAGAGGTGGGAAGGTTGCTCTCTGGGCAGGGGCACAAAGAGTTCTTGTAGGACATTGAAAATGGTCTACATCTTGACCCACATGGTGGTCACACAAATATATATGTTAACAGTCATTAAGGTTAGTATACTTTATCATATGTATTGTACTGTATTGTATTGTATGTAAGTTACACTTCAATAAAAACAATTTACAAAAATCCTTTCTAGGGTGCCTGGGTGGCTCAGTTGGTTAAGCAACTGCCTTTGGCTCAGGTCATGATCCCGGAATCCTGGGATCAAGTCCCACATCGGGCTCCTGGCTCAGCGGGGAGCCTGCTTCTCCTCTGACCCTCTCCCCTCTCATGCTGTTTCTCTCTCGCTCGCTCTCTAATAAATAAATAAAATCTTTAAAAAAAAAATCCTTTCTAAAGTCCCACACTTTTGGGAGCTTTTAAAAAGATATTTATTTTTTCTAAATATTAACACAGTTGACACACAGTGTTATATTAGTTTCAGGTATACAATAGTGATTTGACAATTCTATATATTACTCAGTACTCACCACAATAAGGAGAGTCACCATCTGTCACCACACAACATTATTACAATATTAACTATATTCCCTGTGCTGTACTTTTCATCTCCACGACTTGTTTACTTTATAACTGGAAGTTTGTATCTCTTAATCCCTTTTACCTATTTCGCCCACCCCCCCCCACCTCCCCTCCGGCAGCCACCAGTTTGTTCTCTGCATTTATGAGTCTGTTTCTGTTTGCTTTTGTTTTTTAGATTCCACATATAAGTGAAATCATAGATATTTGTCTTTCTCTGTCTGACTTATTTCACTTAGCATAATGCCCTCTAGGTTCATTCTTTTCAATGTCTGAGTAACATTTCATCAAACGTATATGCCACATCTTCATCCACTCATCTATCAATGGACACTTGGGTTGCTTCTATATCTTGGCTATTATAAATAATGCTGCAGTAAACATCAGGGTGCATATATATTTTTGAATTAGTGTTTTCATTTTCTTTGGGTAAATACCCAGGAGTGGAAATACTGGATCATATGATATTTCTGTTTATAATTTTTTGAGGAACCTCCATACTGTTTTCCATTGTGGCTGCACCAATTTACACTCCCACCAATAGTGCATGAGGGCTCCTTTTTCTCCACATCCTCGCCAACACTTGTCATCTTTTTAACACCAGCCATTCTGACTGGCGTGAAGTGATATCTCATTGTGGTTCTGATTTGGTTTCTCTAATGATGAGTGATGTTGAGCAGCCTTTCATGTAGCTGTTGGCCATCTGTATGCCTTCTTTGGAAACATGTCTGATCAGGTCTCTGCCCATTTTCTAATTGGATTCTTTGTTTTGGTGTTGAGTTGTATAAGTTCTTTATATATTTTGAAAATTAACCTTTTATCAAATATATCATTTGCAAGTATCTTCACCCATGCACTAAGTTGCCTTTTTGTTTTGTTGACGGTTTCCTTTGTTGTACAAAAGCTTTTTATTTTGGTGTGGTCCCAATAGTTTATTTTTGTTTTTGTTTCCTCCCCTGAAGGGACATAGCCATACATATGTTGTGAAGGATGATGTCCAAGAGATTACTGCCTGTGTTTTATTTTAGTTTTACGGTTTCAGGTCTCACAGTCAGGTCTTTCATCCATTTTGAATTTATTTTTGTGTATGGTGTCAGAAAGTGGTCCAGTTTCATTCTTTTGCATGTAGCTGTCCAGTTTTCCCAGCACCGTTTGTTGAAGAGACTGTCTTTTCCCTATTGTATATTCTTGCCTCCTTTGTTGTAGGTTAATTGACCATATAAGTATGGATTTATTTCTGGACTCTCCTGTTCCATTGATCTATATGTCTATTTTTGTGCCAATGTCATACTGTTTTGATTACTATACCTTTGTAGCAATCATGAAATATGGGATTGTGATACCTTTCACTTTGTTCTCTTTTCTCACGGTTGCTTTGGTTATTTGGGGTCTTTTGTGTTTCCATACAAATTTTAGGATTATTTGTTCTAGTTCTGTGAAAAATATTGTTGGTATTTTGATAGGGATTGCACCGAATCTGTAGATTGCTTTGTAAAAGCGTACCCCTTTTTACAGTCATCATAGGTATTTTAGTTTTTAGAAGTACTTTTCCTCCCCATATGTGCTATTCAAGATTTCTGTAATTTTGGCATTCTCCCCTCCCTCCTTACCCAACTTTGTCAGGTTGGGAAAATGCCCGGTTAATAATCCCTTTCCCAGACACCCTTGCAGCCATGCAACTCCAACAGAAGTTGTCATGAGACACAGTACTAGCCAGTAAGAAATAAGAAGTCTGCTGAGTAGGGCTTCTAGAAAAGCTATCATTATCTTGATTAAGAAAGGGATAGATTTGGGTGATAATGATGTGTCAACTTAAGTTTGTCAATGGTAATGAACACATCATTCTGGTGAGGGATGTGGATAATGAAGGAGGCTATGCGTGTGTAGGGCATAAGAGAAATCTCTGTGCCTTCTGCATAATCTTGCTGTGGACCTAAAACTGCTCTACAAAATAAAGCCTGTCGAGGTTTAGATTCAGCTCACATGTCCCTTTGCTCTTTCTACTCTCCACCCCCCTATTTTTCTGCTCAGGATGTAGATGCTTCTTAAGATCATGAAGCAGCAAGTCAAATCTAGAATGGTGGAGCAGAAAGCTAGAAGCCTAGGCAGTTGAGGGCCACCCTGTCTCCTTCACGTGACATGATGAAAAGAAACCCATGTGTGTTTAAGCCTCTGTGGTTTGGGTTTCTAGGCTCATGTGAGATACAAGGTTTTTAGCTTTATATGTGGCAAAGACCTCTTGAGACACAAAGGGAGGCTCAGGTGTCAATTCACTGGGGCTTCCTATCATGGCAGAGCAAGGGCTCAGGGGAAAAGAGGAAAACCAAGATCCCATCTGCATGCTCTTCCCAACAGCCTCACTGCTCACTGAGGGATCTGAATTCCTCTGGGGAGGAATGGAAGGAGCTGGGGGGTGGGGGTGGGGCTCAACATGCAGAAGATCTCAGTTCATATAAACTTCTCTGAGAGCTAATAGTGAAGTATTACATCAATTGCATCACTGTTTCTCAATCTATTTTTAACCAATTTCCGTTTTTGATAAACAGAAACTCTACTTTCTACAGTTTGCATTAAGAAAACCAGGGCTTTCCCTTCTCCTGGGAAATTCCAATTATCAAACCACATGTACTACCGCTTTCCCCACCAGAGTTTCTGACACTTTCCCCCAAGCCTCTGGAGCATCAGTGGTATAATCTGAGTTTTCCTGAGATTCTGCAAACTGGACAGAAAGCCTGGCAGTCCCGGTGATGCCACATCTAGCAGGGGGAAGAAAGAGGAGTGGCCTATGTGACGGAGGCAGGTAAAGGGGAGGAAAGCAGAGGGAAAGCTGGGCTGGGAAAAGGAACATAGAACATCAGTTTGACCCCAGGTGAGCGCAGCTTCTGCAAGATCAGCCAGCAACTGATTACAACCACAGCCAGTTTTACTGAGGAAATCTGCACCACTTTCATTTCTAAAGACTCTCTGCTCTTCCTCCTTGGCTCAGGGTCGACACTGAAAGGCAGTGCAAGCCAGCTGCCTTCTGCTGTTTCAAAGGAGGCCTGAGGTCCTGAAAGTTACCTGGTGTCTGGGCTAGAAGCTGTGTGTAGCCAAGGGGACCGAGGGTGGGGGGATTTTCAGTCCTGCTCTTGGTCTGAAGGTTAGTTTTGCAGGGACAGCAGATAGAGAAGAGGGGTGAGTGTGGGAGGGTCAGACCACCTCTTCAAGATTCTAGGAATAAAGGAGGAGACTCCTTCCAAGTTCTTAGTCCTGTTTCACCATCAAATCCAGATCCTTATAAGCATTCATGCTTATAAGTGCTAAATGACACAGAAAATTAAGTAGAAAGCAACAGAAAATGCTCCCTCCCCTCTATTCCCCTGTGCTTCCAAAATCGTTAAAGACAGGGAAGGAGGGATGGATGAAAGACAACAGCGTCTGATGGGGGCCCCTGGGTGGCTCAATTGCCTGGGCATCTGACTCCGGCTCAGGTCATGATCTCGGGGTCCTGGGATCAAGCCCTGCATTGGGCTCTGTGCTCAGCAGGGGAGTCTGCATCTCCCTCTGCCTCTGACCCTCTATCCTGTTCATGCTCTCTAATAAATAAATAAAATCTTAAAAAAAAAAAAAAGATGACAGCATCCAGGATCTGGGGTTAGAGCATGAACTAGAACATGTGAAAGGCTGAGAACTGCTGGGGTCCTAGCAAACTGGGGTGGAAGGTCATTCCCTCGTGGGTTCAGGGAAAGAGTGAAGGCAAAAAGCAGGAAGCCTGGTGACCATACAGACACTTCTTGTGGGGAGCAGATGACATGATCTTACACCCTTACCTGTGCCCTTGTATCCTCCTGTGTGGGATCTACAGGACTTTCAGGGGCTGCTGGGGGAGCCGGTTCTCACTTGGACCCCCACCCCCACCCCCCGCACAAGGCGGAGCAGAGTCCAGTGGTGAAGACAGTATGGCTCCCAAGTTCATAGTTCAGCTCTTCCGTTTACCAGCTGACTTCAGGCAAATTATTTAACCCCTCTATACCTCAGTTTTCTCATCTACAGAATGGGGATGAGTGTGCCAAACTCACAGAATTTTCTTTATTACCTATATTCCCTATGCTATACTTTTCATCCCTGTGACTTATTTATTTTATAACTACATGCTGTTACATCTTAAGCCCCTTCACCTATTTCATCCATTGCCACACATCCTCCCCACTCTGGCAACCCCCAGTTTGTTCTCTGTCTTTGAGTCTGTTTCACAGAATGTTTTCAGGATTAAATGAGTTCATCTTTGTAAAGCTCTTAGCATGGTACCTGATACACAGGATCATAGAACGAGCAGTAAATGTTGCTGGGTACGCATTTCCTATGTCCATTATAACACATTGTCACAAACGTGGTGGCTCAACACAACACAAATTAAGTCTCTCACAGTTCTGGAGGCCAGAAGTCCAAAACCAGTATCACTGGTCTGAGGAAAACCCAGTCCTTGCCTCTTCCAGCTCCTGGTGGCTGCTGGCATTCCTTGGCTTGTGGCCACCTCATTCCAGTCTCTGCTTGGTGATCAGACCATCTTCCCCTCTTCTGTCTGTCCGAAATCTCCCTCTGCCTCCTTCTGACAAGAGTATCTGTGATCACCTTTAAGGCCCACAGAGATTATCCAGGATAACCTCCCCATTGTAAGCTTCTTCATCACACCCGATAAGTCTTTTTCGCCACATAGAGTAACATTCACGGGTTCCAGGGATTGGGACGTGGAGATCTTTGGGGCGGGGGGGGGGGGGACCATTATCCAGCCACCACAGCTGGTATTACTGGCCAGAAGTGGAATCTGATGAACAGCAAGCAGAGGGACAGAGTGAAGGAAGGAGAGGTCTCTGCAGAGGGAGGTTGGGGCATGGTTACCAGCAGCAGGCAGCAAAACCCACGATGCCCACTGAGGAGGCCAACAGGGACAGGCCTGAAGAACACTGCCAAGATGCTAGGCCTGGGCTGCTCCTCCTTGTTCCCCCTCTTCAGTGATGCAACAGTGCTGAGGCTGGAGGCGGCAAGGCCGCAGACCTGCAGGACCCCGCTACTGATTGGAGCCACGGGCAAGGCTGGGCCAGTGGCAACTAAAAGAGGACACACAAGGAGGTGGAGGGCATCGACTGTCACCTCCACACCTTCACAAGGCCACTGCAGGGGCTCAAAAAGGGTACCACATCAATGGAACGAGGGTGAACTGTGCTGGCACAGGAGAGCAATGACATCTCAAAGTCCACCTGGATGTAGACTACGGGTCTACAACCATCTCTCTCACTCTGCAGAAGAGTTCCCTGTCTCTCTGGCATCCTGTACTCTTCATGCAGTGGAATTTATTTCAAGTTACAGATCCCAAATCCCATCCGATCTTCTCTGCCTACATGGCCACATTCTCCTAAATCTGCGCCATCATTGGTCCTCCCCTGGACGGCTCCAATGCATTTCTATTCTCTCTCTCTCTGCTTCCAACTTCATCCCTCGAGACTACTCCCCACACAGCAGCGCCAGTCCTCTCACATCCATAAATCTCATCACATCACTCTCCTCTTATGACCCAGAAGTGACTTCCCATTGCTTACGGACAGAATCCCAAGTCCCTACTGAAACCCATCTGGTCTTCCACACTGTCATAGCCCTGGCTTACCATGCTCCAGTCACACCGGCCTTTCTGCACACCACCCCACAAAGGTGCTTTCTGCCTTCTTGGACACCTGCCAGCTCCCCAGTCCAGACCCCTCCTCTGCGGGAACTTCTCAGTGGTCAGCCCCAGAATTCAGCCCAGCCTCTCAGGTGTCAGCTAACAGTAACCGCAGAGACGACTTCTCTGATGCCTCTGGCCAAAGAAGTCCCTGCCATGCGGTGACCACTCTCCCTGCCACCACCCGGCTTCATTTCCTTCAGCATCTCTCTCTGTGTAATGACTCCCGTGTGCGTATTTCCTCACTCTGGCCCATCTCTCTCCACCAGCATGTAACCACCCTCCATGAGTGTGAGCCCGTGTTTGTCTTTGTGACCCTGATATCCTGGTGCTTGGCACAGATCCCACCACGTTCGAGGGAGCAGACACATTTGTTGAATGAATGAATGAAACAACAGCTCTTTATTTACCATTAGCGCCACTACTGGTGAAATCCTGCATTCCCCTTCACTTTCGAATATTTTATATCCACACCGCCCACATACTTGCCAAGCAGGATCTAGGTCATAAAGGTATATTAGCCTGATCTATCAATACTGGCGATGAGGGAAGATCCTGGCAGCTTCCCGCAAAAGTAGTGGGAGTGCCTTAATCTACGAAAGTGCTCTCAAGCGATTGTTGGCTGGCATTTCTTAGGACAGTCCCAGAAGAAGATAAAATGAGGCAGTTGGAAACAAAGATCTCTGAGCTTTTGAAAATCGATTTCTCTCCATTCCAATTCTTCTACTTATCCATCCACATGTCATCCAGGAAATAATTATCAAGTGTCTAGTATGTGCCAGGCTCTCTGTCAGACCCTGGGGATATAGTGATGAGCAAAACAACCATTTCCCCTGCCTTTGTGGAGAGTCTCTAAGGGAGATGCACATTAAGCATTTATTGTGAGGACACAATAAATGGATTATAACACACTGAGATATGTGCTGTGAAGGAATTGTAAAAGATGTTATAATAACTAGAAAACAAAGTTTTAAAAAAACCCAAAATCTGCAAGAGCACCAAAAATACTTAGGAAATCAATAAAGAAAAGATGTGTAAAAGCTCTCTCCTGCTGAGAGAAATTAAACATCTAAATCGTGGAGCTGTGTCATGTTCCCAATGGGGAAGTCTCAGGGTGATCCCAGTGTCAACAGTTCCAAATTGATCTATGGATTCAACACAATCCCAATCAAAATTCCAGCAGGCTTCTCTGTAGAATGATTTCTATGGCAGTGCAAATAACCTGGAAGAACCAAAGCGATCTTAGAAAAGAACAAAGTTGGAGAACTTACACTTCCTGATTTCGAGACTTATTATAAAACTACAGCCATCGAGACTGTGTGGAAATGGGGAAAGGAAAGACATAAGGATCATTATGTCTTATGTCTGTCAGAACAGAGACTCAAGAAACAGACCCACTCAGATACAATCAATTCATTTGCAATAAAGATAGCAAGGTAATTCAGAAAGGAAAAGAAAGTCTGGAACTGGATAGGTAGGTAAAGATTTCTTAGGACATAAAAGCACAAAACATAAAAGGAAAACTAAATGAGCTAGACTTTATCAAAGTTAGACTTTATCAAAATTCGAATTTTTTTATTCCTCAAGAGACAATTAAGAAAATGGAAACACAAGTCATATAGTGTGAGAAAATAGAATACATATATGTAACAGATGAGCAGTACCCAGAACATAATAACAAACTCTCTGAACTCAGTAATATGAAAATAATCTCATTTTTTAAAAATGGGCAAAAGACTTAGACACTTCACAAAGACACACAGATGGCCAATAAGTACTTAATATGCTCAACATCAACAGTCATCAGGGAAATGCTAATTAAAACTACAATGAGATACCATGCCACATAATGAGAATGCCAAAAACTTAAGACCAACAAATACCAAGGGTTGGCAATGCTGTGGAGCACTCATACACTGCCGGTGGGAATAAAAATGGTACAGCCACCTTGGAAAACTGGCAGTTTCTCAACAAGTTAAACAAAAAGTTGACCATACAGCCCAGCTCATGTAGGTATTTTCCCAAGAGAATTGAAAACACATATCTTCACAAAGACCTAAACAACAATATACATAGCAGCTTTGTTCACACTACCCAAAAACTGAAAAGCAAAAACAAAAACAAACCCCAAAAAACCAAATGTCTATTAACAGATGAATAGATAAATAAAATATAAAGTATCTATGAAACAGAATACTATTCAGCAACAGTGCTCTGAGAACATCCAATAAGAGAATCTAACTGAACCTAGGAGGTCAGGGAGGGCATTCTTAAGGAGGAAGTGGGTATCTGAAAAAAGGCTGGAGCCTGCCAGGGGAGGTAGAGTGGGTAATGAGAAATAAAGAGCGCTACAGGCAGAGGCTTGGTCAAGAGCCCCTGGCAGAGGAAAGGTGGCACATTCACGGAAGCAAGAGATGGTCTTGCTTAGAGAGCAAGGAGAGAGAAGAGAGATATGAGTTGAGGCTGGAAGTTGGCAAGGCCATAGACCTTGTTAAGAGTTTTGATGTTTATCCTCAAGGCAATAAGAAACCTCAGAAATGGCTCTAAACAAGAGGGTGATATAACTGGCTTGACATTTTTAAGAGATCCTACTAACTACAGTATGGAGAATTGACTGTCAGGGTGTGAGTGGCTGGGAAGGAACCGGTCACAGCCCCTGCCAACCTCCTGTAACAGACTGTGGCTTATGATGGGATGGGATGACGGAGATGGGGAGAGATGGATGCCTTCAATGGGCTCTGAGAAGCATGTGGGACTGTACTGAGGGTATAGGGAAGAAGACAGTATTGGGACTGACTCCAAGATTATGGCTCAGGGGATGGAATGGGAAGAGATCCAATGCCCCAACATAGAGAATGCTGGAAGGAGGCCTCATGTGGTGGAGGTCTAAAGTCAGCTCTGGACACACTGAATTTGAGGTGCCTGGGAGACATCCGCATGACAATGTCTACCGGGCATTTGGACATGAGAATGTTAAAGCTCACAGGAGCCCAGAATAGATTCAGAACTGGGGTTTATGAAGATGATAGTTAGCACTGCAGGAATGCATACAATAGATTAGAGAGAGTATAGGACCAGTGTAAGAGGGAACCTGGAACCAAGTCTTAAGGGACTTGAACATTAGAGGATGACCAGGGAAAGGTGGGCTAGTGAAGGTCACTAAGAAGTGATTTGGGAAAAGGCCGGGAAACCAGAAGAGCATAATATAGGAGAATTCATGGAAAGAGAATGTTTCAAAAAGGCTATGGAAACTGTGTTGAAGGCTAGTAAAAGAGGAAGAAAATGTCCACAAAATTTAGTAGCAGAGAGGTCACTGTTAATCTTAGGATGAGCAGGTCCTATGGAAAAACAGGGACATAACCCAGATTAGAGTGGACAGGGGATGGAAGCAGTGACTGAGAACTAAGGAAGTTGAGAAAGTGATTATACATAATTTTAAATAATGGGCCCAACTTCCTTAAAGCTGGGTTGTAATGATGATGAAAGAAAACAACTTGGAAGAGATTGTGAAAGACATTGCCTTTGTGAAAGCTCAGCCCTTGAATTCAGCCGGAGAGGTTGCATTTCCTTTTCCTGTGACATAGGTGGGTGTTATGAGTCATGAGTTCAAAGTTTCCTTTATTATGGTTACCTTCAAAATGTGGAGGAGGGGGTTCACTGGGGCCCCTTCAACATAGGTGACACGCCTCAGTGACAGGAGAAAGGCAGGGGCGGGGGCAGGACAGGCAGAGAGAAAGCAGTGGTCCTGCTCCTCAACATCTGTGTGTCGGAAGTTTCTGCTTGGCCATTAAATCCAGATCCTCACCAATAGTTATAGAAAATCATAAAAGCAAAATGACACCAATGTATTTGGTAGCGAGCAACAGAGACTGGTCTCTTCCTTAGTTCCCCTGTTTATCTGGGAAGTGCATGTGTGTGCCAGGAGAAGGAGATAAATGCACAGTTCAAACTCCTTGGTTCTAGGGGAGAGTAGAGCTGAAGAGAAAGAAAGGCTAAATATTAAGATCTCTGGACCCCAGGGTTCTAGGCTAAAAAACTAACGACTGAGGAAATGACTGACTGAGCAAACAACAGGGGGTGAGTATACGTCCAGGGGAAAGAATTCTGAGAGCAGGGATCAGGCCACAGATGGCAAAACAGAGACCCATTCCCTAGGTCAAGAGGCAAATGTGTTCTTTGTTTCCTCAGATGTGTGTACCTGGACAGGAATCCAGGAGCTTCTAACCTGGAGCTCCACAGAGGGGGCAAGGTGTGGATGGAACAGGGTGGCTCAGAGGTTGGACCCAGCCCACAGGGAGAGGGAACACATGGGGGAAAGACACGGGAGCCTGAGCACAACTCCCCTGTAAAGAGACACACAGGCACACCTGGCCTCCTGAATCCCTGACACTCTCCCGAGTCGGACGGCATGTCAGTGCCCTCAGCCTCTGGAGATTTTACCAAGTGACTCACTCTCTCCAAAGCTGCCAGCACACTTCCACTTACGGGCACCCACTCAGTGCTCATCACTGGCCCGTATGCTGTATACATGCCGTCTCATCCACACCTCACCGAAAACCCTGGGAAGTAAATATTCCCATCTTCACTTGACCGAAAAGGAAGCTAAAATTCAGAAAATTCATCTGCTCCAAGGTCCCAGTGAAGGGACATGGGTTTGAGGCCACATCTGCATGACTCTAAATGCCATGCTATTTCCACCAGAACAAGACTCAGGCTAGGCGAAACCAATCTGTCTCAACCAAGAGGGCAAAAGAAACCTGTTGAGGGCCGAGGACAAGAGACCACATAGGAAAGAAAAAATTGAAGACTAAAAGGAAAGAGGAAACTTCTTTTCTGAATATGAGAAGAATTACAAAAGAAATTGCCTAGAAAAGAGAAGATAAGATCATCTGACCTGAGAAATGGGAAAAATGCCTAGGAATGAAAAAATAATTCAGGACCTAGGGACAGAGAAGCTGGGTTTGGAAGTCAGAGTGAGGATCTCTAGGGGGAGAATGAAGATGCTGGCGAGCGCCCCATCCTTCAGGTTTGAGAGGAGACAGTGTTCAATTACTGACCTTCCTCTCTCTGGTCACATGACTTGTGCTATTATAAAAGCTTTCTACCAGCAGGTTCCTTACAATTTTTTCCTGTGTGAAATGGGCAGTAGCAGTGGCTAAAGCCCTGTTCCTCTTTCCCAGAAGCTTTCAGACTTCCCTTCGGGACTAATCCCAAGAAGCCATCTCTCTGGACTGAAGACAAGGCAAGACAGCTGGCTCAGTGCTTGTGCTCTGGGAAGAGATGCTGGAATCTGGGGTGGAGGGGGAGGGGTTGGGGGGCTGCCGGAAGTCTGTGAGAAACTGGATCTGAGGCTCATACCTGGAGACAGGAGCCAGTGGAGATGGGATCGAGGAAACAGACCGGGACCTCAAGCCGAGAGAGAGGATGGAGGGGCTGGGCTGTGTTTGGGCAGCAAGGGTTATAAGCCAAGTAGAAACTGAGTGACCCTGTTGAGAGTTCTTCTGTTGATAGTCAAAACTGGGCTTTCTTGAATATGCTCTAAAGTCTTTTAGGGGACAAGCCCCAAAAGATAATACAGGCTCACCCTTCCTCTCCACTGCCCCTCCCCTACACCTCATTAGCTTCCTCTTTTCAGTAACAGTCCTAGAGTCTGGCATTGGTCAGGGGAGAAAAAGGCAGAGGAGAATCTGTGTTCTGCAAAAACAGAGAAAGACAAGGTAGGGGGATGGGTTGGGGGGCCAGGCACCTGCTTCCTGGGCGTGTGGCGGGGTCCTGTGGAGAGCCGGCACTGGGTCTCACAGCAGAGAGACAGGTCACAGCCCTCCGCTCGTGAGATGAGGCTTGCCTTTTCTCTCCGTGGATCTCCGACTGAGTAAGGAACTTAAGGAAAGGTGGAAGCTGGTAACAGTAACTTCCTGTATCTGTGAGGAGAGAAGGAGAAAGCCAAGGGTTGGTCCCCCCCCAGAGACACATGATGGCCAACGT